>NC_090447.1:291943308-292257171 GCF_031143425.1 Pleurodeles waltl
TACCAAACCTGAGCATTTCTGAAAACTAGAGACTTAGGGGAATCCAAGGAGGGGTGACTTGCGGGGCTCGGACCAGGTTCTGTTACCCAGAATCCTTTGCAAACCTCAAAATTTGGCTAAAAAAACACATGTTCCTCACATTTCTGTGGCAGAAAGTTCGGGAATCTGAGAGGAGCCACAAATTTCCTTCCACCCAGCGTTCCCCCAAGTCTCCCGATAAAAATGATACCTCACTTGTGTGGGTAGGCCTAGCGCCCGCGACAGGAAACGCCCCAAAGCGCAACGTGGACACATCCAAATTTTTGGAAGAAAACAGAGGTGTTTTTTGCGAAGTGCCTACCTGTAGATTTTGGCCTCTAGCTCAGCCGGCACCTAGGGAAACCTACCAAACCTGTGCATTTCTGAAAACTAGAGACCTAGGGGAATCCAAGGAGGGGTGACTTGCGGGGCTTGGACCAGGTTCTGTTACCCAGAATCCTTTGCAAACCTCAAAATTTGGCTAACAAAACACATGTTCCTCACATTTCTGTGGCAGAAAGTTCAGGAATCTGAGAGGAGCCACAAATTTCCTTCCATCCAGCGTTCCCCCAAGTCTCCCGATAAAAATGATACCTCACTTGTGTGGGTAGACCTAGCGCCCGCGACAGGAATCGCCCCAAAGCGCAACGTGGACACATCCACATTTTTGGAAGAAAACAGAGGTGTTTTTTGCGAAGTGCCTACCTGTAGATTTTGGCCTCTAGCTCAGCCGGCACCAAGGGAAACCTACCAAACCTGTGCATTTCTGAAAGCTAGAGACCTAGGGAAATCCAAGGAGGGGTGACTTGCGGGGCTCGGACCAGGTTCTGTTACCCAGAATCCTTTGCAAACCTCAAAATTTGGCTAAAAAAACACATGTTCCTCAAATTTCTGTGGCAGAAAGTTCGGGAATCTGAGAGGAGCCACAAATTTCCTTCCACCCAGCGTTCCCCCAAGTCTCCCGATACAAATGATACCTCACTTGTGTGGGTAGGCCTAGCGCCCGCGACAGGAAATGCCCCAAAGCGCAACATGGACACATCCAAATTTTTGGAAGAAAACAGAGGTGTTTTTTGCGAAGTGCCTACCTGTAGATTTTGGCCTCTAGCTCAGCCGGCACCTAGGGAAACCTACCAAACCTGTGCATTTCTGAAAAATAGAGACATAGGGGAATCCAAGGAGGGGTAACTTGCGGAGATCGGACCAGGTTCTGTTCCCCAGAATCCTTTGCAAACCTCAAAATTTGGTTAAAAAAACACATGTTCCTCACATTTCTGTGGCAGAAAGTTCGGGAATCTGAGAGGAGCCACAAATTTCCTTCCACCCAGCGTTCCCCCAAGTCTCCCGATAAAAATGATACCTCACTTGTGTGGATAGGCCTAGCGCCCGCGACAGGAAACGCCCCAAAGCGCAGCGTGGACACATCCACATTTTTGGAAGAAAACAGAGGTGTTTTTTGCGAAGTGCCTACCTGTACATTTTGGCCTCTAGCTCAGCCGGCACCTAGGGAAACCTACCAAACCTGTGCATTTCTGAAAACTAGAGACCTAGGGGAATCCAAGGAGGGGTGACTTGCGGGGCTCGGACCAGGTTCTGTTACCCAGAATCCTTTGCAAACCTCAAAATTTGGCTAAAAAAACACATGTTCCTCACATTTCTGTGGCAGAAAGTTCGGGAATCTGAGAGGAGCCACAAATTTCCTTCCAACCAGCGTTCCCCCAAGTCTCCCGATAAAAATTATACCTCACTTGTGTGGGTAGGCCTAGCGCCCGCGACAGGAAACGCCCCAAAGCGCAACGTGGACACATCCAAATTTTTGGAAGAAAACAGAGGTGTTTTTTGCGAAGTGCCTACCTGTAGATTTTGGCCTCTAGCTCAGCCGGCACCTAGGGAAACCTACCAAACCTGTGATTTCTGAAAACTAGAGACATAGGGGAATCCAAGGAGGGGTGACTTGCGGGGCTCGGACCAGGTTCTGTTACCCAGAATCCTTTGCAAACCTCAAAATTTGGCTAAAAAAACACATGTTCCTCACATTTCTGTGGCAGAAAGTTCGGGAATCTGAGAGGAGCCACAAATTTCCTTCCACCCAGCGTTCCCCCAAGTCTCCCGATAAAAATGATAACTCACTTGTGTGGGTAGGCCTAGCGCCCGCGACAGGAAACGCCCCAAAGCGCATCGTGGACACATCCAAATTTTTGGAAGAAAACAGAGGTGTTTTTTGCAAAGTGCCTACCTGTACATTTTGGCCTCTAGCTCAGCCGGCACCTAGGGAAACCTACCAAACCTGTGCATTTCTGAAAACTAGTGACCTAGGGGAATCCAAGGAGGGGTGACTTGCGGGGCTCGGACCAGGTTCTGTTACCCAGACTCCTTTGCAAACCTCAAAATTTGGCTAAAAAAACACATGTTCCTCACATTTCTGTGGCGAAAGTTCTGGAATCTGAGAGGAGCCACAAATTTCCTTCCACCCAGCGTTCCCCCAAGTCTCCTGATAAAAATGATACCTCACTTGTGTGGGTAGGCCTAGCGCCCGCGACAGGAAACGCCCCAAAGCGCAACGTGGACACATCCAAATCTTTGAAAGAAAACAGTGCCTACCTGAGGATTTTGGCCTGTAGCTCAGCCGGCACCTAGGGAAACCTACCAACCCTGTGCATTTTTGAAAACTAGAGACCTAGGGGAATCCAAGATGGGGTGACTTGTGGGGCTCGGACCAGGTTCTGTTACCCAGAATCCTTTGCAAACCTCAAAATTTGGCTAAAAAAACACATGTTCCTCATATTTCTGTGGCAGAAAGTTATGGAATCTGAGAGGAGCCACAAATTTCCTTCCACCCAGCGTTCCCCTAAGTCTCTCGATAAAAATGGTACCTCACTTCTGTGGGTAGGCCTAGCGCCCACGAAAGGAAATGGCCCAAAACACAACGTGGACACAACAAATTTTTTCACAGAAAACAGAGGTGTTTTTTGCAAAGTGCCTACCTGTGGAGTTTGGCCACTAGCTCAGATGGCCCCGGGAGGGGGGGGGCAGAAATGCCCTAAAATACATTTGACCCCCCCCACCCCCCCCAAGCCCCCCCTGCCCGGGAACGACCCTTGCCTACGGGGTCGCTCCCCCTGCGTGACATTGGCGCCAAAAAACAAATCCCAGGTGCCTAGTGGTTTCTGCCCCCTTGGGGGCAGATTGACCTAAAATCGGCCAATCTGCCCCCAAGGGGGGCAGAAATGGCCTAAATACAATTTGCCCCCTAGGGGAGCGACCCTTGCCTGATGGGTCGCTCCCCATCTCTACAAAAACAAACAAACAAAAAAAAAAAACACAACAAAAAAAATTGCCCTTGTGCCCTGAGGGTTCTGCCCCCCCTGGGGGCAGTTCGGCCTAATAATAGGCCGATCTGCCCCCAGGGGGGGCAGAAATGGCCTAAAATAAATTTGCCCCCCCAGCCCCCACCCCCCCGGGAGCGACCCTTGCCTACGGGGTCGCTCCCCCTGCGTGACATTGGTGCCAAAAAACAAATCCCAGGTGCGTAGTGGTTTCTGCCCCCTTGGGGGCAGATTGACCTAAAATCGGCCAATCTGCCCCCAAGGGGGGCAGAAATGGCCTAAATACAATTTGTCCCCCCGGGGAAGGGACGCTTGCCTGATGGGTCGCTCCCCATCTCTAAAAAAACAAACAAACAAAAAAAAAAAACCAACAAAAACATTTGCCCTGGTGCCCTGAGGGTTCTGCCCCCCCCCCGGGGGCAGTTCGGCCTAATAATAGGCCGATCTGCCCCCAGGGGGGGGCAGAAATGGCCTAAAATAAATTTCCCCCCCCCCGGGAGCGACCCTTGCCTACGGGGTCGCTCCCTCTGCGTGACATTGGCGCCAAAAAACAAATCCCAGGTGCCTAGTGGTTTCTGCCCCCTTGGGGGCAGATTGACCTAAAATCGGCCAATCTGCCCCCAAGGGGGGCAGAAATGGCCTAAATACAATTTGCCCCCTAGGGGAGCGACCCTTGCCTGATGGGTTGCTCCCCATCTCTAAAAAAACAAACAAACCAAAAAAAAAACACAACAGAAAAATTTGCCCTGGTGCCCTGAGGGTTCTGCTCCCCCCTGGGGCCAGTTCGGCCTAATAGGCCGATCTGCCCCCAGGGGGGGCAGAAATGGCCTAAAATAAATTTGCCCCCCAGCCCCCACCCACCCCGGGAGCGACCCTTGCCTACGGGGTCGCTCCCCCTGCGTGACATTGGCGCCAAAAAACAAATCCCAGGTGCCTAGTGGTTTTTGCCCCCTTGGGGGTAGATTGACCTAAAATCAGCCAATCTGCCCCCAAGGGGGGCAGAAATGACCTAAATACAATTTGCCCCCCAGGGGAGCAACCCTTGCCTGATGGGTCGCTCCCCATCTCTAAAAAAATAAACAAACAAAAAAAAAACACACAAAAAAAATTTGCCCTGGTGCCTAGAGGGAGGGGGGGCAGAAATGGGCTAAAATAAATTTGCCCCCCCCCCCCGGGAGCGACCCTTGCCTACGGGGTCGCTCCCCCTGCGTGACATTGGCGCCAAAAAACAAATCCCATGTGCCTAGTGGTTTCTGCCCCCAACGGGGGCAGAAATGGCCTAAATACAATTTGCCCCCCAGGGGAGCGACCCTTGCCTGATGGGTCACTCCCCATCTCTAAAAAAACAAACACACAAAAAAAAAACACACAAAAAAAAAATGCTCTGGTGCCTAGAGGGTTCTGCCCCCCCCGGGGGCAGTTCGGCCTAATAATAAAATCGGCCAAATAACTAAAATCGGCCAATCTGCCCCCAGGGGGGGCAGAAATGGCCTAAAATAAATTTGCCCCCCCCCCCCCTGGGAGCGACCCTTGCCTACGGGGTCGCTCCCCCTGCGTGACATTGGTGCCAAAAAACAAATCCCCGGTGCCTAGTGGTTTCTGCCGCCTTGGGGGCAGATTGACCTAAAATCGGCCAATCTGCCCCCAGGGGGGGCAGAAATGGCCTAAAATAAATTGCCCTCCCCCCCCAGGGAGCGACCCTTGCCTAAGGGGTCGCTCCCTTTGCGTGAAATTCACGCAAAGAAAAAACTCCCTGGTGTCTAGTGGTTTCTACCCCCCCTTGGGGGCAGATTGGCCTCATCAAAATAGGCCAATCTGCCCCCAAGGGGGGCAGAAATGGCCAAAATATAATTTTCCCCCAAGGGGAGCGACCCTTGCCTAAGGGGTCGCTCCCCACCAAAAAAAATAAAATGAAACATAAAAAAAAAAAAAAAAAATGGTCCCTGGTGGCTAGAGGTTTCTGCCCCCCCTGGGGGCAGATTGTCCTAATAATAGGCCGATCTGCCCCCAGGGGGGGCAGAAAAGGCCTTCCAGAAAAAATGCCCCCCATGGGAGCGACCCTTGCCCAAGGGGTCGCTCCCTTATGTGAATTTTACTAAAAAAAAAAAATCCCTGGTGTCTAGTGGGGTTTCAAAAGCCGGATTGCAAGCAATCCGGCTTTTGAAACCCTCGGAGAGACTTCAAAGGGAAGGAAATACTTTTCCTACCCTTTGAAGCCCCTCCGGGCCTCCCCAGTGATTGAAAGAGAAATGCTTTTGCATTTCTCTTTCAATCGCGCTGGAAGCAGAGCTTCCAGCGCGACGAGGGAGGCCCCTGTGACAAATAAGCGCGCGCTCGCGTGCTGACGTCACAGGGGGGGTGGGGGGGCCGGGGGTAGAAGGGGAAGGTCTTCCCCTTCCATCCCCGACTTGGGGGGGGGGAGGGGGGTGCACGGGGGCGCGCTAGCGCGCCCCCAAGTTCCCCTGTGCCATGGACGAGATGATCTCGTCCAAGGCACAGGGGAACTGTAGCCTTGGACGAGATCATCTCATCCAAGGCACCGAACCGGTTAAACAGAGCAATAATTTGATGTTTTTTGCAGTAGGTTTGGTTTATACAACATATATATTACCTTTGTATGCTGTATGATTTGTTGATACTACCAATTGGGCTTTACCTCTTCTTGGGTCACTGGAGTTGACAACCAAAATTCTCAAACAGAGATTTATATTTATATATTGCTCATGTTGTGATGTGATTTTAACATCACTGTGGTAATTTTTATGTGTATTATTATTTTTTTGACATGCATTTTTCCATTGATTTCTAGAATTGATTTCTTCTTTCTCTTTATATCTTTGTTTTCTTTTTGTGCATTCTTTTCTTGTTTTTATTTCCCCATATTTAGGGGGACTGGGTTGGTGTCAATAAATGTTGAATATGACAGTTCTTGTGCCAGGTGTTGTCATATAGGATGGTTGGATAGTGGAATCACAAGCACTAAGGGGGTGTTTTAAATTTATAATTTTTTCCAATTTGCTCATCGGTTTCTCACGCATCGGTTTATAGGCAGAATTTAGATAGGGATATTTGTAGCTCCAAAGAGTGTTGGAGCTTATCTTTAAATTTAGAATATCATGATCGGGGTGGTGTGTGAGGTTACTGATCGTCAGTTAGTGGCAACAACTTTCATTGTTTTCTATAGGAAATCACAAGACCAGTGGTCCTACTTTTATGTTTTTGAGATTTGCCCTTTCTCGCTCTTCATGATGTTTGCAGCGTTTATAGTGACTTCCGGGTTTTGTAACCGCGGTCAGCGTACTTGCGGCTATGGCGTGGTGATCAGGAGACGCCGGGATTTACATTATTAAGGATAAGTTGCTGATTGTGACTTTTTGCATGTAGAGAGCGGATAGTTATCGCTTTACGAATACGTAGACTAATCAGTTCGGGCATTTGGTCACTTGTAATAGATTCATTGGGGATTTTGTTTCCTAGTTATCGGGTCAGAGATTGGTGAACTGGAGAATATTGTGATGTGTTCTTGGAGATATTGATTGAACCACTAAGAACTGGATTATGGTATTATGGTCTATAATTTTTATATTATTTACATAATGACTTTTTGACTTGTTGAACACTCATAATGTTTGTTCGTTTATGATAATACCACCAACCACATATATTTGTTTACTTTCTCATCCGATTTGGACCGTGCTGTTTATGATTGACGGTTAGCACTGGAACGATATTTGCACGGAAATTGATATACAAGCGTGTTATACTCTTGCTGTAATAAGGTATTCTAATTAGTTTCGGGCAACCGTTTATGGTGCTTGCACAATTTGATCACGTGGTGTTTTGCACGATGATTGGGTCATTTTTACACAAATATGGACACTTTACAATCTTTTTGTGGCATAAATATTTCTTTTGGTGTAAGTGCAACAGCTTTTGAATTGCTCACAATTTCTTTCATGGATATTTGGTATGAGTACATTGGTTTGCAGGAGTATAGGGGTTACTTGAAAGGGACACTGTTTCTGACAGAAGAAATCCCCCTCTGGGTGGTGTTTACTTTGTGGGATATATTGTAATAGGATAAGTTTTTCACGTGTAAGGCATTCAGGTGTATCTTTGGGGAATTCTTTCTTTCTTTTTTTTCTTTTCTTACTTTTCTATGTTCATTGGTCTTATTTGGTAATTATGGATCTTGAATACCCAGTTTATTATTCAAGCATTTTGGTTCCTAATTAAAGTGATTTATTTACAATTTTCAGCCCCGAAGAAGTCATTTGGGTTATTTCCCCATGACAAAACATTTTTTGGCTTGGAATGTAGTGTGATTTTCCAATGATTGGACTGTTGGGATTCAAGCTGTTGGAAGATTTTATTCAATAAATCATGTGGACTGGACTTCACATCAAGAACTGTTTTAGACTTTGATTGAATATTCTTTTATATTATACTTCATTATAACTGCGTGGATACATGCTTTGTCTTCAAATATTTTTGAGTGCCTCACGTAGTTCTTTTTACTGGGACGTTATAATTATTAAATAGTTTTAAAAGAACCTTGGGAATTCAATGAAAAACAAAGGTTACAGGGACGTTATAGTTTGGTACAGATTTTACACGCACAAAGCCTCAGAAATTCAGCTGTTTAAGTGTTTTCAAGTGACTATAACTCGTGCCCTAAGGTAACTATAACTCATGCTCTAAGATAACTATAACTATATATCAACTAAAAAACCAAAGGTTACAAGGAGGTTATTTTCAATGTTTTTTTAAATTCTATTTCCTAACAATAACGTCCCTGGAGTCTTTGTTTTTTTCAGTGACTGTCTATGTTTTTTTAATGTCAATTTCATCACTGTATGTTAGTCCAACCACTGCCAAATACATAAGTGTGGCAAATCCCCCTAATCACCCAACCCCATGCTGCACATGGTCTTGGGCCTTGTGCAGTGGGAGTTAGCTACAGGGCCTGTCTCTTTGGGTGTGAGAATAGGTTTGAGAGGGTATCTCTGGGTCTGAGAGTCGCTGTAAGTGTGTCTGGGTGTTTGAGTGGGTGTGAGAGGGTCTATGTGGGTGTGAGAGTGGGTGTTAGAATAGGTGTGAGAATGTCTGATTGCTCTCTAACAGATGAAGGATGCCTTTACCTCCACAAAGGATTTCAGATAATTTTTCAATATGGAATTGTGAAGTAAACACACTTGCTTTGCCTTCACCAAGCTCAGGCGATAGGACCATTTGTCCTTTCCAGAATTGGAGCTTCAACTGGGGCACCTGCTACATTTATATTTGTAAGTGTTCTTAGTGGAGGTTTCATTTATGTGAAATGAGCATCATGCCCAGAACAAAAGCTCTTCTGTTTATTTATCCAACAAGAGTCCACAGTTTTGCACAAAATATCTATCCAGTTGGAGTACTTTTAACTGGTTAGTTAGTAAGTGCTACCTCATTGGCAGAATAGTGAGTGCGGAGAAGGGGGATCCCCTGACCAATTTTGCCCCTGTGGACCCCACTTCTCGGGACCCATCATTATTAAATGGGGGAAGAGGGGAATCCATCCCCAGGACCCAATACAATTCAATGGTGGGTTGTGTGGCCCTCCTCCCCGGCTGACCTCCTCCCTGAGGATCCCATTCCCCGGGGCCTAGCATTTGTTAAATGGAGGAGGGGATGCGTGCCCCCCACCCTTAACTAATTGTGGCCCTCAGGACCCTGTCCCCAGGGGCCCAGGATTATTATATTTTAAAATGTTTTGGGGAAAGCCTTCCCCAGGCCGATCTTAGCCCCAGTGACCCAATCTCCTGGGGCCCAGTCATCCCTTCAGGGCACCTAGTGTGCAACAGGACGAAGGGAGGAGCCTCAAGGCCCCTGTGGTTTCAGCCGGCTTCCCACCTCCTGTGGGATCCGGCATTGCTGTCACTGAAAGAGAGCTGCTAAACATGTTATTGATAATAAAACTGTGCATGGCAAGGGCGCATAAATACATATATGTGTATCTGTAAACCCAACAACCTGTACCCATCCTAAACCTTACAAATTGTCTTGCCCCCAAAACCCAATAAATACCCAACCTAAACCGTAAAAATGTCTTTGCCACCCAGAAACCCATACCCACCCTAAAAATGCTTTTGGCACCTAAAATCCTTTAACCACCCTCAACATTAAAAATACCATTGCCACCCAAAAAACCCATACCCACCCTAAACCCAGAAATTTCCCTTGTTACCATAAATCCTATACCCACTATAAATCTTAAAATTGTCCTTGGTGCCCAAAAACCTTTAACCATCCTAAACCCTAAAAATACCATGCCAACGAAAAACTCACACCCGCTATAAACACAAAAAATACCCTCACCACCCTAATCTCTAAAAAAATCCCTTGCCACCTAAAAACGTTTACCCACCCTTATCCCTAAAAATTCCCATGCCATCCGAAAACCCATACCTACCATAAACTGTAAAAATACCGTTCCACCCAAAAACCTTGAACTACCCTAATCCTGCCCTTGCCTCCCAAAAACCTAAACCCACCCTTAATCCTGAAAACCTCTTGCCACTCAAAAACCATAACCACCTTAAACCCTGAAAATTCCCTATATATACGTGTGTGTGTGTGTGTGTGAAACGATACAAAGTAACTATAACTAATTAGGGCAAGGAGCTATAATTCGAGCCCCAAGGTAATTATAACTTGCTAATGTTTCATTGACATTTTATTGAAGTTATAAAAGTTGTAATGAGTGCTGTCATATCTGGGGTAATTAGCAGTTACAAAACAAAGGTAAGGGGGATGTTATAGGTAAGTTATGAATATACATGCTCAAAACCATAGAAACTAAAACCAGAAAAAATCACTGAAAAAAACAAAGGCTACAGAAATGTTATAGTTAGGAATTAGCATTGAAAAACATTGGAAGTTCACTGAAAAAAAACAAACGCTAGAGGGACATTATAGTTACGTTCTGCATCCAAAAAACATAGAAATTGAGAGATTATAGAGTTATTTTAAGTAATTATTTCAAGTTATTTTAAGTAATTATAACTCATGCTCTAAGATATAACTCGCGCCCCGCCAAGCACAGTTTTCTCATCAATAAATTATTTCAAATGTTGCAGTGATAATATCAATGATGCTGCAGAAGATGTCATGAATGATGAAATATGTGGGGTAATTAGCTGTGCATAGAAAGGACGCAAGTTCTAGTCATCTTAGGGCATTAGTTGACTTCAGCAATGTGATTATTCCGCAAGCATCTTCATACAGAAACATGAATTCTCATGTAGAGAAGACAATGAGAATACAAAGAGTGAAATCTCCACCAAGCAAGGGTACTTCATCTCAATAATATGTAGTAAATGCTTCTTTATTTGGTGGAGCTGTGCTCATATTCCTCTACATCTAGAACACCTTTCCAAAATTGTTTGGAAACACTCTGAGGTGTAATTTTGGTAAGTTGTTCATCCTTCTGGAAGATAATGGTTAGAAATTACTTACCACTAAAATATATGTGGCAGTGTTAGAAAGTGTTTTTTAGTAAGGGCAGGTAGGTACACTATGGGGGTCATTACAACTCTGGCGGACGGTGTTAAAGCGGCAGTAAGACCGCCAACAGGCTGGCGGTCTTTTTTTCAGTATTATGACCATGGCGGATACCGCCATGGTCATCCGCCGCTTCTCCGTTCCACATGCCAGGGCGGAGATGACCGCTGGGCTGGAGACCTGGGTCTCCAGCCCGGCAGCCGTCACTATACCGCCGCCAGTATTTTGACCCGACCTACCACCGTGGATTTCCAGCGGTAGGAACCGCCATGAAATCCATGGCGGTAAGCACTATCAGTGACAGGGAATTCCTTCCCTGGTACTGATAGGGGTCTCCCCCACCCCCCACTCCCACCCCGACTCCCTCCACTACACCCCCCACCACCCCTGCCACCCCCCAAAGGTGGCAGGGCCCCCTTCCCCACCCCGACCCCCAACATCACATAACTCACACACACATGACACGCACGCAGGCACCACCAACACACACACTGACATACATGCCTACATCCACACACACAGTCAGACACGCACACCCATGTACAGACATACACGCACACATCCATACAGACATACACGCACTCATTCCCAAAACACGCAACACCCTACAAGCATACACGCACTCACACACCCCCTCTACATACACAGACGCACACCCCCATGCACCCACACAACACACAACACCCCCCTACCCCCCTCCCCTAATGGACGATCGACTTACCTGTTCTGTCGATCCTCCGGGAGGGGACGGGAGCCATGGGGGCTGCTCCGCCGACACCACACCGCCAACAGAACACCGCTGCACCGAATCACAGGACGTGATTCGATGGGCAGTGTTCTGTTGGCGTGGCGGTGGAGGTGGAGCAACCTCCACTTCCACGCCGCCCGCCAGTATGGCTGTTGGCGGCTCTCCGTCCTAAAAAGGACGGAGAGCAGCCAACAGTCATAATACGCTGAGCGGCAAACTGCCACTTCTGGTGGTCTTCCACATGGCGGTCCCTTGGCGGTCTTGTTAAAAGACCGCCAAGGTTGTAATGTCCCCCTTAGTATTAAGGCCACAATCAAAAACATGGTACAGTCAAGGTCTCAGTAAATTAATCCTTGCTCAACCTTTGGTAGCTTGACCAACAAGCAGGCAGGATTTACTTAGGAGATAGGTGTATAAAGCATTTGATATCAACACAACAGTAAATAAGTAAGACACAATACACAATAAAAATCCAGTTTTTATATTTAAAATGACACAGAAATGACAAAAATCGAATGTAGGGATCCAGAGATATATATTTTTAAAGATAAAAAGTAAAAATGTGCTTTCTAGTGCTTAAAAGCAAAAAGTCCAACCCGCAGCCATCTGGTTGTGCCTGAGTGGGTCAAAGTCAAAGTTTATGGCTGACCATGGTAAAGTCCAAGTCGGAAACACGGAGCGGTAGGCTCAGTCAAAATTCATCTTCAGATTTAGGCCCTGATTACGATCTTGGCAAATGGGATACTTCATCACAAACCTGACGGATATCCCGTCCACGATATTGCAAGTTCCATTCTAAGAATGCTCCAAAATCTCAGAACTTCTAGATCTTCTTCCAAAAGGTCATTTTAGGGTATTGAAGTGTCCACAACCACAATCCAAGGCCCCAGAAGTAGATTTTCTCTTTGGGAGTTGGGACCACAATTCCCACAATGCACCTGGTCAAATCCTCAAACGTCTACAATTGCCTGTGAATGCTCCTCTTTCTTGTACATGGGTGATAAGTTAGCACTCAACGGACCTAGAATAGTTTCTCTTCTAGATTATGCATTGAACTGTGCTTCACTTAGCACACAGCTGTGATTTGTGTTCTAATGCACCAAAGTCACAAACAGTTGATTTGTGTGTGTAGTAGCTGAGTTTATAGACTTTTGGGCTGAACTTTGTTGTTGTGAGTGCATGTAAGCTATCTCAAGAGGTGTCCTTCTATGTACCATGCTCTCTCACCCATGTACCCAGGCTGTGCTCCTGCACGCATCACACACAATTGGCTAGGTGGCGAAGTCATGCAGTTAGAAGCAGCCACTTGGATGCAGGTGATGCCTTTCTCTGTAGTTTTTAGATTGCACATGTGAGCTGTCAGTAATTCATGCCAGGAGGGTGGAGCCTGCAGTCAGTACTTGTAGGCTGTTGATGAAGCAGCCCTTCACAAGCTTCTTCGGGACACAGTCGCCTGTCCTGAAGAGCACAGGTGGGAGCTACGAAGCTCTGTATCTTAATGCCCCAAAGCTGGCATGGGAATGGTTTCTACAGGCAGCAGCTGATGGCTTTAGACCCTGTGAGCAAAGGACTTGGCCGACAGGGAGAGCCAAGGTTGACAGGGGTGGCATGGCAAGCAATCACACCCGGCAGAGAAGGAACCAAGAGGGGGCCGGCAAAGCCCTGAGCACTGGATGTGGCAGATCCTTTCCTGCTCCCATAAGTGTGATCACCATGTGCAGTGCCCAGTCAGAAGCCAGCTCCCGGTGATCAATCAGCAGGGAGGGGTGATGCTGTCGCAGTCTGCCAGTTCTTAACTTTTACAAATTTACCATGTTTCTTCATGATCACCTGCTGCAATGTCTCTCCCTGTTGAACATACTACCCTTGGATTTTTCAAGATTGCCTGAGCTGGGCAGTACCCACGTGCAAAAGGAAAACAGAAACAAGGGGCCTAATGCAGATGAGAAAAATCTTCCATCACATGGTACTGGGTGATTAGCAGAGCCAGCCATAAATAGAGCTATAGGCTCACGCACCCGGGGGCCCAAGTCTGCTGCACCTGCTGCATTATTGTTAGCTAGGACTCTGAGAGCTCAGAGGAGTCTCTGCCAAGAGTACTTAATAACCAGGGGTGTCTTGCATGCATGAGTACCAGCATGTGTATGTGCAACTGTTTGTGAGTGATGAGTGATTTTCTGAGTGCATGTGACTGTATCTGCAGGTGGTGGTCGACTTTTTCTGATTTGTATTACTGTTGTCTTTACAGTTTCTTCGAAAATGAATATATTGCCCTCCCTGTGATATCTCCTTTGCTGAAGCAACATGTTCCTTCGCTGAATTGAGAACAGATATCTCCTAAAATCTGTTGCATCTACCACATAAACAGCTTTAAATGAGATGCCATCTTCCCTGAAACAAATTAAATTTGGCAGCGAATTGGGCAAATCACACAGTCCAAAGCAGTGGCTGGTTGCACTGTGAAGTGATTCACACCGCTTCCGAGCAACCCATAGCTGACATAGGCTCACTGGTCAGCACATGTGAAAAAATGTGGGTTTAGATGTGAAATGACCTGACTGATTTTTTTTTTCAGTGCCTCCAAGGTACCAGTGGATTCAAACACGCTTGTGAAAATTTCTTGAACTAAGGTAGGACATTTAGGGGGTCATTCTGACCTCGGCGGTAAAAGGCGCTTACCGCCGGTCAGAAGACCGCCATAACACCGCCGCGGTCGCGGTAAACCGCCACGGTCATTCTGACCCACAACTGGCAAACCGCCAAAAACCCGACATCAACAAAAGTCCGCCACACCAACGGCCAGAGAAAGACTGCCGATGACCAAACCTCCACCGTCACGCCAACAGAAATACGCCCATGCCATTCCGACCCACAAATCCCCGCAGCGGTCTTTCAACCGCGGTATTCCATTGGCGGTGCACACCGCCGCAGTCAAAATACTCACACCTTTACTAAACACTATCACATTGGACAATTCAAAATACACACACCTGAGACACATACACACACCACTCCCACACACCCATTACAAGATAAAACACACACCCACATCACCCACAAACCCTTACGACCACAATTACAGAGAGAAGGCCAGAGAGAGACAGCACAGAATAGAGTAGACCATCACACAGAGGCAAATCACTACATCACCCACACAATATCCACGCACAAAACACCACACACCAACACACTCACCACACTCTACAACACATACCCCACCCCACACCTCATCCACACCATCCCATGGCACCCCAAAGACACCCCAGGTTCTCTGACGCAGAACTCAGGGTCATGGTGGAGGAAATAGTTCGGGTAGAGCCCCAGCTCTTCGGGACACAGTTGCAGCACACCACCATTGCGAGGAAGATGGAGCTATGGCAAAGAATAGTGGACAGGGTCAATGCTATGGGACAGCATCCACGAAATTGGGACGATATCAGGAAGCGGTGGAACGACCTACGGGGGAAGGTGCGTTCCATGGTATCAAGGCACAACATCGCGGTGCAGAAGACTGGCGGCGGACCCCCACCTACTCCCCCAGAATTTACAGCATGGGAGGAGCAAGTCTTGCACATCCTGCATCCTGAGGGCCTCGCAGGAGTAGGCGGAGGAATGGACTCTGGTAAGTCAAATCTTCACTACTTCATTCCCCCCACCTGCATGCCAAATCATACCCCCACCCACACCCCCACACCCATCACACCAACTCCTTGCAAATGGCTCACCATCACAACCCACCCATCCCAACACCTAGCCCTGCATGCGTCCACAAAGCATGGACACCCATCACCAAAGCATGCCCACTGCACATACCCATCTCCCCCACAAGCCACCGTCACAACAGCCCCCACAAGGGAATGCCAGCACTGGGGTACACGGCCACCCACCCATTGCACACTATGGCACACACAGAAGCAATAACCATACTCTTATACCCCTGCAGGACCCAAACGCCACCACACCGCCCAGGAGGGTCCAGAAATGTCCATCCCACCCCCAGAAGAGGCCCCCAGTGATGACAGCAGCTCTGTCTCCCTGGACCCAGATGACCAGCCCGGCCCATCGGGGACCTCGGGACAGTCGGTTCCCCTCAGACAGCCACAGGCTACAGCAGACCTAACCCCCTCTGGGAACACCAGCACAGCTCCCACCCAGCGGGCCCATGCCTCTGTCTCCAGGACACGTCAATCAGCGGTGTGTCCACCACTACAGGGCACCCAGGTTGACCCACCACCCCAACAACAACAGGGACCTGGGGGCAGTGGTAGTGGGCACACGGTCCAGGGGACAGAGGCCCAGGGAAACAGGGGAACTGGGAGGGCTGCTGTGCGACGGGGGGGGACAGGCCCAGGGAACCCACTCTCCAAGAGGCCCTCTCCTCCATCATGGGAGCATACCACCGCTCCCAGGAGACGATGGCTACGGTACTGGCCAGGTTCCAGGAGATCCAGGTACTGCAGGAGGAACAGTACATGGGGTTCAGGGAAGAACTGAGAAACATTAGTTCTGCAATGGGGACCATCGTCGTGGCTCTTAACCAGATAGTCACCACATTGCGGGACCATGTGGCAATACAAAGGGCCCCTGTCACTAGCATGGACCAGGAACAGCCTACCACCTCCGCCGGCGCTAGTGGACAGGAGGCCCCCACACAACGACAGGCCACCAGAACCCCACCTCCTGCAGAAGAAGAACCACCCCGCAAGCGGGCCTGAGATCTCAGAAGAAGACAGAGTAGGATGCCAAGACCCCCGCTCAGCAAAGGATACCCCCTGATGTCATCCCACTGTCCCACATTGTCACCCTGTCCAACATTAAACTGCCCCTGCTCCATCCTTCCACAGGCAAATGGACAATGCACCTGTGAGCATGAAAACTGGACTCTGCCATGGACATTACTCCACCATCACCCATCACCGTTTTTCAACCATGTCCCTAAATTTAGCACTTTAATAAATTCACTTATTGCACTAAAAATATCTGGAGTCTGCTTGTATTTTGAACAAATGTATTAGACATAACGGTGCCAAAATGTTCAGTTACATTGTGATGACAACATACCACTGTCACACAGCTGTAGTCCATGGGCAAACAAAGCAGAGGTCACGCAGTGGGGCCCACATCTCTGAAAACGGAAGGGAAAGTCACAACTCAGTTAACAGAAACTGGGGGGAAACACAGACAGTAGAGAGGCAGGAGACTGTAAGTACATGTAAAATGGCGGTGTTGATTCATACCTGTGTGCTACTGAAAATACTGTTGTATCACTGTGTCCCTGTTGTCTGTGTCGTCCCCGTCGTCTTCCTCCTCTTCACTCTCCACAGGCTCCACAGCTGCTACAACACCACCATCTGGACCATCCTCCTGCAGGAAAGGCACCTGGCGTCGCAAAGCCAGGTTGTGAAGCATACAGCAGGCCACGATGATATGGCACACCTTCTTCGGTGAGTACATTAGGGATCCACCTGTCATACGCAGGCACCTAAACCTGGCCTTCAGGAGGTCGAAGGTCCGCTCTATCACCCTCCTAGTACGCCCATGGGCCTCATTGTACCGTTCCTCTGCCCTGGTCCGGGGATTCCTCACTGGGGTCAGTAGCCAGGACAGGTTGGGGTAACCAGAGTCACCAATTAGCCACACCCGGTGTCTCTGTAGCTGTTCCATCACATAAGGGATGCTGCTATTTCGCATAATGTAAGCGTCATGCACTGACCCAGGGAACTTGGCATTTACATGGGAGATGTACTGGTCAGCCAAACAGACCACCTGGACATTCATTGAATGATAACTTGTTCTGTTCCTGTACACCTGCTCACTTTCACTGGGGGGAACCAAAGCCACATGTGTCCCATCAATGGCACCAATGATGTTGGGAGTATGTCCAAGGGCATAGAAATCACCATTCACTGTAGCCAAATCGCCCACCTCACGGAAAACAATGTAGCTCCGCATGTATTTGATCAGGGCAGACAACACTCTGGACAAAACCTTAGAAAACATAGGCTGAGACATCCTTGATGATATGGCCACTGTTGTTTCGAATGATCCACTTGCCAAAAAATGTAGGACTGACAGCACCTGCACCAGAGGGGGAATCCCTGTGGGTTGGCGAATGGGTGACATCAGGTCTGGCTCCAGCTGGGCACACAGTTCCTGTATAGTGACTCGGTCAAGTCTGTATGTCAGTATGACATGTCTTTCTCCCATTGTCGACAGGTCCACCAGTGGTCTGTACACTGGAACATTCCTCCATCTCCTCGCAAGTCCCAGCGGACGGTGCCTAGGAAGGACAACATGGAGCACAGAGTCAAGCAACCCACAGGTACGTAACCACAGCTTGCACAGAACACGATTCGCTATGCATTGAATGGCTTGTATGAGTGGCAATGCAAGGCCTAGGCCTGTGTGACACAGTAGAAATTAAGCCATGTGGGCCCTTGAAATGGCGGCTGCCTGACCTGTGAAGTGTGACAATGGGATGTGAGGTCAATGCGCTGGCGTGGCACACCGTGGCGGTAGGCGGTCGAAGACCGTGGCGCAAAGCAGCATTGGTTAACATTGAACCCTATGGGTCTCAGGAGCCAATGACGATGTGCGCCGGCGGTCGCGGTACGCACCGCCGCGGTACGCACCGCCGCGGGCGTGACCGCCATTTTCTATCTGCTTAATCACTCGAGACCTGATCATCCACAGGAGAGGACCTATACTGCAAGTGCTGCTGTGACCTCGGTCTGGAAGAGACAATGACTGCTGCGACTGGGGAAAGGGCCCCTGCCTTCACATCTGAGGAATTGGAGAAACTTGTTGATGGGGTCCTCCCCCAGCATGCGCTACTCTACGGTCCTCCAGACCAACAGGTTAGTACACTGGGACCATGCTTTGTGGGCAATGCCTGGGTTGAGTGGGGTGAATGAACGATGGTGTGGAGGGGAGCGTATGAGGCATGCATCAAATGACAGATGAGAGCATGTGCCACATGGCAAGGGTGGGGATGGGGGGACACTCACTTCGAGCATGCAGAAAATGATGATATTGTATTTTCTCTCCCTGTACGTGTCACATAGGTCAGCGCCCATCAGAAAGTCGACATTTGGCGTGCCATCGCCAAGGACGTCCGGACCCTGGGGGTCCACAACAGACGGGGCACCCACTGCCGCAAGAGGTGGGAGGACATCCGGCGCGGGAGCAGAAATACCGCGGAGGCTCTGCTGCGGATGGCCTCCCAACGTAGGAGGGATGCCACACGTCAATTGACCCCCCTGATGTCTCGGATCCTGGCGGTGCCCTACCCAGATTTGGATGGGCGCGTGAGGACATCACAGCAGACACAAGGGGGTGAGTACACTCTCATTCTGCTGACTATGCGCGCAGTGGAGGTGTCTGGGTGGGGGAGGAGGGCTGTGGGTATCCCTTGGCCAGGGCGATTTCTGTAGGCTAGGCCCCCCCGTAAGGCATGGCCCTGTGCCCCTGCCCCCCACCTCTGTAGGGTTCCAAGTACAGCTATCCATGGCCCTGTGTCACCTATGTGTGCAGTTGTCGTCCATAGGCTTGTAGGCCAAGTCCCAATGATTGAGTAGTGTACCCCAAGTGCGTGGCGTAGTGCAGGGGGCTTCTGTGTCTGTCCTCTCCGCCAACTGTGTTGCCCATGCATGCACTCAACATGTCTTTATTTCCTCCCCCCCCTTTTTTGGTCTGCTCTTCCTGTTCATGTGTGCATTAGCATCATCTGGCGGAGGAGAAGTGGCATTGGAGCACGAGGGAGCTGCATCTCACATGGCCCCGGAGGGCCATGCAACGGACTCTGATTTCACCAGTGAGACGGAGGGCGAGGGAGGCTCCACAACGGGGACATGTGGAGACATCAACGACACTGACACGTCCTCGGAAGGGAGCTCCCTTGTGGTGGCGGCAACATCCGTGCCCACCGCAACAACAGGTACAGCCGCCACCCAGCGCACCAGCTCCGCCCTCCCAGCAGCCCCTCAGCGTTCGCCCCGTCCCCGCTCGCACACCAAGGCGGGCATCTCCTTCGCCCCAGGCACCTCAGGCCCTGCTGCCCTCAGTGAGGAGGTCATTGACCTCCCCTGGATGCTCATTGTTGGGCAGTCTACCCTTTTGAATGCCATCCCGGGGGTGGAAAGGGAGGTGCACCGGAGCAATGCATACCTGGAGGGCATTCATTCGGGTCAGGCTGCTCATCAACAATCGTTCAATGCTCTGGCCTCAGCACTGACGGCAGCCATGGTCCCTGTCTCCTGCCTCCCTCCTCCAACTCCCTCCACCCAGTCCCACTCCCCTGTTCCTCTGCCTATCCCAGACACACCTACAGACCAGCCTGCAAACACCTCAACACCCAAGGTCAGCTCATCCAAACATAAGCACCACACATCACAGAAGCATTCACACAAGCAACATCCACATGCAGACATGCCAACAGCCACTGCCTCCTCTGTGTCCCCCTCCTCCTCGTCTCCCTCCTCCCTCCCTGTGACGTCCCAACTCACACTTGCATGCACCACTTCATCAGCCACTGCGTCCATCACCAGCACACCCACCAGAACACTCCGCACACGTGCAGTCACCACCCCCACTGCCATTTACACGTCCCCTGTGTCCTCTCCCAGTGTGTCTGTCACCCCCTCTTCCAAACCACACAAACGCAGGCAGCCACCCACCCAACAGCCATCCACCTCACGACAGCCTCCGTCACAAGCACCTGCACCCAAAGACAGCACACTTGACTCTCCTACAACCACATCCTCTTCCTCCACTCCCATACCCACTGCACCTACCCTTCCCATTGCTCCTAAAAAGTTTTTCCTCTCCAAAATTAACCTCTTTCCATCACCTGACCCACCCCCTCCATCTCGTAAAAGTTCAATCTGCACCTCAGCCACCACAACCCCTGGACCTACAAGGACCATAGTCCAGGGATATTGGAGTCCCCCACCTTCGAGGGCAGCTACATCGGCCAGCAGCAAAGGGACAGCCAGCCCACCCCCTGGGAAAAGATCAAAAAAAGTCAAGGGACGGCGCGAGAGGACAGAGACGGCAGCCTCCACAGGCACCACCCTGGCACCGTCAGGGAGTGGGGTGCCACCTTGCACATCTCCAAAGGGAGGCAAGGGCCACAGAGGATCAGGCAAGGATGGCAAGGGCAGCACGGCCGACAAGTCCGGCAGCAGGCGAGCTGCCCAGGAGGGCCCCACCAGCCCCATTCCGGGGGTGAAGGAGGACACCCACGGGCACGGGACACCAGCACAGGAGGGCCCAGCAAGCGAGAAGTCGGATGGCGAGTGAACACCATATATTGGCCGGATCTGGTGCCCTGGAGACACATGTGAAGAACCGCAGACCAGGGCCCGCCGTCTCATGAACCGCTGAACAGGGCCCTTCAAGACAAGCACCGCTGAACAGGGCCCTTCAAGACAAGCACCGCTGAACAGGGCCCTTCTAGACAAGCACCGCTGAACAGGGCACCGCCGTCTCAAGAACCGCTGAACAGGGTCCTTCAAGACAAGCACCACTGAACAGGGCCCTTCAAGACAAGCACCGCTGAACAGGGCCCTTCAAGACAAGGACCGCTGAACAGGGCACCGCTGTCTCAAGAACCGCTGAACAGGGCCCTTCAAGACAAGCACCGCTGAACAGGGCCCTTCAAGACAAGCACCGCTGAACAGGGCCCTTCAAGACCAACACCGCTCCACTGGGCCCTTCAACTCAAGCACCGCTCCGCTGGCCACCGCCGTCTCTGCACCGCTCCGCTGGGCCCTTCATCTCAAGCACCGCTCTGCTGGGCCCTTCATCTCAAGCACCGCTCCGCTGGGCCCTTCAACTCAAGCACCGCTCCACTGGGCACCGCCGTCTCTGCACCACTCTGCTGGGCCCTTCATCTCAAGCACCGCTCCGCTGGGCCCTTCAACTCAAGCACCGCTCCGCTGGGCACCGCCGTCTCTGCACCGCTCCGCTGGGCCCTTCATCTCAAGCACCGCTCCACTGGGCCCTTCATCTCAAGCAGCGCTCCGCTGGGCCCTTCATCTCAAGCACCGCTCCGCTGGGCCCTTCAACTCAAGCACCGCTCCGCTGGGCACCGCCGTCTCTGCACCGCTCCGCTGGGCCCTTCTTCTCAAGCACCGCTCCGCTGGGCCCTTCAACTCAAGCACCACTCCGCTGGGCACCGCCGTCTCTGCACCGCTCCGCTGGGCCCTTCATCTCAAGCACCGCTCCGCTGGGCACCGCCGTCTCTGCACCGCTCCGCTGGGCCCTTCATCTCAAGCACCGCTCCGCTGGGCCCTTCATCTCAAGCACCGCTCCGCTGGGCACCGCCGTCTCTGCACCGCTCCGCTGGGCACCTTCATCTCAAGCACCGCTCTGCTGGGCCCTTCATCTCAAGCACCGCTCCGCTGGGCCCTTCAACTCAAGCACCGCTCCACTGGGCACCGCCGTCTCTGCACCACTCTGCTGGGCCCTTCATCTCAAGCACCGCTCCGCTGGGCCCTTCAACTCGAGCACCGCTCCGCTGGGCACCGCCGTCTCTGCACCGCTCCGCTGGGCCCTTCAAGACAAGCACCGCTGAACAGGGCCCTTCAAGACAAGCACCGCTGAACAGGGCCCTTCAAGACCAGCACCGCTCCACTGGGCCCTTCAACTCAAGCACCGCTCCGCTGGCCACCGCCGTCTCTGCACCGCTCCGCTGGGCTCTTCATCTCAAGCACCGCTCTGCTGGGCCCTTCATCTCAAGCACCGCTCCGCTGGGCCCTTCAACTCAAGCACCGCTCCACTGGGCACCGCCGTCTCTGCACCACTCTGCTGGGCCCTTCATCTCAAGCACCGCTCCGCTGGGCCCTTCAACTCAAGCACCGCTCCGCTGGGCACCGCCGTCTCTGCACCGCTCCGCTGGGCCCTTCATCTCAAGCACCGCTCTACTGGGCCCTTCATCTCAAGCAGCGCTCCGCTGGGCCCTTCATCTCAAGCACCGCTCCGCTGGGCCCTTCATCTCAAGCACCGCTCCGCTGGGCCGTTCAACTCAAGCACCACTCCGCTGGGCACCGCCGTCTCTGCACCGCTCTGCTGGGCCCTTCATCTCAAGCACCGCTCCGCTGGGCACCGCCGTCTCTGCACCGCTCCGCTGGGCCCTTCATCTCAAGCACCGCTCCGCTGGGCCCTTCATCTCAAGCACCGCTCAGCTGGGCACCGCCGTCTCTGCACCGCTCCGCTGGGCCCTTCATCTCAAGCACCGCTCCGCTGGGCACCGCCGTCTCTGCACCGCTCCGCTGGGCCCTTCATCTCAAGCACCGCTCCGCTGGGCCCTTCATCTCAAGCACCGCTCCGCTGGGCACCGCCGTCTCTGCACCTCAGTCACCGCTGACACATTGGCAGAAGGGGCAGGCCCGGATCATTGTCGGACAGGGCTGCACGATACACTCTGGGCACCAAGAGTCCTCCAGTACCGCTGGAGTCTGTCATCCACTTGAGAGACTGTGGCTTTGCACTCCCCAGGATGGCATAGTGGGCAACCCACCCACTGTAGAGACTTGAGAGACTGTGGCTTTGCACTCCCCAGGATGGCACAGTGGGCAAGCCACCCACTGTAGAGACTTGAGAGACTGTGGTTTTGCACTCCCCAGGATGGCACAGTGGGCAACCCACCCATTGTAGAGACTTGAGAGACTGTGGCTTTGCAATCCCCAGGATGGCACAGTGGGCAACCCACCCACTGTAGAGACTTGAGAGACTGTGGCTTTGCACTCCCCAGGATGGCACAGTGGGCAAGCCACCCACTGTAGAGACTTGAGAGACTGTGGCTTTGCACTCCCCAGGATTGAACAGTGGCCGTGGAGGCCCCTCGTGGATCTGGCGTCGTGGACTCATGTGGCTGAGGTGCCCCCCCTTCCCTTCCCCCTGAGGTGCCTGTAGTTTTCCTATCTGATGTCCCTGCAGTGTTCTCTCCAATGGATTCGGGTCTCATGTGTGGGCTTTGCCCATGTGTTGAGGACCATTGGTCCACGTACAATGACAGAAAGCCAATTCTGACGGGACAATATACATATGTGTATATAGTTATGGAATGTTCGACTTACTTATTTACCTTACAATATATTTGAATTTCAATAACATATTATTTTGTCTTTGCATTCTTCCGGGGGGTTTCTTTTGGGGGGTGTCACTCTGAGTTGTTGCTCTGCATTGGTGTGTAGGTAGTTGGGGGGGGTGTATCGTGTATGTGTGTGCCCGTAATCTTTTCTCCTCCCCCCTTCCGTGTGTCGTAGGTGCAGTACTCACCGTTGTCTTCTGCGCTGGCTATGGTGCTCCTGGTAGACGAGCAGGTAGACAATTGCTGGTAGGATGTGTAGTTCTGGTTCCATGCTGTCCAGATTCCTCGTGGAGTGTGTAGAGGTGAGCGTTTTCCCGTTCGTAGTCTGTTTCAGCCGTGTTTTTAGCGGCGGGGCTCCCGCCCCGGAAAAGGTGGCGGATTGGTGAGTTGTGATAGGGTGGGCGGTACATTGTCTGCCACCTGTCTGTTGGCGGTGACCGCTGCGCTGCTTGTCTGTACCGCCGTGGCGGTCGGAGTGTTAAAGTGGCGGTGTGTGTTGGCGGTTCCCGCCAGGGTCGGAATTCCATTTTTTTGTCCGCCTGCCTGTTTGCGGGTTGGCCGCCGCTTTAACACCGACCGCCAGGGTTGGAATGACCCCCTTAATGTATTCATTCACTAAAAATATTTATAGAGCACTTAGACTCGTAGTTTCAAAGCACTGGCTGTTACATTGATGAAATGTTTATGGTGAATCCCTGCAAATTAATATTTTTAAAACTTTTTGTACAAAGATGTATATTGTTATTGACTCTTGGCTCACCAGACAAAGAGTTTCATGGAATTTTACCATGCCTGGAGAGACCCTCTTTGAAAATAAATAGACCAGATGCTTATTGTGTCAGGCAGTGTCTAGCCTAGGCATGAGGGCAGACATGTTGTTAGTGTCCAGGACACAAGCAGCCCCCCACATTTATCCTAAAAATGTTGATCAAATAAAGGATGTGAAAATAATTGATCTAGCCATGTAAATGTGAGTTTACATTTAAACACCTTGCAGTTGGGCAGATTTCAGCAAAATGTCCCATAAAATCAATAGGAAACAAGTGCATGCCCGAATCCTTAATTGAAAGTCAGGAAGGGTTGGGCATGAGGGGGAGGAGAGATAAGGGGAAGTGTGTACAACTGGAAGCAGTCGTCAGTTCACTATGTGACAGGAAGCTCTTAGTTCAGTTTTTCTTACATTTATGTAATGGTGTTTTTTTTCATGAGTCACTGTGGGCATGTTTGGGTCACAGGTGCGGATCAAAGCAAGCCCTAAAAAAAAAGGAGAGAGAGAAAACCTAACCCTGTCACTTGGAATAGCTCTATACTTTCTGAGAGTAAACTGGTACACTCGGTATTCAGTAAAGGAATAGGACGATATCAAAGGTTCAATAAATACTCACCGGTGATACAACTGTTTTTATTTTAAGGTACTCAGCAGCTGAAATTGGACGACGTTGTCTCTAGAAGAAGAGAAAAAGTTGTGACAGGGAATCAACTATATTCTGCAAGTACTGTGGTTGGATTACGTATGGCCTCTTCTATCTGCAACTCAGCAAAAGCACACATAATGAACTCTGAAATTGATGGCTTGATGGAAACAGGAATGAAGGAAGGGTAAAAGAAAGGATGGGTGAAATAAATGAAAGGAAAGGAAGTGTGGGTGGGTGAAAGGATGTGTGGGTGAGTATTGGGTAACTGGATGGATATGAGAAAGGATGATTGAAAGAAAGGGAGGATAGTAGATCCTGAATAGATGGATAATGGATAATTTTGGTGAAAGACTGGATGAGAGAAAGTAAAGCTTAAATCATGGTGGCTACGGGTGAATAATGTAGTGGAAAGAATGAAAAGACCCTGTGCAAGTAGGGACTCTCACTCTAGTCAGGGTAAGGAAAATACACAGCTCAGATAATCCCTGCTCACCCACTTGGTAGCTTGGAACAAGCAGTGAGGTTTGTCTCAGAGGCAATGTTTTAAATATTTAGTACTAGCACACACAGTAACACAGTGAAAACACCACAAAAGGACTCCACGTGACTTTAGAAAAAACAGGCAAAATGTATCTAAATGAAACAAGATAACAATGACAAAAATCCAACATACACATGCAGAGATATGAATTTTGAAAGTGAAAAGAGTCTTAATAAATAGAAATTAATGGATGCGTTGCTTTAGCACAAAGTACCTGGTATGCGTCAAAAATAAAGCTGCATGGATGAGTGTGTGCATTAAAAAAAACAAGCAATACATTGATTCCTAACTTGCAGGTGAGGCAGTGAGTTGATTCTTTCTCCACCGAGCAAGCGCTGTGTTGATCCTTTCCTCGCAGGGAAGGGATGAGTTAATTTCCGGACCAGCTGCCTCAGGTCTGTACAGTGATGATGAAGATTTTGGCACCCAGGGTCAATGCATGGAAAATTCTGACATGCTGTGCATTTAAAACAGGCATTGCATTGATTCTCCAGCCCTGAGGCATGTGTTATGTCAAATTTCCATCTGCTGGACAGGCACTGTGTCGATTGTTACACAGTGGTGCATGGATTTTCTTCTGCAGGTTACTACCCTCCACTGGATTTGGCACCTCCTAGTAAATCAGGACTCTTAGCAGAAGAGCCCAAACACTGGCAGATGAAGTCTTTGATGTTCCTGAGACTTCAGAACAGGGCACCAGCAATGTAATGCTACTGTGCCACCCACTATCTATATTCGAAGTAGTGTTTGTTCAGAGCATTATTTACAATTTGTCTTTTTTATATTTTTTAGCAAAATAGTTATTCCTGGTGGACAATCGTTCACCAGGCAGGAGATAGCAGCCCATCTGTGGCAGCAGAGGCTGGAGACCATCCAGGCTGAATATTGGCGACTGGTGGTCCTAGAGGAAGTCAGCTGCCTCTGACTTAGGACCCTGCTCTGCAGCAGGCCAGTGCCAGCTTCCAGACTCTTGGCTACTACATTGCTGGTGCAGTCACCAGCTACTGGGGTCCCTGACTGCCACTGCTGCCAACCCTTCCTGCTTTGACAGGCAGTTCTTGGTTAATGTACTTACTGTACTATAACGGCTGAACCACATTTAAAGCCAGCTAGGGATCATAGAGAAGACCCTGGGCCAGCTCCAGACCCTTATGGACAACGCCCTCTTCTGAGCCCTTTTTTTTATTTTTTGTTTCGGTCGGAGGGACTTGTTGTGGGTGGAGAGCGTGGGGAGGGAGTTGGGACTGGGCCTCACTTTGGACTTTAATTGAACTTTTCCAGGATGGGGCTATTTGTTTGGAGTGAGGGGTGGGCCTGTTGTTGGTGAAAATGGTGGGTTTTGGGATTTTGCTAAAAATAGAAAGGGGATAATTTATTTTACTTGATTTATGCCTCAAATGTTTATTTTAGTGTTTTAGTTTAAACTGCTGTTTTTTTTTTAGTGTAGTCTGCTTTCTAAATCTGGTAAAAATAAATATTTTTCATTTACTTATATCCTTGCACTACAGCCCTCTGCAACTATATTGACCACTAGGGGATGATTACAATTGCCCATTTTGCCTACAAAAACCTAGTTGCGTGCAGACATCTTCTTCAGTAGGAGTTAATTGCTAACTAAACAAGTTCACTTCAATCCATAGTTCTTTTCTTACCTGAATGTATGAAGCTAGGGAGTCTTCTTACTGCAGGGTTTTTCCCAGGGTGGCATATTAAGGGGGTGGTAGCAGTAGTAGCAGGCTCGCAGGGAAGAGAGAAGGTGCCACTCCCACCTATGTGAACTCCAACTGCAGGATTAATCAAAGGCTTATCCATCACTGTCAAACAGATTGAAAGAAAACAGTTATCGAGTTTTATTATAATATAACTTTAGGAAGACTGAGACCAGACTACCACAGTGAAAGTACTTGACACGCAATAAAGAAGACCTGATATGATAATAAAAAATAGCAATAGCAACTTCTTCTGAGCAATGGTGGGGAGCTAGTATTAAAAAAGTAAACTTAGGAAATTAAACCATGGAGTCAGGGAAAGTGGGTTCAGAATCAAGAGAGGTTGGACAAGGTTAAGCATTTATGCAACACACAACACAAGGCATGAAAGATGATGTTGATTGGGCTGGTGTGGAATACTGCTCCGGTGATAGAAGGTCATGCAGTGAGTTGGTGTTGCTATCACCACATCCGCCCCAGCAAGAGTGTGATCCATTTATGGTGTAAAATTAAGTTGCACCTCAATAATGACACAGCCTTGAGGAAGAGGGTCTAAGGGCTCACTGATAGATGGGAAAGGGTATTTGGGGAAAGGTGTGACAAAAACAAACACTACACAAAAAGAAGAAAAACCACAATATTCATTGGGTGCTGTGCAGCACACCATCATCAATCTGTTGTGTAAGGCAACAATGAAGGGATAAGTATGACACAGTTCAGTTAAATGCAGTACAAAGAGTCATTCTGCCCCAGAGAGACCCAAGATAGTATATCACAAAATATTTTGTCTTCTAGGTTTGAAAAATACAAATAGAGGACTGATGTTAACCCACCAAGTTCTAAAAATTATGGCCCCTATTTATTCTTTTTGACACAAAACTTTGACAATGCAGTTTTGCATCAAAAAGTATAGCGCCGGCTTGCATGATTCCAGGGTGCAAGCTGGGCATCAAATTTATGGAATCCCGCAAGCTGACCAAGCCCCCCCACCTGCCCCTAAAAACAAAAGTACCCCGACACCGCTACCCACCCTGACCCCTAAAACCTTCCCCGACCCCCTACCTGCCCTAAAAACAACCGCCCCCCACCTGCCCTAAAAACAAAACTACCCAACTGCCCACCCTTGCTCCTAAAAACAAAACTACTCCATCCCCCCACATGTCTCTAAAACCAAAATCACTCCAACACCCCTGCTCCTAAAAATGTAACTACCCTGATACCTCTCACCCACCCTGAGCTGTAAAACCTTCCCTGACTCCCATCCATCCTAAAAAAAAAACAACCTCCACCCACCCTAAAAATAAACCTACCCGATCCCCCACACCCACCCCTAAAAACAAGACTACCCTGACCCCTACCCCTAAAAAAATAGCCCAACTCCCCCACCCCAAGTCTTTAATCCACCCCACCCCTGAAAACAACCCACCAACCCTGCCCAGTCCCACTTACATGACTGTGCCCTCTCCCGATCCACCCTAAAAAAAATCCACACATCCACCCACCCAACCCCTAAAAAAATAGTCCAAAATCCCTATATCCACCACACCCTAAAAAATACCCCCAGCTCTGCCCCAAACCCACTTACTTGACCGCGTCCTTTCCCAATCCACTCTGCCTTTTTCTATGCCTTAACCACACATATGCGTAGTTCAGTACATGCGTGGTTAAGGCAGAGAAAAAGCCATGCATTGTTCCGGCAAGCGTGGTTGCAATGCGCAGGGAATGTCTGTGTTGTTCCCAATGCGTTGTTGAGGACATTTCCCAATCTGGCGATTGGACCACCAAGGTTATGGTGGTCAGACCGCCACCGTGGGTACGGCGGTTCTAGGGACACCATACTCATATTAAGGCCCTTATAGGCTCCAGGCAATGAATGGGGTTCTTTCAAACTGAATGAAAATATTATTTTGACACACAATCTATAATGAAAATCAGAAGCAGCCCAAGAGCTGCTGGCACTAACTATTAAAAATGTATCGAAACTTTTTGTTATTTTTTGCCAGAAAGAAAACACATGTTTGGCAGTTATTAAAGTGATAATCTTACCAGCAGGACATTAGTGACACTCTATTTAGCTACCTGAAAACATATATTCTGAAATACAAATTCAATGAGGGTTTGTGGGTGATGTCATACTGACAGCAACATAATATTGAAAAGGCGTAAGAGAAAGAGAGCGAGGGAGGGAGGGAGAAAAAGAATATAGAGACATATTTGTACTTAAGGGGAGTGATAAATTGAAGAGAACATGTTGAGCTATAGAGACACAGGCATATAAAGATAGAGATTATTTTTTAAGGAACATGACATATGTCAACTGAATATTTTCTTAGATAGTGTCACTCTAAATAATTATTTGCCAATGAGACAATTGCTGTGAATACTATTCTTCTCCAATTAGGACACAAAAACATGGCATCATTATTACAATACTAATTTTTGGCCAATTTTTACATATCCTTTACCTAAGGTATCATCCAACAGGCCTTCAAGGAAACACATGACCATGGCAACAGCTTGCTTTCAAAGCTTAACCTTAAGGCAGAAACTATTAATTATTGTCTGTAAAGGGAATACAATCATCACACATCCGATTGCAGTTTTAAATGGGAATCTTATTCCAAGATGTCTGACAGGAAGAGCACGCAATGGGATCGGCTGTGACTGACCTTCATGCAGATCAAGAAAAGTAGCCAGGTGCCAAATGCAATTTCAATTCATTTAGAAGGCAACAGCCTGGCAAACACAAAGACAATGGAAGTAATACAAGAAATTAAACCTGGCTTGCCCTTCTGACAAGCACTCTACAGGGGATTGGGCCTGTATGTATGTTCAAAAATGTCACTTACTCTTGCAGACGTGAGAGAAAAAGTAAATATATTTGTTCTCTTGGCAGAAGCATCAGATTCGTTTTTATCTGTGGTTGTAGAATTAGGTTCAAGAGGGGATATATTTTCGTCATATGTATTGAAAGGTTCCCCCCTTTTGAACTAGAAACTAAAGTAACAGCAGTTGAAAATTGACTTTTGCATTAACGAAATATAAATTTCGGGCCTCTAGAGAAACTCCTCACAAACGGAGGCACTCATATGCATGTTATTGTTTTTGCTCAGATTTGAGTTTTTCTTCATTTGTTCTTACTGTTATTCTTCTTCTTATTTCAAATTAATTTCCTTATTCTTCATATTGCTGTTGTGTTTTTTGCAGTTAGCCTCATCATAGGGGTTTTACTTTTTTGTAATGTTATTGGTGCTTTGCTTAGCCGTAATCAATTGTATATTATTATTGTTACTTTTAATATTATATGTTTAATATTATGTTATTTATTATTATGAAAATTGGGGGCTGATTTAGAGTTTGATTGACAGTGAACTCTGCCACATATGTGACAGAGTCCCGATGGCTAAATTGATTGCCCGCTCGATTTAGAATCAGGCGAACCATTATGTATCTTCTGGCGTAGCTCATGTTGGCTTATCCTGTGAATACCATAGAGTGACAGCCACACACATAGAGGGCTGTCAGTCTGAGCACTTTTTCGGGTTCGGGACCACCGAGAAAATCCCTGAACAGAAAAAAAGTAAAATAACACCCAGACCCGGGAGAAACCTTTCAGGGAGGGAGGGTTATCAGTATTTTGTTTTCCTAAAACAAACTTCCACTTTGGAAATGTGGTATTGAAAAACAAAAACAACACCAAGTGGCCGTTTTAATCAAGGTGGCTGCTCAGCTAGCATGCAATGGCTTCAGTGGAGCTGCCGTGGCAGCGTTTCCTCTGAAGGCATAAATATCTCCGCGAGCCAGGCAGTGTAATCTAAAATGGGGCTGTGGCGTACATGCCTCTTCTGTCCGAGCAAAATAGATTAGAGTTTACCAAACTCAAGAGACCATCTTTAGTTGTATTATTATTATTATTATTATTATTATTATTATTATTATTATTATTATTATTATTGTAACCCCTTCACTGCCCGGCTTTTCCCCCTCAGGTGCCAGGCCTTTTTTTGTCTATTTGGGGCAGTTCGTGCTTAGGCCCTCATAACTTTTTGTCCACATAAACTACCCACGCCAAATTTACATCCTTTTTTTCCAGTATCCTAGGGATTATAGAGGTACCCAGAGTTTGTGGGTTTCCTCTGGAAGAGACCCAGAAATTAGCCAAAATGAAGCGAAAATGTAGTTTTTTTTAAAAAAAGGGAAAAAAGGGCTGTAGAAGAAAAGCTTGTGTTTTTTTCCTTGAAAATGTCATCAACGAAGGAGTTGCGTTTCTAAAATCACCATCTTCCCAGATTTCAGGAACAGGCGGACTTGAATCAGAAAACCAAAGTTTTCAACGCAATTTTGGCATTTTACTGGGACATACCCCATTTTTACTCTATTTTATTCTTTTAGCATCCTTCCAGTTAGTGACAGAAATGGGTGTGAAACCAATACTGTATCCTGCAAAGCTAAACATTTCTGAGAAGTAGACACAATTCTGAATTCAGCAAGTGGTCATTTGTATAGATCCTCTAAGGTTTTCCTACTGAAAATAACAGCAGAAAAAACAAATATTGAAATTGAGGGAAAAAACACAGCCACTTGTCTCCAAATTTTAATCTGTAACTTTTTCCTGCAATGTCAGATTTTTTACAGCAATATACTGTTACCTCTGCTGGATTTTATTGGTTGCGGGGATATATAGGGCTTGTAGGTTCATCAAGAACCCTAGGTACCCAGAGCCAATAAATGAGCTGCACCTTGCAATGGGTTTTCATTCTATACCAGGTATATAGCAATTCATTTGCTGAAATATAAAGAGTGAAAAATAGGTATCAAGGAAATCTTTGTATTTCCAAAATGAGCACAAGATAAGGTGTTGAGAAGCAGTGGTTATTTGCACATCTCTGAATTCCGGGGTCCCCATATTAGCATGTGAATTACAGTGCATTTCTCAAATAGACTTCTTTTTTACACAATGTCTTATATTTGGAAGGAAAAAATGTTGAGAAAGACAAGGGGCAATAACACTTGTTCTTCTATTCTGTGTTCCTCCACGTCTCCCAATAAAAATGGTACCTCACTTGTGTGGGTAGGCCTAGTGCCCATGACAGGAAGTGGACACATCAAAATTATCAAATACAAAACTACCTGGGGGGGAGGGCACCTGCGTTTTTGGTCCTGGGCTCAGCAGCCAAATAGGAAAACCTACCAAACCCAAACATTTCTGAAAACTAGACATCCGAGGGAGTGCAGGGAGGTGTGGCTTGTGTGGATCCCCCAGTTTTTCTTACTCACAATCCTCAGCAAACCTCAAATTTAGCTAAAAAATCACATTTTCCCACATTTCTTTATGGGATCACCTCACCAGGACAAATTTCCTACCACTCAACATTCCCCTCAGTCTCCCGGTAAAAAGGATACCTCACTTGTATAGGTGGACCAACTGCCTGTTACAGGGAAGAGCCAACAACATGTCAAAATTGAAGGGAACCAAAGCAGGTCCAAAAGTGCAGTTTGAAAAAAAAAACATTTGTAGGCTGACAATTGGGGCAGAATTTCTATCGGTATGGATGTGACAATGCTGGGTGGTAGGAATTTTGTGGATTCCTGCAGCATCTAGAAAAATGTGTGATTTCCAGCAAAGTTGGAGGTTTGCAGGGCAAGAAAATGGTGCAGAGTGCATGTGAAGCAGACCCTGGACTCACCCAGATGCTTAGTTTTCAGATGTGTCTAGGTCTTGTGGATTTTTCTACATGGCAGCGTCTCAAAGTCCAAAAAGTGCAGCTGTCACCATTCCAAGTGGGATGATTTTGAGAGTTAGACCAGCTCTCATAGCCCAAATGTAAAACCAAAACCCAAATAATCAAATGTCCTCTTGCTTGCTGTGGGATAAGATGTGTTAGTGTGCAGGGGAGAGCTGAAAGACTGTAGTTGGGGTGGGGGCATAACCATGCCCATACAGGTTGGTAGGCACCACCCCACTATTTTTTTTTTTTTAATTCCCTGGCATCTAGTAGGCTTTCTGCCCCCCCCCCCCCCCCAGGGAGTGGATCAGGGGTAATTGCCCCATCTGCCCACCAATGGGCATAACAACTTTAGCCCCATTTATTTGGCCATAACCCCACCCACTTTTTTGAAAAAAAATCTTCCCTGGTCTCTGGTGGCCTTTACAAAAATAGGCCGATCTGCCCCCACGGCAGATATGGCCAACAGTAATGAGCCCCCATGGTGAGGACCCTTGCCCAAGGGGCTGCCCCCAAACAAAACATACACATACACACACAACAATCCCTGTGCCTAAGTGGGGAGGACCCTTGCCCAAGGGGCTGCACCCAAACAAAACATACACACACACCAATCCCTGGTGCCTAAGTGGTTTCTGCCCTCCCGAGGGCAGATCGGCCTAATTGAAATATGGCCTAAAATAAAATTGCCCAACAGGGGAGCAACCCTTGCCTAAGGGGTCGCTCCCCACACATAAAAAAATACAAAAATAAAACAAAAACAAAAAATAATCCCTGGTGTCTATCGGTTTCTGGCCCCCCTGGGGACAGAGCACCTAATTATATTAGGCCGATCTGCCCTCGGGGGCAGAAATCGTCTTCAAATAATGTGCCCCCTTGAGAAGCGGCCCTTGCCCTATGGGCCACTCCCCTTATAAGTAAATAAAGAAAAAAACAATGCCTTTCCTTTCCTTTGATGCCTCTCTCGCCCCCTCCACATGATCTGCCGAGAAATGATTTTGGAAGCTCAGCTTCCAGCACGGTGAGGCAGCCCCTGATGAGGTCAACACGCGATTGTGCGCTAATGTTATCAGATGCCACTGGGGCAGCAGGGGGTGGGGCTGGAAGGGGAAGTGATTCCCCTTCCATCCCTGCCAAGGGGAGGGGGGTGCCAGGCCCTCTGGGGGAGTGCTAGGGCTTCCCCCGAGGGACGGTAGTAGGACGAAGTGGTTACGTCCCTGGTGCCTGAGCACCAAGGAGCTGACGTAACCACCTTGTCCCAGGCACCCGAGGGGTTAACGGAATCAGGAGCAGCAGTAGTAGTCGCAGTAGACATAGCAATAATGGCAGCTGTAGTGGAAGAAATGTTGTTTTTAATGTTTTTAATAACATAATGGCATTCCCGGCATGATGATGGTGATGATGATGATAATGATGCTTCTGCGGCTGATGATGATTATTATTATTGCTATAATAATAATAATAATAATAATAATAATTATTATTATTATTATTATTATTATTATTATTACTATTATTATTATTATTATTATTATTATGAGATTGCCATTCTAAAATTTGGGATTCTATAAGCCATGTATTAAAACCCAGCACTAATTTATTTATAGTAAGCAACTTGTTACACACCCAGTTGCCTCTTATAAAGTAATGACATAGCTGTTCAAGTGTAATAACTTATTACAGCTGAGTCGGGTGAAGCCCGTCTTGCGCCCGTCATCGACCGTTAGAGGCTGGGCTGGGCCAACCCCCTTTCATCTTGCCGTGGATGGTGAGTTTTTTGGGTATTTACCTATTGTATTAGTGCCTGGAAACTTTTCTGCTTGAAGCCCTTGTTTAAAACTGTGTATCCTGCTGCTGCCCTCAGTGAGGAGCCACTGTTTGCTTAATGGAGCGGAAAAAGGCCAGCTATCTGGAGCCATGAATGGTGGAGGTGGCAGGCAGGGTAATGTAAATACCACTTTGGACTCCTTTCTTGCGAGAGCGGTTGGGGTCGTGACCAAGGAAATTGACTTGGCAGAGAGGAGGCTATCTATGGAGATGGAGGATTGGGGTCATGTCTCATTAGCCAGTGATCCCTCAGTGGCTTGGAGGAGGAGGAGGGGTGGTGGTCCACCGTGGAGGAGAGCTGTGTCCTGTATTAGAGCGTGACCATGTGGAGAAATTAGGGGACTCTGGCGACCCAGGGCCTTCTAGAAGAAGCAAAAGGCTTTTGTTGCCTTCTTTTGTGGCCTGTTCTATGGATAAGTGCAGCCCTCTGCCAAGGAACAAAAAGACACTGAAGAAATCTGTCCCTAAAACGAAAGCTTCTCTCGTGGATAGTTCCAAGGAGTTATATGGTGGTAAAAAATCTAGCGAGCCAATGGGCTGTGATGCAACCATTCTTTTGCTAAAGCTTTAGGAGATGATTGAGGGTATTCTGTCACCTGTGATGGCAAACCTATCGGTGATAGAAAAAGCAGTTACTCAGCTAGGTGCTTTAAGAAGCCAAGGGAGCCAATCTATGGGGGGTGTAAGGCCCTGTGTTGTGTATCTCATCCCAGCGTGGATGAGAATTTACAGGAGGAAAATGCTGGGCCCCTGGGAAGTTTGCCTCAGCATCTGGAGAACCCGTCAAGTTCTGGGGGACAAGGGGGCATATTTATACTCCGTTTGCGCCGGAACTGCGTTGTTTTTTTAACGCAATTTCGACGCAAAACTAACTCCATATTTATACTTTGGCGTTAGACGCGTCCATGGAGTTAGCGTCATTTTTTAGCGTGGACACCTACTTTGCGTTAATTATATGCAAGGTAGGCGTTCCCGTCTAAAAAATCGACTCCGAGGCATGTGCGTCGGATTTATACTCCAGGCCAAAAATCACGCCCGGGAGTGGGCGGGTCCAAAAAAATGACGTACGGCCGATTTTGCGCCGTTTTTTAGCACCTGCAGAAGGCAGGCGTTAAGGGACCTGTGGGCTCTGAAGGAGCCCAGAGGTGCCCTCCCATGCCCCCAGGGACACCCCCTGTCACCCTTGCCCACCCCAGGAGGACACCCAAGGCTGGAGGGACCCATCCCAGGGACATTAAGGTAAGTTCAGGTAAGTGTTTTTTTTTTTTTTTTGTGGCATAGGCGGGCCTGATTTGTGCCCCCCTACATGCCACTATGTCCAATGACCGAAGTCCCCTGGGCATGGCCATTGGGCAAGGGGGCATGACTCTGGTCTTTGCTAAGACAGGAGTCATTTCTATGGGGGTTGGGAGTCGTAAAAAATGGCGCAAATCGGGTTGAGGCGAAAAAATTGCCTCAACCTGACTTGCCCCATTTCTTGACGCCCAAGCCCCATATCCCCCTACGCCGACGCTGCCTGGTGTACGTCGTTTTTTTTAACGCACACCAGACGGCGCCGGCGGCCAACGCCGGCTAACGTCATTCAATAAATACGGCGCCCGCATGGCGCTTCAGAATGGCGTTAGCCGGCGGTAATTTTTTTGATGCAAAACTGCGTTGGTGCAGTTTTGCGTCAAAAACTATAAATATAGGCCAAGGTGCCTGTATTCAGTCTGTGTTGGCCCCAACTACTGCCCCACCAATGGGCAGTGGGGCCTTGAATGGTCCTAGCCTCGGAGGGCAACCTGACTGTGGTTCTGTGGTGGTTGGGGGGGCTTGCCCACAGCCGGTTGGGAAGTCCAATCGGAATCCGTTGAGTAAAAAGTCTTCATTGGCCCGCCTGGATCTCCCCCCGGCAGGTGCCCCTTATGTGGTAGTACTGACTAATGTTCCTGCTCTGGCCCTTGGGGTAACAGAATCTATGGCACAATTAAAAAATAAAACTGGTCATTGGCTGAGAAAAAAACAGCAATTTTTCATGTAAGGATCTTGAAGATGGCTTGCTTGTTCGAAGAATTGACTGGATTGGGCCGAGGAAAAAAGAAGGGGTCGAGGATTGTGTTATTATAAATGTCAGATACCCGGCCCTGGCTCAACGGCTTCTTTTCTCATATAGTCAAGACTTTTCAAGGGCAGAATCAATTGGTATGGCCCCCCTGGGATATTTTTACAATCATATGGGACTGGGCGCTGATCCCTCTCCTGACCTTGGCAGGATCCCCCCCTTAGGCCAGGATGCCCTGCGGCCAATTTGCAGGAGAACGGATTACAATATAAACTCGGACTTGGCAGGGGTGGATTGACAATGCACCAAGACTGTGATTGCGTTGGAGGGGGTGGGCTCAAAGTGTGACCTTATCTCTTGGAATATTGCGGGGTATGATGCCAAGATATCCGACCAGGATTGGGTTAGGTGTGTGGCTGACTATGATATTATTATGCTGCAGGAAACATAGTCTGAGGGGCTGGCTGCTTGGGATGGAAATGATAGATCCCAGCAGCTCAGTCCCTCGGAGGTCGTTCGAAAAGGGGCCTGGTTACCTTAATACGTTTCTCCAAGATAGTGGCTGACTTCCAAATAATTGTAACCATCAGGGTATATTGCCTGTTTGGGTAATTTTTTCAAATAATTTTAATGTTCTGTTGGTTAATTTTTATAATGCTGTATGGGACGGGGGGTGTCGAATTGGTGTCAAATTGGGATTCTTTTCTCCATTCTCCAGGTGTTGAAACATAGAATGGAGGAGGTGGGGTTGGAATTCTGTGCCATTGTATCGGAGAGACTTTAATGCTAAACTGGGATGCCTCAGTACAATGGTAAATCCCTTCGACTTGATTGTGTGGACTACTTGGTGGATGACATTCAGGATGTGAGAGGTAGGGCTTTGATTAAGGAACTTAGGAAGATGGGCCTTTGAACTTCCGGGACACTGAAGTAGTAGATTTTCACCAGCTCCCAACATTTGTGGGTAGAGGGTCTGGCACCAAAATTGACTACATTTTTGTGTCTCCGTCATTGAAAAATCTGATAATTGGTGGAGAGGTGCTTGGAGAATGTATGAGTGATCATAACCCCCTCACAGTGTGCTTTACACTTCCAGGGGCTCTAAGTAAATTAGGGTGGGGTGGTCCTGCAACAGTGAAGATAAGAGATCAGGGTAGGCGACTTGGCTGGAAACAGGTAGATGCCCAACAAGTTATTGAGAGGGTGGTGGGGGGAAACTTACCCTTGTTTATGGATATACTTTTTAGAGAGACTCCAAGCCCAAAAGAAGTGATGGGTGCAATAGCTGAAGTAAACATAGAAGTTAGAGACTGTTTATTTTCGATAGACAGTCGTCCTAACAAGAGCAGAAGTGGGTGGTTTGATAAGGCTTGTTACGCATCCAGGGCAAATATGAAAAAGCCCTCAAAGAATATCCCAGAGATAGGCCCACGGTGAAAGCAGCAAGGATTGAGTATAAAAGGGCTCTGAGGGAAAGTAAGGATAGATTTAAAGCAAAGGCCTGGGCAGAGTTGGAGCGCACCAAAGTCCTGAAGGATCCTGGCTTGTTCTGGAATGTGGTAAATAGAGGTTCTTTTCCCACAGAGACATCTGAGGGTTTGGGTTGCAATATTGCCCCAGAGGTTTGGGTAAATTATTTCTGTAGAACTTTTGAGGGATCCCCTCTAAGAAATAATTGGGAAAAAGAGTGTGTGGTGGTTCCCAATTTAGAGATCAGGTTTTCGCTCCAGGAAGTTATTGATGCACTCCAGGGCAGTGTTAGTAATAAAGCCCCGGACTCCATTCCCATGGATTTGTACAAATCTTGCCCTCAGTTATGGGCACCTGTTCTTTTAAATGTTCTTAATGCGGCAGTTACTGTGGGAATTCCTGCCTCTTGGAGGAGGGCTTGTATCATTCCAGTTTTTAAAAAGGGGGATCGGAATGACCTGAAGTCCTATCGCCCTATTTCCCTACTTGACTCTTCTGGGAAGTTTTTGGGGCGGATCATCTTAAGGCGTATTGAGGCTTGGATGGTAGAAAAGCTAATTTTGAGCCGGGATCCGTATGGCTTTAGGGAAGGTCTTGGCACACGTGAGCAGTGCCTTAATCATCTGATGATGATTGGGAAATATACGCAAGCTAGGAAGGGCACCCTCTATCTTGCCTTTATGGACCTTAGCTGTGCCTTCGATAAGGTAAATCGGTCCATATTGTGGGAAAAGTTAAGTCAGTTAGGGATGGTTCCTGATATTGTGGAGCTGCTTCGGTACCTCCACTCAGGATCAGTTGCCAATGTGAGGGTGGGGACAAATGTGGAATGTTCAGAGACTTTTAGGCTCACCAAGGGCGTTCGCCAGGGGTGTGTGTTGGCCCCTACTCTGTTCCTCTTATATTCTAATGGATTGTCAGATTTCTTGGTGGAGCACTGCAGGGATGTCCCAAAGGTGAATGGCACTAGTGTCCCGGTGTTGACATATGCGGATGATGCAGTCCTTATGGCCCGCACCATGAATAGTCTTCGCAAAGCTGTTAGAGCCTACGCATCTTATATGTCAGGCTTAGCCTAGCGATAAACTATAAGAAATTGCATTTTATGGTATGTGGTAAATCTCTGAGCAGGGTTGGGGAGCTAAAGGTTGATGACCAAACTATTAGTAGGGTCAAGGAATTCCCATATTTAGTGGTAATCTTTGATGACAAAGGCTCATGGAAACCTTCTATTGCTAGAAGGAGTATGCTCTTCCATGCCTCAGTTGGTGCTACTTTTGATTTTGCTGTAAGAGTAGGAAGCAAACCCATTAAGCCTCTACTTGAAATCTATAGGTGAAAATGTCTCCCTGTCCTGTTGTATGGTGCAACACGCTCGGGGTATATGGACACCCGAGTGCCCATTATTGAAGAAAATCGTTTTTGTAGAAGACTATTGGGCGTTGGTCAAAATACCTCTTGCTTTTGCTTGCATCTAGAACTAGATCTTGAGTGTGTGCAAGATACTATTCAATTGGCTCCCCTTTTGTTATGTATTTCGATTTGGAAAAACTAATTTGCTATTTTTAATAGAGAGATTATAAGGTTTTGTTTGGCCTGTGATAATGTAAAATGCATTCCCTGGCTTAAGTACATAAGAAAAGTAGCACAGGAGCTGGGGTGGCGGGATTTGTTTTACTCCCCTGAGGGTCTGACTAGCCAGGATAAAAATTGGGTGAAGGAGAATTTTTTAAGAATTCGAAGGGTTGAAAGAGAGGGAAAGGAACTAGGGAAACAATTGGTCTGGGATTTTATTATGTTAAAGATGGGGGTGGGTCCTGAGCCCTATCTCCTATCAATAAGTGACCTGAGGGAAAGGACTCTTATTACCCGATTCCGTTTGGGGGTCATTAGAAATAATCTCTGCTTTCCGTTAGGTCAGTATGGTGAAAAATCTATCAGACCGTGTCCCTGTGACGGGGCGTCCCTGCAGACCTTGTCCCATTTTACATTATTTTGTGTTTTTTATGCACCTTTTAGAAGACGTTTTTTATTACCCCTGCTGAGGCCAAAAGGATTTGTGCAATTTCGCCCTGCTTTTATGTGGTTGCAAATGGCCCAAGATGCATTGGTATGGAGGGGTTCGGGATTGTTTTTGAGGGGAGCCATTACTTGGCGTAATAACCTAGAGCTTTTTAAGGGACGTTTTAGATTATTATTCTTGAAAATGACGTTTGATTTGTTTTAAAATTATGATTATTGTGATTTTATTGTTTTATTGATACTATGGTTATTTATTGTTGTTTATGTAAGTTAAGGGTTGAATTATTTCATACCGAATAAAGTCTTCTACAGCTGAGTTTTGATATCACAATGCATAAAGCGAGAGCCAGAAGCCAAGTGGAAAAGCGGGCCAGGTCACAAAGTATAATTGAAGCAGCTGCTTAAAGAACAAAAATTAATTGTGGCTTTGCTTTTTTCTGCTCAGTTTATGTAGCTCTACAGTTACAAGCAGAAATGATATGACTATGGCAAGAAGTTCAGTTTTTGCACTCCTCAGGTAATTATAGAAAAGTAAGAATCTTTACGCATGTTTCTATATATTCTGAAATAATGCGCCTTTTAAAAAAAAACTCACTCATTCTAAACTGATTCTAATATGTTTTTGCAATTAATATCTAATTGTTTACGTGTGTAATCTTGTACTAGATATTCTATTTTTATTCTTCTTGCTTGCAAACATGATCTCTCTTTCTAATGAAAAAACATTACATTAAGGGTTTTAATGGTTATATGGGAAAGGTGGTGGTGTGACAATGGATTATAAGAAATAATCAGGCATATTTACAAGAAAGTGGTACATCGGTCCTGATGCACCACTTTTCGTAAATCACCCCTACCCCACCTAAAAGCACCATGGTTGCACCATATTTACAATACAGCACAAAATTGCAGTTGTTAGGACAATAGCGTCAAAATGTTTGATGTTATTGTGGTTCTTTGCACAACTAGTGGCCAAAATGTTGAGGCTAGTGCAACAAAGCACAAGGAGGCCCATTGCTTACAATGGGAGTGTCTTTTTAACGCCTTCTCTGATCAGGCATTAAAAATGATGGAACAAACGGTGCAGTAAATTGTTGTAAATGTCACTATGTCATTTTATCGGGCCTCTCTGCGTCAGAAGACCCCTCCTTGCATACAATATTTCTGACGCAGGCATAATGTGGCGCACTGGGTTGCAAATTGGTGCAATGCAAGCATTGCGACACTTTGTAAATATAGTGAGGGGAAAAGCCACCTTAGTGCCACCTTAGGTTTAAATGAAATAACGCGATGGTAGCGGAAGATGGAGCTAGGGGCTGATAAATATGCCCCAATGTATCCCCTGCTGTATATGATGAGAACTATGCAATATATAAAGGAACCCCTTGGTGGCTTGCAATATCCTTATAATGCACAGCGTACTGTACTTTCTCTGATTTATAATTATTATTACTATTTACAACTATTATCAATGAAAATATGGTGAAAGCCCCAACATGCAGAGAATGGACTTTCATATAATGATTATACACTTCTTCTTGGATGCCAACAATTTATGCTTGGAGTGCCCCACAAGGTGGTTTGCACCTCATGTAAAACAAATATTGAAGTAGCAAATATTTTTGCAATATATTATCTCAACTTTTAATAGATGCCTCAAATCTTCACATATAACAACGAAAAATTGCTCAAGTCTAGAAATTCAATGAGCGAACAAGTTTATGTTGAAATTCTTGCACCATGAATTAAAAGAAGAAATTAATTTGTTAAGCACTCAGGAGTTCTACAGAATACAACTCTTATATTAGGGTTATGACAAATGTGGTGCAATTACATAATATGTCTGTGGTACCCTACAATGTAATACACTCACAAACTTGTCTTGGTCCAGTCAGGCTCATTTGTAAAACCTCCTTCTCAGCTCACGGCTTACTCGAAGGAGCTAGTTTAAAGTATTTAGAAGCACCACACAATGAAACAAAAAAGTCAAAAAACATGAAAGAAATCTGTCACCAATTAAAAAAAATAGATTATACTTTTATGAATTTTAGACTCCAAGACAAGCAAAATCCACCTCAAGGTTCCGGAGATATTGATTTTAAAAGAAACACAAATCTCAACTTCTTAGGCCTATGCACAAACAAGCATTGGTAAGACATTTTTGAAAAGTTTGAAAAAATGCTGAGGATGCAGGATGCTGACGATGCTAAAAGATGCTCTTGGTGCTGTGCAGTTGAAACAGGTATGCTTATGATTTTTCCTTGGTCCAAGGGTAATGTGGGGAGACTTTGTCCACACTTTCATCAAAGTCTACTTTGAACTAGAGGAAGGCAAGTTGTGGCTGGTCTATCAATCTCCGTACACAGTGGGGCCCATGGTATCCCTTGATGGAGGCTGGAGTCTATCTTTAGCAACTAATGGGGACTCATATGACACTCCTGGTTCAGCGGATGTGGGTGTAACTTTTGATTATTAAGGATCAGACACTTAGGTCACTAGTGGCAGTCAGCAGTCATTCAAAGAATGTGACTACTGGCTTGTCATAGAGGGCTTCTTTAGCTTAAATAGCCCTGATGCTGGTTCCAGGGGGACAGCTAACTGACCCTTGGAGTCACTTCTTTGGTCTGGAGTTTGTGAGCATCTTTTCCATGAGCCACGAGCCGCAGATATGTACTTTCTTTTAGAGCACAAGGTGCACAGGTGCAGTTCAACAGATGGTGCAGCCTCCCTTGCGAGGTCCAAAGGTCAACTGGGCAGTTTTGTCAGTCCTTTCTCCATTTCCATCATTACCTGAGGTTCAGGGTGCCAGGAGTGGTATATTTCTGCCCAGAAAGTACCTTGGTGCATGATGATGTCACTAGCCTATGTGCAGACAGGATCCCTACTGCCCTGTAATGACTTCTGGCTATGTGTAGCATTCAACAATCCCAGAGTGTACTATTCTGCCCACACTTAAGATTAACCATTCCTTAGATGTTAATAGCTTTATAGCGCACCCTAGAGGTGTGGCTACCTGTTAGCTACATGCCCATAGAATAACTGTTTTGAGGGGCAATGGTTTCCCTCTCTCTGCCCCCACCACCAGCCTTTCTAGCTGAACAATGGGCACCCATTAGCAGTGTGATCACCATTTGCCCACCAAAGGCAACTTTGCCTTTGAAACTCACCTTTTGGGCCACCACTTTGTGTTGCTTTATGTAAGGGGGGGACACTTCCCTCTGTAGCAGGCTACTACTGTTCCTGAGCCTGGGACTCAGTCACACCACAAAACAGGAAGGCAGAAGGAAGTCTGATGGCCAGCAATCATGAGAGGCAACTGGACAAACTGGGCTACAGAGTGGCAACTTTCCAAAAGTTGTCTTTCCTTGAAAAATGTAATTATATTTTATTAGTCCCATTCAGAAGTTAACTAGACTGAGAGGTTAGCCAGTAAATCATCGTTAGCCAGTGGGTCTACTAACTTTTCCACAGCAAAAACAACAATTGGGACAGTTTTGCTGTTAGGACATATTAAAATGATATGTCCTACTTAATACTATGCAGCTCCCTGCCTTAGGGTTCCATGGGCCTTCCTTAGGGAAGACTTATATATATCATGTTGACAGAAGAAGAAACTATGTCATTGGAATGAATAGCAAGTTCACACTAGCAGTTTTAAACCTGCTCTTCTAGACTGCAGAGGCAAGCTAGGAGTCATTTTGTATTTAGTCATGGACAGGGTGCCACAATCAATGGTGCATCCCTGAATGGGCACTCTAACTTACATGCCCTGGATACTCATGGTACCAGTTACTCAGGACTTATAGGTAAGACAGCTTATGCTGATTGGGGGTAGCCATTTCAATCTATATTTTTAATGGATTAGTACACTGGCATTGAGGTCTGGTCATTTGGACTCAGTGCACTCTCAGAGTCAAAAACACATCATCTGGTAGTCCAAATGGGGACAAAAACTGTGTAGGGGGGCTGCAAAAAGCTTGCTTCCTTACAATGATGTGGTTGTGTATATTGATTTGTATAGCACATGAATCACCTGAGAGGGTATCCAGGCACTTGGGCGAGTATGTAGGTGTGTGGTCCCCACGGTGCTTATATTAAGAGGCAGGTCTTCAGCTTCTTACAGAACTCAAGAAGTGAGGAGAAGGTTCTGATGTGTTCAGGAAGGTTGTTCCATGTCTTGAGTGAGATGTAAGAGAAAGAGAAACCTGCAGGTTTGCTTTTGCGATGCTGGGCATGTGTGCAAGTGAGTGAGGCAGAGCGTAGGTATCTGGTGAGTTGGTGAAAGTGTATGTTACTGTAGAGATATTCTGGTCCTGTGATGTGTAGAGCTTTTACATGCATATTTGAGAAGTTTGAATTGTCTGTGCTTGTGAATGGGGAGCCAGTGAATTTTGGTGAGGTGTGTTATGATGTGGGTGTGGAGCGGGAGGTTAAGTATGAGACTTGCAGCGGTGTTCTGGATGCTCTGAGGTCTGTGTAGGAGTTTGTATATTCTGGCATAGAGAGTTTTGCTTTAGTCCAGCCTGCTGATGATGAGTGCTTGTGTGATTGTCTGTCTGGTGCTCGGAGACAACTATTTGAAGATTCTTCATTACATGCATAAGATAAGGAAACACGAGGTGCACATTGCATTGACTTTAGCTGTCATGTTGAACTTGTCCTCTAGGATGATCCCTAGATTTCTTGCATGGCCTGTGGATGTGGGTGTTGGTCCTAGCTCCAATGGCCACTAGATGGAGTTCAATGACGAGGTCTTGTTACTAAATACAAGTATTTCCATCTTGTCAGAGTTGAGCTGCAGGCAGTTGGTTCTTATCTAGTCTGCTGCCATGGCAATGCATTTGGTGAAGTTGGTCCTGGTGATGGTTGTATTGGCTGTCAGGGAGAGGATACGTTGGATGTTATTGGCATAGGAGATGACCGTGATTTCTTGTGATGGGATGGTGCTACCGAGCAGTGTCATGTCTATGTTGAAACAGGTAAACATTATGTATTCTATTAAATGTAATTTAAAGCTTACAGTCACCCACTTCCTACAGACTAACATACAATTAGCAGTTTTTAGAGGAAATAGTTTTTAGAGCCATTTATGAATGCAGGCTAGTATATACTGGGTATTGTGCAAATCTGGCTGGGTCACCCTACCGCTTACAACATTCTTTTGATTTTTTATAACTTCCTAAGCATGTTCCTTTTCAGCTATCAGCTTTAATCAGTAGTGTATTGTAAATGCTTTGATTGCATTATCCACACCAACATCTACTCACAGTCTCCAATTTCTATTACTACTCCTACTTCAAGTGCACTGATCCTTTATGTTTGTGATGACTGAAGCTCCAAAAACTCAAATGGCCAGTGTGAATTTTAGGATCTCTGTGAGAAAGAACCTCTTTTTACAGTCTCTCCCATTTTTTGTGGTTTGATGATCCTGTTTTTTGAAGACTGGTCTAGTACCTAAAACATTTTAAAGTTGGCTAATCCCCATATGGCATATTTAATTTTTCAATACAGATATGGTGTCAGAAAATACACCAACAACATTTGAAAATAATTGTCACATGTAGACAGCAGCATCTGTGCTGTCATTCACTAGGGAGACAAGGAACACATGATTTCAGGGGTACATGTGCAACCTTACTCCTGCTGCTTTTGAACCTGCAAGCAAATTTGTCAAAATATACCCTTTCACATGTGTGAAACCCTTCTTTTAAATATTAAGACTAGGTCACCCCTAAAATAGGCCTTTTAACACTTGAGGTAGGATGCCTAGTATTTAAAAGTGTAATAGTAAGACTAGTATCAGTGCCTGTTCCTACTCTGACTAGCTAACAAAAGTGATTTTCAGGGTTAGGGCTGTTTCTGTGACTATGAAGAAAGTGTTTCAGCTAATAAGTTAATTTTGTATTTTGGGTATGTGATAAACTACAGAGATGAGTCAACTGCTGTTTTTAATGTTTATTGAAAATCAAATTCATTGGCGAGGTTAGAGTTTTGATAAAAATACTGGGAAAGTAACTTGAGTATATGCTTTCCCTGCCTGAAGCTACTGCAGGCTTATTGCCTCCCTGCAGCTAGCCTGTAGTGCTGCTTGCATGAGGTAAAAAACAACAGAGACAATGCCATGTGCCTGGTTGGAGGCCTCATGGAGGAATGTGATGCAACTTAACCCAAGCAGGGCACTTTAAGAGTATCCAAGAATTCCACTTACTTAAATGGTACTGGAAACACCTATGTATTTATAATATAGTGATAAGGAAAACATGGAGGAGAGGGGTCTTTTTAAAAACAAAAGTCTCCTGGCTTTAGTTTTTATAGAGGAGGGAGCTGGTCCCAGAACCAATTTCGCACAGTTTTCACCTATTCACCTGCATGGCTTGATAAATCTGGGGTAACACAATGTAGCACAAGTAGATGCCTTGCGTTGCTCTGCCCAAGGAAGACGTTCTATGGATGGAGGCTGGGTGTGCCAAATCATCCACCCATTGATTCTGGAGCAATCCCATACTTACCAATACTGACAGACCTGGGAATGTGTCAGAATGCTATTCCTTACCGGCAGAGGCCTAATGAGGAGAAATATCTTTATTTCTCCTTGTTTTTTCCTCTTTGTATATGGGCTGCATTCTTCAGCACATGTAGAAAGAGGAAAAGCCTCAAAGGATTGTCATTGTACAGACAGGTGTTCATTCCCGCAAAAAAACAATCCTGCCTGTAATGTAGGTACCAAAGGTAGGGTACTTGCACTGGCACTTGGCAGCAGTTTGTACATCAGCAGAGGCAGAAAGAAGGAATGTGACACATCTTGATAGATGGGATGTATTTCTAGCTTCCCCATTTCATGCAGAGCAGCAAGGTGTCTTGCTGCATTGCACTGCAGGAAATAATGATACATATGGCCTTTATTGTCTGGAGGGGATGCAAAACTGTTCTGCATGTTCTAAAATGTTTTGCTTTCATTAATGGGAATAAAAATATCTCTACAAAGTGTAGATAAAATTTACAAAAAAGAATAAAGTACCATAACGATTGAGTTGGAATACCACTATCTGACACATAAATTGACAACTCCTTCTAAATTGGCCAAGAAGAAACAGAGCAGGCTTTATAGGGAGCCCATTCTAAATCTCAATAATAAAGTTTTTGACCATTGACTTAGTGGGTACAAAAAAATGAATTGGTACTGAAGGTAAGCTGTAAAATGATTCATTGACTAATAGTGACTTTAACTAGCTCTTCTTCTTCTCTCACAAGTGGTATAACCCATAAAAAAGTACTCCTTAACCAAGATCTATTAAGCTTAGTGAAAATACTTGGCTGTCCTGCTGTCTGAAGGAGTTTTTAATGCAATGGCCAAGGAATGATCAACCCCAAGTCAAAATTAAGTCAGTCACTGATGAACTACTGGTTAAAATTGGGGTGAACTTTGCTCCAAATAGATAGCCAGAGCATCAGAGGAGAAAGCCTAATTAAATCCTCAAATAAAACCAGCTGTAATTCCCCGTGACAGATAAAATAGGGACAACTAGGAGATTGAGAGAGGAGACTCTACAAAATTGGTTCTCCTCTTTCTAAGTTTATAAAGAGTTTGCGTAACCCCAATACCAACTCCATAGGTGGCAGCAGGAATGTACTGAATTTTCTAAAGGTCTAAAAATGGGACTCCTAATATCGAGGTCAAATTGAAGAATACCCCAACTGATTGATCTCATAATAGTTTTGAAAGGAAGGTAAAGGTTTGTTGCGAGGAAGTCATGACCCTTTACATTTTCATTCTGTAATTGTTCTTGACAAAACAAAGTTGAATTGCAGATTTTGTAATATGTTTGGCAACCACTTCTAAAGTAACAAGACCTGCTGATATCACCTTGTTCTGTGACAAAGGGTTAAAGGTCTGATTTCTAATTTGGCAGATATGTTATTCCATCATAAACAGATACACATTACAAAAGGTAATTGAATATAATGCACTCACAATAAGGCAGACAAGAAATCCATTATGTATGTGATGGAGTAGCCCATCTGGCAAACACAAAATTAGGCCCTTGGTTATTAAAAGTGGTCTCATAAGAACTTTGTGCTTCATTGGCATCTCTGAACATTCATAAGTTAACTATGCCTAGTACTATTGTCATATTTCATGGGATTTCTTCTAACCTTATATATTGTAACTGCTTTTTCCATGTGTTTAATTTGAACTGTGTAAGTAAGTATGTTATCATTTGGGGTGGATCGTGGACCATCACAAGTAAGACTTACACTATTCTTGTTAGGTCCTGTAAAGGTTTCAGTTATTTAAATTGAAGCTCATCACTCGTAGCTAATACATACAGCAGGCAGGCTAAACTTAAGAAAATGTGTAAAGAATCTAGAAATACCAGAACAGTTAAAATGTAGAAAACACAACACAGTACAAATAGAGACAAAATTAATAAACATACTGACATTGAAATGACAACTCTCTAACTAGGGGAACAGGAGATATGGAACTGGAGAAATGAAGTTTTACATTTTTTAATGGACATATTACCAAAAAGTGTTATGCTCCAACCAGAGTTATCTGGTCGAACTTGACCAGGACTTAAGTGCAATTTAACACCAACCGTGATTGAGCACAAGTCCAATACGGAAGCCATGTTAATCCCAGTCAGAAATGTAACCTTCTGATGTAGTCTCTGAAATGGAAGTCAGAAATCCTCAGGGAGGCAAGGCAGCAGGCTGTGTCAGGAAAGGGCTCCACAAGGCTGTCAGACAAGATCCTGGTGAACTGGTGAAGCGGTTGACTTTTGGTGGGAAATTTCAGAGCAGGAGAAATACAAAATTTGCTCCAGGGAAGGTCTTTCATTGACCAGATACTTTTGGTGCCTTCCTTACTCAAGATTTCTAAATTTGCCACTTTTTGGAGATTTGATTCATCTTGCGGGGCAAGGCTGCACCTGTAGCAGGGACCAAGTAATTTTCTAAAAGTTCCTTTTATAAAGTATTCATCATAAATCTGACTTTACCATTAATTCAGGTTGTAAAACAATGTTTAACATGCCCAGGAATGTATTTTGTAGCTGTTTCTTAGGCAGAGATAATATTGTAAAAATAATATTAAATTCTTGGTTTATGGACATCGAAAAAGAGTAAACAAAAGTCTACGTTTTGACAGAAAGTCCCTAAGGGCAGACACCATTTTGAACACATGTAATCTCTCATTATGTTTCTGAGAACCTGTGAAAGTGTCAGTCATTCAGACAATGACACTGATAACACACCTGATGCAACAGCAGTCTGGGACAAGTGCATTAATATTTCTATTTCAAGGTCAGACACTAAAAATAACATAAACAATGTAGTCTAAATTGATGTGTTTTTACCTTACTGGTTTATAATAATTTGCCTAAGACTAGAATATTGATGCACACAGGTGATGTCAGACATTCCTAGGGTTATGTCAGAAATTCCTTAAATCAAATAAATACCAGTCTATAAGGTCTGTCAAGTGATCACTTGAGAGAATAGGTCCTTCACCCCAGAAAAACAATGCCAGAAGATCTTGACAGAGCCTGCCAGACTGCCTCGATGCAGCAGCATCTTCACTGAAAGCTGATACCACGTTAAGTCAGAGAGAAGCTGATGCTGATGTGTGTTTTCCTTTTAAGGGTACTCTCTCTACTGGGTACAAATGCTGATAGCCCCTACTGTAAACAGGGATGCAGTGCATTGATTCTGCCTAAGAAACTCTAGATACAAGTTACTCAATGCTTTCATAGTATAGCACATAGAAATATATTTTAGGGTGTTAGGTTGCTGTATGGTATTTCCACTGTGGTAGAAATGTTCACATTGCTTTTGTTGTTCATTACATACATTAGTGCTGTTTTAATAATATTATGTGTGGTTCATTTACCTGTGTTAAGCTATAGGATGAGCCTATTGAAATAAATACTTTTAATCATAGAGGGCCAGATGAATCATGCATTTTTATGGTCTCAAACGGCCTTGAGGGGCTGTTTGCGACCACAAAAATGCATTTTGGTATGCATGAATTCTAATTTATGATTCGGTAACTTGGACTTGCAACTTCATATCGATTCGATATTAGGAAGGGGTGAGGCAAGGGCATCCCTTCCTAATACAGAATCACAATGGTATACAGGAATGTTTTGTGACCGAAATGCAGTTGCAACACTTTCACATTTTAACACCTTCTTCAAGTTGGTAGTGACCCATTCACAAACCCTTCTCCTTTGTAAATGTATGCAAAGACATTTTTTAAGAGCAGGCAGTGGTCACAGGAACCACTGCCTACTCTTAAAAAAAAAACATTTAATTTTTCTTTTTTAAATGCATCTCATTTTCCTTTAAGGAAAACAGGGTGCATTTGAAAAAAAAAAATGCTTGATATAAAAGCAATCAGCAACATGGTGGGCTGCCGAGCCCAGCAGGCCACTATCCCTGTGGTTGTAGCCATATACAATTGGTCTTAAATTGCATCCTACCTCATGAATATTAATAAGGTAGGTTGATTTGTGGGCCATTGGGAATCGCTAAATTAAACTCCTGGAGATTCATACATTCAAATAGTGATTATCTAATTGTGATTCGCAGAAAATCTCAATTATGTACTCGCTATCTAGATCAATGATAAATCTGTCCTAATGTGTCTTTTCTTAGTGCAGTGTTTATGTGTGATATTGTAAAGAACAAAATTAGGCTTTTAAATTACCACTGCATTCTTGAATCCCTGATTAGGGACTGTTAGTATCTCAAAATGGATGGACACCACACCAACTATGCATTCAATGGGGTTGTGTGGGGCAACAACAACCTGTTTTTTCATATTCAATTGCTGGTACATTAAACTAAGTTAACTCATGACATCCGTGAGTATTAAAGTGCACTTTGTAGAGCTAAGTTAGAGTCTTAGTTAATGAAACAGTTTATCTTTGTGAATCAGGCTCAAGGGTGAGAACATGACTTGTGTCTTCCCCATGCACTGCCTATAGCTTTTTATTTTACATCACTTATACCTATATCTATAATAATAGTATTTACAACCCTAGTAAGGACATTGCAAATTATATATTTTGTGAAGACAGTGCATGGTAGAGTGGAGAGTAATAATTAATGTAGTGTGGTTATCTAGTTGAATTCATGGTATATGGAGATGCACAAATAATAACTTGATGGCTGTGGAGCCGACTGGTGCTACAGAGGCTCTGACCCTCTCCCTGTCACCCCCAACAAAGGCAGCAGTGTGGATGGCCTGGGTGAGTAACAGAGCACCTACTGAAAATTATAAAAATTGGCCAGCTCCTGCCACGTTGGTGACTGTGTAACTGGCTCGTACACTGGGGCTGCCACAATGACCCACTAAAAAAATGTGGCCCGCTCTCACCACAGAAGTCTGCTGAGGCTATGGGGGCACTATGGCTGCTTCTGCAGTACCCCCCAAAAAAAAAACATTTGTATGTCCTGGGTGGGCACCATCACACCCAGAAAAAGAAAAAGGAGAAAAAATTTGATTAATAAATCAGAGGTGTGGTTGCTCATTTATGATTCATTGGGCCGGCAAAGTGCACCCCATAATGACTTAGGGCATTTTTTCATAATATGTTTTGCTGCTGATGGTTCCCCTAAAAGAGGTAGAGTTACAACCAGACATTTTTTTTATTTGGTGGGGGGGAGTGCTGCAGGAAATGTAGCACCCCTTCAACAATAACATTTTTTTAAAACAATAAGTCTCCTGGTTCATTAAATCAAGGTCCCCAGGAGAGCTTATCATATTTTTTAACACACTTCTGACTGAATCTCTATGTTCCTTAGCTGGGGTGCAGAGCCCATTGTGGCTGGCTGCCTCCTGTGTACCCCACATGCAGACCAACCTGGGCACCCTACACGCACGTGGCCCCAAGTTACGTGATATTATGAACAACAAATCAGAGAAATTCACCAGTTATAGTTATCTTAAGTAACTATAACTCATGGTCTAAAGTAACTGTACCTCACACCATTGGCAGTCACCGCTAATTACCTCCCATATTACTACACTTATGAGATGTTTGACAACATCATTGATGAAATCACTGCAACATCTGAAAATGTGCATAGCAAAGGCATGAGTTATATATTTAGAAATACATTGTTTGTTGACTGGATAGAGAAAAGAATCACCTTCAAGATCCTCACCCACGCACACAAAGCCCTCCACAGCACCGGATCAGCCTACCTGAACCAGCGACGCAGCATCCAGGCACTCCACAGAGCCCTATGCTCAGCCCAGCTCTCTTTTGCCGAAGTACCCTGCATCAGGAAAACCAGAACAGGATGAAGCTCCTTTTCCTACCTCACTGCCACCGCCTGGAACGCCCTTCCTCTCCACATCAGACAAACCACCCCCCTGAAGGAGCTGAAGACATTGCTTTTCTAAGAACCACCTCACCGGTGGATGCTACACTTTCCCTCCCCCCGTGCCTTGAGACCCTCACGGGTGAGTAGTTGCGCTTTACAAGCACTAACTGATTCATTGACTGGGTTGTGAGCCCTGATCAAGCAACACCCATTATCCCTTTCGGAGTGAACCACAAAAATTCAATATATTAAACTGTGCTTAACCATGGGTAGCTTGGTACAAAAAGTAGTAAGGTTTAACTTAGAGAAAACGTTTAAAGTATTTATGTGTAGCACATGAACAGTAATAAAGTGAAAACACAACACAAGGAAAACCCTAAACCAATTTAGAAAAATAAAGCACATTTTTATACATTATTGAATACCAACCCAAAAAATACCCAATCAGTAAAACCGGTGTTATGAATTTTTAAGGATTTTAGTGAAAATAGCATCAAGATGCACAAAACGCTAACTATGGACATCTGGTCATGCTGGAGTGGGTCAATGTCACAAGTTCAGACCAACCGTGATGGAGCACAGGTGAGCTACAGTCACCAGGTTAGGCCAGCTAAAGTTTTGGGTTCTTAAATTCATGCCAAGAATAATGTTTCTGGTGGTAGAGGGAGCCGAGAGGAGAAGGGAGAGTGCTGTGGAAGGCTGCCAACATACCGTGAAGAGAAGGCCAGGCATCAACGATGGGTGTTGCAGGAACTTCACATTGTTGGTCTCCACAAGGGGTCAATGCTGTAGCCTGAAGGGTTAGGCTGACAGCTCTTCAGGTTGAATCACAATGCGAGCAGTGAGGTCTTGTTGCTAAAGGGACTGTTCACAGTTGTGAAAAGCCTAAAAGCTTGAGTACAGCTTTGTGAACCACACCAAGGGCAAGGGTACCACCTGGAGGTCCAGAACTCACTTCTGTTGAGACCCGGTGCTGGTACAGGATGTTAGGGAGTCTTGTATGTCCTTGAGGATCAGATCAGGAGGCCAGCTGATTATTCCTTGGAGTCATTATGGTTGCCATGGTTTCAAGATGAAGTTGCAGGTCCAGTTCTCCTTCACTAAGCAAAAGGCAGCAGGGTAGAAAAGGAGCAATAAAGCAAGCAGCAGGACAGTGGTCCATCAGAGTGGCAGTCCTTTCAGCAGCACAGCAGTGGTTCTTCCTGGCAGAATATACATATGTCAGGAAGTGTACTGAATAGTTGGTGTCTGAGGTCCTATTTTTATACTCTATGCCCTCCTTCTGGAAGTTAGGAGAAGCATCTAGACTGTGGCTTTGATTTGCAGGGAATTTCCTGCCTCTCCCGCTCTGGCTCCAAGCTTTTTGCAGTGACTTATGTTACAGCAGAGCATAGGTCATTCATTTGCACGTGGGGCTGTGCTCGGCTCCAGTCAGCAACCTGCCTGCAGCTGGCTTATTCAAGGACAACTAATCCCTCTATTGTGAGACAATCTGGTAGGAATTCACAAAGTCAAAGGGAAGCTTTATGAGTTTGGTGGTCCGTGGACCGCAATGATGGTGTTAGTGGTTCGACCACCATTATGTTAGCAGTTGGACCACCATATTACAAGTCATGCTGGCCTATGGAGCAAAGACCGCCACGGTCCCTCTGGTATTACCAGGCAGCACAGACCACTGCGGTCACAAGGCAGCACAGACAGGCCAGCGGAGCCTGTGTTTCTGCCAGACACATTATGAGGTTGCACACTACCAATATGACTATGGAGGTCCAACCACCACATCTCAGAAGGCGTAAACAGGGACTGTAAAGGGAGTCACTCACCTGCAGGCAGTCTGTTATAAGTACAAACGACGAAAAATCAGGAACAAAAGGAAAAAGGATTTATTCAGTAAATAACAACCCAACAAGGACACAGCTGCTACTCGGCTGCCAAACAATCTAACTGAAACAGAATCCCCCATCGTCAGTGCCTGGAACATCGGCATCAACCACGCTCCAGAATGTGAGTCTTGATGTCACTGAGGTTCCAGGCCCAGCATATGCATGCTAGGAATAGAAGTAGGAACATTTAACATCGCAACACATCCCCCTCCCTCACAATAATCCATGTAACAAACTATGTAACAATAGAGTCAAGTTATATAGTCCTTCACCCAGAATGGTTTTGAACGTAACCTGGATGAAAACTTTGAGCATGGTGATGACTCCTTGGAAGTTTCCATGCGTGGTGATGACTCCTTAGATGTTCCCATGAAATCTCTACTTTGATCTTGCAAAGTGGGAAAATTGGAGTCTTTCACCAGGCCTTTCCACCTCGCGATTCTAGACCTGCTCCAGGCATCTCCATTATCAAGAATCACAATGTTTCCCTTTATTTCTTTAATACAAAACGGGCCCTTGAAAACAGATTTTCCCTTGGTTGTAAAACAGGGATTCTTCACTAACACCAAATAACCAATCTTCCACCTAACACCAGAAACACCATGTTTAGTGTCAAATCGCCGTTTGTAGTTACACTGATATTTTTCCCTGAGACTGTGTGCCATATCAAATCTTTCACGATTGAAATTGGTTTGTGCTACCTTGTTATTAAACCATGCTGGAAATAGTTTAGTGCAACCCAACTGTCCCCTCATGTACTCAAAAGGAGCTATGTTGGTGACACTGTTTGGGGTGTTATGATAAGCCCACCACAGATCCCTTAGGAGATTAGTCAAAGGAGTTCTAGTCTCGATGGCTTCCTGCACACAAGCCTTAACCATCCTGTTCATGCGCTCAGCTAGACCATTGGCCTGTGGTAGATATAAGGCCGTCTTCAAATGCACCATAGCCAGGGAATTTAAGAAATGTTTCATGTCCTACGAAGTCAATTGTACACCATTGTCAGTGACTAATTGGCTAGGTATACCCTCCTTAGAGAACTCCTCTTCAAGAAACTGAATCACTGTACGAGTATCAATTGAATTCACACACTTGGTCACCACCCACTTGGACGTATAATCTACCAAAAGCATGACATACTGTTCATTCGCTGGTAAAAGATGGAACAGACCCATAAAATCCAAACCTAATTTCATCCAAGCTTTCTCTGGCACTTGTACAGGAGACAATGGTCCGTTCACCACAACCTTGCTTTTGTCACTGTTCGCACAACTCAAACAATCCTTCACAACCGCCTCAGCCTCACGGTCTAACCCTGGCCACCAGTATATAGCCCTAAGTCTAGATTTGGTCATGCTCCTTCCCAAATGCCCTTCATGAGCCAGATTGAGAATGTTGTTTCTCACACCAACTGGTGGTATGGATTTACTTCCTCTAAACAATTCTCCTCCACTAAGAGAGAGTTCATTCTTCACATTCCAAAAACCTATCAAAGAATTAGGAACATCTTTATACTCCGGCCAACCTCTAACAATGAACTTTTCAACTTCATGTCTACCTTCATCGCTCTCCACAGCCGCCCTCCATTCTTCTTCACTAATGGCCATTTCTCTCACCCAATTGATAGTACATTCATCTACTATTTCTTCACCACTGTCAATTGAAGAACGGGACAAAAAATCTGCCACAATATTCCTTGGTCCCGGCACATACTCTACAGTGAAATTGTACTCCAACAAACCCTCCGCCCACCTTCGTATTCTGGGAGTTAACACTTCATTTTTCTTAGGAGTGAAAATTTGAACGAGAGGCCTGTGATCAGTCCTAACCACGAAGGGTAACCCCCAAAGATAAAATTTAAAGTGTTTGACTGCCCACATGCATGCAAGTGCTTCTCTTTCAATGACTGAATAATGTTGTTCTGTCACTTTGAGAGAGCGGGAAGCAAAAGCAATCACCTTATCCTCACGATCTACTCTCTGGGTAAGGACCGTCCCCAACCCTTTAACACTTGCATCAGTGTACAAATAGGTTTTGGCACTCATGTCAAAATGCCCTAAGGTGGGCATCTTTCCAATAGAGTTTTTTACCAAAGAAACAGCAGTTGCACAACCCTCATCCCACACAAATTCAGAACCCTTCTTTAAAAGTGCTCTCAACGGTTGGGTTACACTAGCAAAATTGGGAATACATTTGGAGTAATATTCAGCTAACCCTAGAAATGACCTCACATCATCTTTGTCCTTGGGTTCAGGAGCACGAACAATAGAATTAACCAGCTCCAACTTGGGTTTGATTCCCTCACCAGAGATGGTGTGTCCCAAGTACATCGCAGAGGAGACCTTGAATTTACACTTTTCATTTTTAACAGTAAGACCTGCCTCAGCTAATTTGCGCAACACCTCTATTAAGATTTTATCATGTTTGCTCACCGTTCCCCCATGAATCAATATATCATCTTGGAAACACAATGTGCCAGGAGTTCCTCCCAAGACTTTCTTCATAACACGTTGAAAACATGCAGCCTCAGAGGCCAACCCAAAAGGCATCCTCAAAAACTGATAAGCCCCTAAAGGTGTTACAAATGAGGTGAGGTGCCTGGATTCAGGGTGCAATACAATCTGATGATAGGCCGAGGATAAATCCAGTACACTGAACACTTTAGAACCTCCTAAAGAAGACAATTCTTCAGAAATATTAGGTAGAGGTTGGCGATCTATCCAGATAAACTTACTGAGGTCTCTAAGATCAACGCACATGCGGATCCGTTTCCCATTATCCTTCGGTGCTAGGACAACAGGGGCCAGCCACTCAGAGGACTCTATCTCTTCAATGACCCCTGTCTTCAATAATCTATCAAGTTCTACTTTGAGAGGTTCTAGCATTAACTTAGGCACTCTTCTGACTTTCTGTACAACTGGGGTTACATTTTTCTTAAGAATGATCTTGTGTTCAAAATTTACTAAACAGCCTAATTCTTCACTGAACACGCTTGCAAACTCCTGGCAAATTTCTAACTGGTTATTCTCTTCTGACACCACCATAACCTGGTCTTTAGAATTGGGATCTAGTTTAATGCCCATGTCTCGTTGATGGCGCCATCCTAACAAATTATTGCCACGTTTGGCCACATAAACCTTTCCTACAGTAAACTTGTCTCGGAACTGAATTTTCATGATCTTGTACCCAACCACATCTATTTTGGCACCTCCATAACTGACTGAGTTGATGTCAGGTTTAGAAAGAGAATCTAGACTCTCATCAAAAATCTCCTTCCAGTTTTTATCACCAACCATGGTGTATGGAGAACCGGAGTCAGCTAGAACTGTAATGACCCTGTTGTCAAGTTTAATAGTACACTCAGGCATGACTACCGGTCCCTCATCAACCATGCTAGTTTTGTGTCCTACAAGATCGATCTCTTGCCCTACATACAAAACAACCTTACTGATATTCCCAGTGAGGGAATCTATGTTGCTTTTTTCGTTGTTATACACCCTGGCATAATGGCCTTTCCTTCCATACTTCCTACACAAAGAATTTCGTGCAAAACAATTTGGACTGTTAGCAGCATGACCCATGTTACCACAGCGGTAACAACGTAATGATTTACTGTCCCTTTTCTTATCTTGGATAAGTGTTTGAGACTTGTTGTCCATGCCGACTCTTAAAACTTCTTCCTGGGTCCTGGATCCTTGATTCTTGTACAGTGGAGAGACCATCTCTATCAGAATGGTTCATTTCCTTGATCCAATTACTGGTACTTTCCATGCCTTCGACAATTGCAATTGCTTCTCTCAAATCAGGATTTCTAGTTAAAAGTTTCTCCTGCACTCTTTTGTTATTGGTGCAATGCACAAGTTGATCTCGTATAAGGGAGTCTGTAATGTCACCAAAATCACAAGTGCGAGCTAATGTCCGTAAAGCAGCGATAAAATTACCTACACTCTCAGTGCTGCCTTGAGATCTGGCGAAAAATGTATGCCTTTCAAGAACAACATTCAATTTAGACTCAAAATGGGATGCCAACATCGCCACCAAAATTTCATATACATCTCTGGGTTCACCATCAGTTCCACCGATAGCCAAAGGTTCCAAACTGTCATAAATATTCCTGCCTTCAATCCCTAAATTGTGTAGAAGGACTGCTTGTTTTCTTGCTGGGGAGAATTTTTCTCCCCCTATGGCTATCAGATATGAGTCAAAAAGATTTTTCCACCTCTTCCACGGAAGAATAGGATCACCTTTGTCTAATAAAAAGGGCGGTGGTTGAGGCATGGTGGGTGTAGCCATGGCAATTAACACAGAAACTGTTAAAATTTTGTAAAAATGCTCTCTCTATTATTCACAATAAAAATGCCTTCCCCAGTGTTCACACAAGGAAAAGAAGTTCATAATCTCCAATGACAAGAACGTAAGAAGCAGTTTAGTTTATTCCAGGATCTCCATGGCAACCACTGAGCCAAGGTTACAAGTGAAGTAGAGCCAGAAAAACGTAAGAAGCAGTCTAGTTTATTTCCAGAATCTCCATGGCAACCAAGGTAACGTGTGACGTAGAGCCAGTTACATCCCCCAGAACCATAAAATTAAAACCGAAATATGGCAGCCAACAGGAACTCCGAGGGAAGGCTCCTTTAAGAGCAGAGATTGCAGACGAAACGCACTTTGGAAAGCCGCGTGCGGAACGCCCTCACTTAAACAAAGTGAGAAGTTGCGACCTCCGATGAGGTTAGCCGAGGGCCGCGCACTGAACGTTCTCACTGTAACTAAGTGAGGAGTGCGGCCTCCGATGAAAACAATCGTATACACAGAGCGTAGACGCACTTGAACGCGGTGAGCAGCAGCGGTTAAAGAGGCTGACCGTACCTTCAGAAAAAGTCTCTTCAGAGCAAATCTCTTCGAAATGGACACAGACGAGAGTGGAAGAGACGAAAATCCAACTGACCGCAGTGCAGCTCGACGTTGAAAATGGTGAGTCCGTGGGTTCTGGGTTGTTAATGCTCTCGTCGCCAGTGTTATAAGTACAAACAACGGAAAATCAGGAACAAAAGGAAAAAGGATTTATTCAGTAAATAACAACCCAACAAGGACACGGCTGCTACTCGGCTGCCAAACAATCTAACTGAAACAGAATCCCCCATCGTCAGTGCCTGGAACATCGGCATCAACCAGGCTCCAGAATGTGAGTCTTGATGTCACCGAGGTTCCAGGCCCAGCATATGCATGCTAGGAATAGAAGTAGGAACATTTAACATTGCAACACAGTCTCACACATCCGGTTCCACCATGGAACCCATCACACAAATCCAGCTGCTGCTGATGATCATTGATGGAGCACAAAATCCACGCTGCAGTGGGAGCAACTGATCATAACTACATACACCTACCTGTGTCATTCTGCTCAGATCGCCACGTCATCAGCCACAATACATGGGGGTCACACAATGGGTCCCAAATACACATGTCATTGGGTTTCAGGTCAGAATCAGACACAAGGAAGGACACATTCATAGTCACAAAACACCCAATTTGGGCACATCACGGGTCACACAATGGGTCCCAAATACACATGTCATTGGGTTTCAGGTCAGAATCAGACACAAGGAAGGACACATTCATAGTCACAAAACACCCAATTTGGGCACATCACTCACACTGCACCCAAACACTACACAAAAACACATGTCTACTCATCTCAGGCACAGGTGCTGTGAAGTGTATACAACATTGTATCACAGAACACAAACGGCACACCAACATCACATCTACCAATAAAACTACCACACTCACATTGCACACATGCCATGGACTGCTGTCACATTCAAATTCCATATATAAGGATGTTGCATGGGACACCAACAACACTCCCAGGAAACCGCCCTGCAATGGACATACACATCACCCACATTGTAACACAATGTAATGACAATTGGATGCATAAAGACAGCGAGACAAATATCCCAAGCTCACAATGCAAACAATAGCTGCACAATAGGGTTGGGGCCATCTGGAACACTCAGTGAAGGAAGCTGCACTGTGGCACATATCACTTTCCAAATGCCCCATAAACAGAATTTGCACAGGAACTGGCCCTAATGTTTCTCAGGGACAAACAATACTAGACCCAAATGACATGTCTATTTGCACAATGTGGAAGTGCAGGTCATCAAAGCACATCCAACTCCAACTGCATGGGGCATACTTCTACATGAAGTAGCTGCAAGGTACACACAGCTAAATGGACACTTGCACAGTCAAATGCAAACAAAGCTAGCACAACTGCACACCCTCCATGTCTGCACATACAAAACTCAAGCTGCCACATATTAGATGAATCCATAATCCATATCACGGGGACAAGTCTAGTAGCTTATATGCTGACATTGGACAACAAATTATGAAATACTTACCATAACAAACATAACACAATGCCATGGAACCACCATTGCACTTCCACCCACATATCCATAGAATCAACATATACCATTGTCTTGGGGGACCCCAGCGCTGCCCACAAAGTCAGATGCAAACAACATCAAATGGATCAGCAAGCAGGCTGAAATGCATCCAACTGTAGGCAGACAACACAAGTAACTCAGGAACAGTTAGAAGAGGAATTGCAGGAAAAATATATACCCAAACAAAAACAATGGTTTTGGTGTATTAAATGAAATGTAAATATATGAAAGTCCAAGGCCATTAGCTAGTCCGTAGTCATTTGGCAGTGCACATCACTGTGCTGTCACATGACTGCTAACTGCCAGGGAACCTCCAGAGGGAGGGGCATCAAGTGGGCAGGCAGACACCTCAGGGATAACCTTTGTGGGGGTTGGATTTGGGAGGGGTGGGTTTGGTCTTGGGTTTGGGAGGGGTGGATTGATTTTTGGTGGGGTGGGCTTCTTCTTGGGGGAGGCATATGGGTGCTTGCAGGGGGCAGGTGGGATGGGGAGGACTTGAAGGTAGAAAGGAGTAGTTGGGAGGTGGGCTGGAGCCTCTTGACATTGGGATGGGGTGGAGGGAACAAGGGAAAGGTCAAGGTCAAACGTTCTTAGGGACTTAGGGACTGTCATCAGAAGGAGGCGGGGATTTGGTTTTCGAGTGTTGTCTGCTGTGTTGGTGTGGATGTCATGGGTGCATGCTTGTGGAAGGTATGCTTGTGTTTGGGTTGTGTCTGCTGTGGGTGAGTGAGTGAGTGTGTTTGTGTGTCTTGGGGGGAGGGAGGTGAGGTGCTGGGGATGGAGTGGTGGATGTATGTGTTGTGTCTGCGGGTATGGTGGGTGTGGTGGATGTCTATATGTCTGTTGGAGTGCTGTCTGTGGGTATGCTGGGTGTGGTGGGTGTGTCATTTACTGTTGTGGTGGTGCCTGTGGGTATACTTGATGTTGTTTGTGTTACGTTGGGGGTGCTGGGTGTGTCTGGAAAGTGGTGACAGATGTTGTGTCTGTGGGTGACTTTTGTTTGCTTGTGTGCCAGTGTGTTTTGTGGTGCTTGTGTTTGTATGTGCTGCTCTTGTGTGTTGGGGTGGGTGTAGTCAGATCGATCTGCGTGCTTTGGGTAGGTAAGGGAAGGGGGAGTTGGATTGGGAAGAGGAAGATGGAGGGAGACGGAAGGTGGGGGGGTGACTGGCTGCCATCAGTGTGGAGGCCAGAACCTGAAAAGATGGTAATGTTATTGTTAAATAGACTTATATTGCACTCAGCTACTCAAAGAGTATCCCCGCACACAAGCCAAGGTCCACGAACCGACCCTTGTATTACTGATTAAAAAGTCAAGTTTTCAATTGCATCTTTAAAACAGGTAGACTAGTCAGCAATTCGAAGTCGAGAGGAAGTCTATTCCATACCAGTGTCCCTAAAAAGGAGACAGACCTTCCTCTCATTCTAGCCTTTCGAACTCTTGGAGCAACTACCAACACTTTGTTTTAAGATCTCAAATTATGGTAGGGAAGATGAAAACAAAATCTGGAACTGAGATAATCAGCTCCAGAGGAATGAAAGGATGCGTGTCAGTAATAAAGCTCTAACCAAGATCCTTTTCCTAATTGGCAGCCAATGAAGCTCGTGTAAGTGAGGGGAGATATGTGTTTTTAGGTGAAGACACAAAAGTAGGCGAGTTGAGGCATTTTTTAAAATTTGAAGTTTATCCAAAAGATATTCAGGAAGGTCCAAATAGAGTGCATTCCCATAATCAAGCCTATATGTTATGAGATGCTAAATAACTGATTCTTCTGCTGGAAAAGACAGAAGGTCCAAAAACTTCCTTAAAGATAGCAGAATAGCAAAACAAGTGCCAACCACTGCTTTAATGTGAGGCTTAAAACAAAAGCTGGTCGTCAAATTTTACTCTCAAATTCTTGACAATGCCACTCTGAAGACCAGGGGAAGGAGCATTATTTTACCAGAAGGATCAACAGCATTTGGGAGGTAAATCACCAAACATAAGAAATTCTGTCTTTTAAGCGTTACATTTTAGTTGGTGTGTGGACAGCCAACAGAATACCACCATCAAAAAACTGCTGATCTGGGTCATGGGAAGCTCGCAACCCTTCTCACAAGAAAACAAGAGCAGCGTGTCATCAGCATAGGAAATAACCTTAGCACCAAAGGATTCAGCGAGTCCAGCAAGAGTAGTCAATTATATGTTAAAAAGAGTAGGGCTCAGAACCTAGCCTTGCAGCGCCCCTGCTGAAAGATCTCTATAGGCCAGACATTGCACCAAGAGTACCCTCCAGGAATGAATATGTCTGCTGGAATTGGGTTGCCAATCCCTGGATGGCATTCTCAATGGTTGTCTGACCCACCAAGATAGTACTCAGGAGGTCAATATTCTCCTCACTGACAGCAGCAGGGGTGACAGGTGCTGGGTGGAGGTGCTGGCAGCAAAGGAGATGCCCACCTTCTTGGGTGAGTGAGCACAGTCAATTTGGTGTTCATCAACAGGTAGGGTGATGATAGAATGGCGGTGGCAGACAGAGAGAAGGAATTTGATGATGAAGAGGATGTTCCGGTCTCCCCTGTGGCACTCCTCTCACTCTCCAGGTCCCTGTGTCCATGGTGTCTTGACCCAAGGTCCCATGGCCTGATACATCCCCATTCGCATGTGACCTGTCTCTTTCACTTGCTGGTGCAGATGCTGCAAATACAAAAATAAATAGGGTCATCACATGTCCATGGTCACACTTCAGTTTTGATTAGCAAACATTACCATGATGTCAAGTAGACCCCAGCAAAAAACTCCACCTAAGTGGCCCATACATGTGCCATGCCGTATGCATGCATCAAATCTGAACTGTCACAAGTTGCCCATGGGAAAATCAGGATTTCACACAACTACAATTGCATAGATGAAGTTGTTGAATCACAGTAACCATTCAACAAGCAGGAGACGTCATCACCCTTAAAGCTTTGCCCCATGGAGCAGACCTGACTTACCTGTTGTCATACAATAGTATGCCAATGCCAAGTCCACTACCAGAAATCCCACACAAGGTCATGCACAAATCTATTTGTCACATACATTATGACTCAACAATAAGAAATGATGCTCCAAAATTCTGCAATGTTGATGACAAAGGTACAATAGCCAGGTGATATGGAAATAATCATGTCACACTGGAAGCAGTTCTACTATGCACACTTCACCAAGTGTTTTTGTCCCAATCAAGCCATAGAAGTAATATGTTATGATCTGTATATTTTATTAATGTTATACTTTGTGTTCTGTTGCCGTGGAGGCTCTGAGCGTTCCAGACAGATCGGTTGGGGTCATGGAGCAGAGAAGTGGTGGTTTTGATTATCAGAGATAAAAATAAAGACATACCTGTAAAAGATCCAGTCTTCCTCATTACTCCTCACCGGATCACAGCAGTTCTGTTTGGCGACGAGTTGACAGGCGGAACCACTGCTAACTAACCTTGTGGTGTCTCCTGCTGCCATAAGTTAACGCGGTGCCGCGGAGCTGGCGGACGGACCTTCTTCGGTGAGCGACCCTTCACTGCCCATTTCATCGCCTATTATATTGGCATTTTGGGGTGTGCCTGTGCGATGCCGTTGAAGCAGTAGGAATCCTGCTATACTGCTCATGCATGCGCATTTAGGCCACAAAGTCTAAACCATTATGGATTGTCTCATAGAAGCTGTCATAGAAGCTGTTACGGCAGTGGTATGCTCCACGTACATATATGGCGAGGAGTTGTCAAGGTCTTTTAGTGCAAAACACTGGCGAAGTGGATTCAAAGGTTAATTAGTGACGCTAAATTCTACTGGATCTTGTTCCTGGAGATACAATTGTTGCACAGAGGTCTCTGTTGGGATCTGATATTTATGAAAAATTCTGCCCACGCGTCCCTGCTGGTGGGCGGGTCTGGCACTAGACCGATGACCTTCCAAAATGGCGGTCATCGGTGTGCGCATAGGGGGGCTGTGAGGGCCCCGGGCCATGAGTGTCCGTTGGGGTGCCTGAAAAATATATGGGAACTAGAACACAAAAAAAAGCCAGAAAGGGGGGAAAGGAGAGACAGAAGGTAAAGGGGGAAAGGAAAAGAACAGAGGAAAGGGGGAAAAGAGAGAGGGAGGGGAGAGGGGGGAAAAAGAAAACATAAAAAGGACAAATAGCTCAGATGTGTCAGGGCTGAAAAAGAATTGGAACTCCCTAATGTGGATTGATAAGTGGTGACACTTAGCTCAGTAGGACTCCTGAGAAGTGTATTAGCCTACGGAGTGGCGACCTGCTGGATGTGTTGGTGTCATGCTCTTTAAGGTGAACCAGATGTTAGTGTTGCATTAGCTAGCCCCAGGTGATGTTTTCATTAAGACAACGTTGATGGATGCATAATTTAAAAACCTAGTGCTGTTCTCTTACTAGTAGGAAGGATTCGCTCCTAACCTCCTTGTGGTGTTCAAGGACGACCCATTGGTAATCATCTACTGTGTGTACATTGTTAATATAGTGAGAGGACATTTTAGTGGTGGCACGGCCACATCTCAAACTGCTAAGATTTTCACTGATGTGGATTTTCACTTTGTGGTTAGTCATTTCTATGTAATGTAGATTACAAGGGCATCTAATCATATAGGCTACTCTTTGGGTGTTGCAGTTGGTGAAATCCTTGAATTCCCATGTGGTATTGTCATTGAAAATGACCCTCCTGTATGCATTTGTCAAATGGCACACACTGCAATTCCCATATGGGTAGTGTCCTGTGGGTGGTGGTCGGAGGTTGGTAGTGTCCAATCTTCTCTTGGATGGGCATGGACGGGTGTGTACTAGCATGTCTTTTATACTTTTGCCACGTTTGTGGGAAAACATAGGTTTGGGAAGGACCAAACGGACGCTATTTAAAATGCGCCAATGCTTGTTTATAATCTTGTTTACTTGGTTAGAGGCTAAATTGAATCTTCGTAATTCAGATTGGCCATTCTTAATTATCTTTTGGGGAGGGGTGTCCAAGAGAGCCTCTCTGTTATTGTTATGTACTCGTTTCATGGCACGATTGATGAATCTGAGTGGGTATTTCCTAGCCTCCAATTTTATTGCAAGGTTCTGAGCTTGCTTTTTATAATCAGATACCGCAGAACAATTACTCCTGAGTCTGAGGAACTGCCCAAAGGGAAGATTCTCCCTCAAATGGCTGGGGTGGGCGCTGTTGAAAAGTAACAAACAGTTATTTGCTGTTGGTTTCTCATGGGTGGTAGTTTTTAGGGTGCCGTTGATTGCTATAATGTTAAGATCCAGAAAAAACAGCTGCTCCTTACTCTTTGTCAGAGTGAAACTCACGAACTGATCCTGCATGTTGAGCCACTCCAAAAAAGTGGCTCCTTGTGTTTCTTCCTCTTTCCTGATGACCAGAATATCATCAATGGATCTTTTCCATAGTGTAATGTTTTCTCTATGTGGATTGGTGTTTTTCAGAATTATCTCCTTCTATATATGGTGAACGTAGAGACCAGCTAGACTGGGAGCATAGGTGCCTCCCATGCTGGTACCATGTTTTTGGTACAGATTCCCTTTAAAGCCCAAAAAAGTTCTTGGTTAAAGCCCAGAAGCAGCATTCCATAACTTTCTTATGCGTGGATGGACCAACACATTCACACTCTGTGAGAATGACTCACTGCATACAGTTCCTACAGGCAACCGCCAGAGTACAAACTCCAAAATTACACATGAGTAACAATCAAGAAGCTAGCATGGTTTGTACAAAAAGTGTCTTTCTTATCCATGTGTGAGCATGTGGCCTAACAAAAGCAGACTCATGCCACTTCAGGGGGTGGTATGTTCCTGTTCCCCAGAACACTCCTTTGGACACATAAGTACATCCTACAGAGATGTCATCCAACAAACAAAGGTATTCATTGTACAGTTTCTGCTATGTGACCAAGCTACTGACTCACATACATGGCCTCGCTGGAATCAGCATACTGTCTACACTGTGTGACTGTCAGTTATATAATTCTCCTGTACAGGGCAAATATGACCTGCGGGAAGGTAAAAACAGAGCTGTGGGAGTAAGGGACATGTCATGAATGTAAGACACACACTGACAATGATGCTAATTGAAAATAGAGACTAGATTAATGATTTACATCTGTACCCACTCCTAATCTATATGTAGGACTGAGGCATTCAGGGCAGGTTTTGCAACCAGACCCTCATAATGGCTACATGACAGGATCTGCTGGTTTACAGACAGTGGGCACAATGCCACAATTGCATTGCCACAGTGACTCTCCCACAGCCTAGACTGGGTCCCATATTGGGATATACATGTGACACGCCCTGGTCTCTGGAGGCTGAGCTGACAGAACCCAAATGACACTCCATTCCCATCACCTCTATGCATATTAGTACATCATGTAGCCAACAGGAACTTGGTATGTGGTATGTGTGGAACCTGAATGACAAAGTCATTGGATGGAAGCAATGTCTCCTTATCTAGTTATGTGCATCCAACTAGGGTCCTAAAAAACTTCTCACAACACAATGTGACTGAACTTAACAGATGGCACTAGCCACCAATACCTGCACATTGTCCAACCAACTGATGCCACACGGACTGCCACAACAGGCACTTGAGTAGTCAAACTGGCACACATTGGTACTTTCTAGCCGATAGGTAGGGAAAGGCTGGTGAAGTGCAGAGAAAATTATGAACTTGAGGGATTTACCTGTTCTTCTGGTGAGCCATAAAGCTGCCCATACAGGGGTGTGACCTCTGTAACTAACCATTCCAGCTCCTCTGGAGAGAAGGTAGGGACCCTATCACCTGATGGGTTTCACATGATTGCTCAGAGGCGGCTCACAGCAGCTCAGGTTGTGGAGGTGTTTCTGGCAGCAGTATCAGGAGTCAAGTGAGTGAATCTGTAGACATGGCAGTCACGTCTGCCATGTACATTGGTGTAACCACCGGTAGACACAGCCATTGGCCTGCAACTGCCACTGGCAACAACATTAGACTATGGCTGTGTCTGCCGGGGTTGCAACTGCCTACCACCATGATGACTTCCACCGGCAGATGCAGGCTGCTCCTAATGTACAATAGAGTTGGTCAGGCAGCCGCCATTATGGCGCCCTGAAATGCTGTATTGGGCTATATAAATTGTGTCACACCGGCAAAAATAGATTTTTGACCTCACAAAGATATACTTTCTTATCATGTAGGTCCCACTACTCAAATGCCATTGTAGTATGTTTTCATGCACACATGGCATTTAACAGTGCGGCAGAGCCCACCACCGCCAATGGTCATTTTGGGAGTAGGGATATCCAGTCACATTTCGAGGGGCAATTGCGATGCACTTATTTGAGTTTGGCCCATATACATGTTGTGACTACCTGTGTGGAAAACCACGTTAGCCACATGTGACCCTTGTGTTGTTTGCAGCCGTGATGTGTACTGGTTGCCATGTCTATCCATTAAGAAATGCCTTGTCACATGATATCATTAACATGCCTCATGTATGTTGCTGTGGACACAATGACTAATGTTAGAAATAATGTCTTGTCATACATAAGTACCATAGGGAGAGGGAGGATGTGAAAAATCTCCTCGTAACCTTTCACTGCCAGACCTTCAGACCATGGAAGAATAACACACCATCCTGCTGTCCCATCTGAATAGGTAAACAATAGAGGACTTATATCATCAGTTGGAGCCGGATCGGACGCCAGCTGTTAGTTATCCAACCAGCATACCAACCATTGTACAAGTCATGTCAGTATTGCACTTCCTAGCCACAGGGCCCTTCTAACATACAGTTGCCCTGTCTGCCTGCATGTCCTAACCTATGTTCATACGTTCAGTCTATCCTTGCAGCAATGTTGAAACACCTGGACAACTATGTCCAGTTTACCCGACGTGAGGATTTAACCCATGTAAAGGTTGACTTTTATGATTTTGCACGCATCCCACATGTGGCGGGGGCTATTTGTGGCACACATGTTAGATTGGTCCCACCGCAGGCCAATGAACAAGAATACCGCCACAGAAAGAACTTCCATTTCATCAATGTGCAAGTTGTCTGTTTGGCGAATCTCTACATTTCAAAGGTCTATGGCCATTATCTGGGTTTAGCCCTTGATTCCTTCATAATGCAGGACAGCACCATACCCAAGCTGATGTTGCAAAGTTACCTAGAATGGGTCGGCTGGTTGGTTAGCCACATCATTAAATCAAATCATTAATATTTATAAAGCGCGCTACTCACCCGTGCGGGTCTGAAGGTGCTAGGGAAAAAAAGGGGGGGGTTACTGCTGCTCGAAGAGCCAGGTTTTTAGGAGTCTCCGGAATGCGGAGTGGTCCTGGGTGGTCCTGAGGCTGGTGGGGAGGGAGTTCCAGGTCTTGGCTGCCAGGAAGGAGAAGGACCTCCCATCCGCCGTAGAGCGGCAGATGCGAGGGACGGCAGCGAGCGCGAGGCCCGAGGAACGGAGGAGGCGGGTGGGGGCGTAGAAGCTGAGGCGACGGTTGAGGTAATCCGGTCCCTTGTTGTGGAGGGCTTTGTGTGCGTGGGTGAGAAGTCGGAAGGTGATCCTTTTGCTGACTGGGAGCCAATGCAGGTGTCTCAGGTGTGCGGAGATGTGGCTGTTGCGGGGTACGTCGAGGATGAGGCGGGCCGAGGCGTTTTGAATACGTTGCAGGCGTTTTTGGAGCTTGGCGGTGGTCCCAGCATAGAGGGTGTTGCCGTAGTCCAGCCGGCTCGTGACGAGGGCGTGGGTCACGGTTTTTCTAGTGTCGGCGGGGATCCAGCGGAAGATCTTGCGGAGCATGCAGAGGGTGAGGAAGCAGGCGGAGGACACGGCGTTGACTTGCTTGGTCATGGTGAGAAGAGGGTCCTAGATGAAGCCGAGGTTGCAGGCGTGGTTTGCGGGGGTCGGTGCGGTGCCGAGGGCCGTGGGCCACCAGGAGTTGTCCCAAGCGGACGGGGTGTTGCCGAGGATGAGGACTTCCGTTTTGTCAGAGTTCAGCTTTAGGCGGCTGAGCCTCATCCAATCTGCGACGTCCTTCATGCCCTCTTGTAGGTTGGTCTTGGCGCTGGCGGGGTCCTTGGTGAGGGAGAGTATAAGTTGGGTGTCGTCGGCGTAGGAGGTGATGATGATGTTGTGCTTGCGTACGATGTCGGCGAAGGGGCTCATGTAGACATTGAAGAGTGTCGGGCTGAGTGATGAGCCTTGAGGTACGCCGCAGATGATCTCGGTGGGGTCTGAGCGAAACGGAGGGAGGTAGACTCTTTGGGATCGGTTTGAGAGGAAAGAGGCGACCCAGTCCAGGGCCTGGCCTTGGATCCCGGTGGAGCGGAGGCGGGTGATTAGGGTGCGGTGACAGACGCTGTCGATGGCAGCCGAGAGGTCGAGGAGGATGAGGGCGACTGTTTCACCGTTGTCCATCAGGGTTCTGATGTCGTCTGTGACTGAGATGAGGGCGGTTTCAGTGCTGTGGTTGGTTGGGAATCGGTTTGTGAAGGGTCGAGCAGGTTGTTGTCTTCCAGGAAGGTGGTCAGCTGTTTGTTGACGGCCTTCTCTATTACCTTGGCGGGGAAGGGGAGGAGCGGGATGGGGCGGAAGTTTTTCAGGTCGCTCGGGTCAGCCGTAGGTTTCTTTAGTAGTGCGTTGACTTCGGCGTGTTTCCAGCATTCGGGGAAGGTAGCAGAAGAAAAAGAGGAGTTGATGACGGCCTGGAGGTGCGGGCGATGATGTCGTCGGCTTTACTGAAGATGAAGTGAGGGCAGGGGTCCGATGGAGCGCCGGAGTGGATCGAGTTCATGGTGGTTTTGGTTTCTTCGGTGTTGATGTGGGTCCAGTCGTTGAGGGTGATGGTCGGAGGTGTGGGTTCGGTGATGCTTGGTTGGGTCTGGTGTCTGAAGCTGTCGTGGAGGTCGCTGATCTTGCAATGGAAGAAGATGGCGAGGGAGTTGCACAGATCTTGTGAGGGCGTGACGGCGTTGGCATTGGCGTTGGCGTTGGAGAACTCCTTGACGATGCTAAAAAGTTCTCTGCTGTTGTGGCTGTTTTTGTCCAGTCTGTCGGTAAAATCAGACCATCTGTCCTATTTGTGCTCTGTCTGGTGTTACAATCGTGAACTGAGTGAATCATTGCTGCACATATGTCCCAAATTTATTGGGAAACTCCAATAAGAAATTCAACTACACCAGGGGAAGTCTGCTTCAATGAGGCCATACAAGAAGACGGCTGGTAGTGGAGTGGGCTTTTGGTCTCCTGAAGGCCAGATTTCAGTGTCTTAACCAGACTGGTGGAGCCCTCCTCTACTCACCCGGAAAAGTGTGTCAGATCACTGTGGCATGCTGCATGGTCCACAAATTTGCCTTGCAGAAGAATATCTCGTACATCCCAGACGAGGGGGAGCTTGCAGTGCCACCGGTTGAGAATCCTGAAATGCCCAATAAGGATGGTAGTGGTGAAAAGGAAGGAGCTGACTTGTGGAAAGATCTCATCAGCAGCTACTTTTCATGAGTTAAGTATGTCATGTGATGTAATGACTGTGACTGCATAATGAACTGTAGGTGTGAGAATGTGTGGAGTTGAGTGTTTTAGCAACAACTAGGAAGCTGATACTCTGCACCATTCACTAAGAAAAAGGGCAATCCCTGTAACCTGTGAACCTGGGTAGTAAATCTACAAACAAAAACTCGGTCTGTATGGGGGGAAGTAGAGGCCTCAACTCCCATGGCAAAAATACACCCTTCCAGAAGGTAAGGTATTTTTATAACTGATTTTGTTTGAGTAATTCTTCTTTCTTAAATAGAAAATCAAATTATTTCATAAAGTAATAATATATGCCAACCACCAACTTAGAATAGGACATCAAGAATATCCTGTTAAAACTGAAAGAAAGAAATATACGGTGCTTCTTCAAAGTGACGGCGCAGTGAAAAGTGAATAAGTGATGTGAAAGTGAACCAGTGGTATTTACAAATATATACACACGAGAACATGAGGCTGTTGAAAATTCAGTGATTTCACAATACAACAACCATAAATAGAGTGTCATGAATCCTCAAATATATTTGTTTAGCAAAGAGTTCACATTAACTCTTTGTCAACATTTCGACCCTGGCAGTAAATCAATAACCAATGGGTCATCATCAGGACCAAAAATGTTTGTAGGAAGCACAGACAAGGCACCACACAATTAATCAGGCCAAAATCAAATTGCAATGGATTGCAGTTCTGTACATGCGGGCAATGGCGACAAGGCTCAGCGCTGATTAGTCAGGCCAACATTATATATTCCTGAGCTTGCATTCCCATACATGCAGGAAATGTGCAATCAGTTTGTGGGAGTGCCATATTCTTGTTCCTTTCAGTTTTAACTTGTTCATTGATATTCTTAATGTCCTATTCTAAGTTGGTTGTTGGTATATAATATTGATTTGTGAAAGAATTTTATTTTCTAATTAATAAAGAATTATTTCAACAAACAACAATTATAAAAAGACCTTACCTTCTGCAATAGTGTATTTTTGCAGTGGGAGTCGAGGCTTATACTTCCCCCACTTGAAGAGTCAGCCTTTGACATAGCCACACCTTGATGATGCTGCTTTGTTTGTGTCAGTCTCATTGCAATGTAATTTTATTTCCAGAAGCTTGCTATGTGATAAGTGTAATAGGTATATTTTCAAGCCTACACTCTTCTTGTTTTTTCTTTGTACAGGTACCTTTACCATGACATCCTCATGTGGGCATTTCAGAGTTGTGACATTGGCAGGTATCTGATGCTGTTCTGACGTACAAAGTGGACATGGATTGTTCCAGGTAAGGTGGGTCACAGATTTGGAGTATATAAGGCAGCTTGAACACTGTTTGGGTGGAAAGTCAGCAATGCATATTTGACTTGTTTAGTGTGCTGTGTTGTGCCAATTGCATCATATGTGCCATCATGTGGGCATGAAATAGTCATCAATTGAGAGCAAGACATTCACCCTTCACATTGGCCAAACACTATTCTTGTATAACCAGTACATAGCTGTGGATGTGTTTCATCATAGCAGGCCACAGTGCCTGTGCTACAACACTGACATATGTTTGTATGTTGTGTCATGCCACCAGGTGCATGGTCATTGGATAATGATGGTTATGTGATCAGGAACTATTGTACTGCCATCTGTCTGTATCTTGAATTATGTAATGTTGGATTACTTTGGTGGGGTGCAGTAAAGCTCATGCTGCTGACATCAACCACATTAATGTTTGCCTATTCTATGGTCTTACATCTCTACATAGCTAAATGCAAAAATTAAGTGAACGGACAATGAGTTTGTAATGGGTGAATTTATTACAGTGCTGATTCAGTAAAGCCAAATTTGGACAGTTAGAAAGAAAAAATGGTAAAGTGAAGGGTTCAGTCATGGTGAATGAAATAATTGGAGTAGATGCCACAGAGTACTACTCCCATTGGAACTGGTGGATAGTTCAGGATCAGTCAAAAGAGTGAATTTGTCACACACAAAGGAGTTTCTTTAGGAAAAGGTCACTTGCTGGCAGTGGTGGGTGTGTTGCCATCTGCACCTCCTGGATTCTTTGCTGGATGTCCTCACTTTCCTGGTGGGGGGATCTGCTGCTACAGAGGCAGGGGTGTCTTGGTATTTTTCCTCTGGCAGGGCTGGCACTGATAAAGAAAGGCCTGGTGTTGATTGGCCAAAGGAAGGGGTAGAGTGGTGTTGTAAAGCTCTGCTCAGGGTGGTAACTATTACCCTTGTTAGGGAAGTCATGTTGGTATTATGAGCCTCCCACTGTTCACACATATCGCTATGGATGTCCCTCTGTAGATGATTGATTTCCCAGAGTTTAGTCAAGGCCTGGCCCATCACGCCTTGGGAATCCTGATAGACCCCCTGAATGTGGATGATAGCGTCCTGGTCAGGAGTAGTCCCAGTGGCCTCGTCCCACTGGCCCACAGCATCCCTCTCACACACCCTACCCTACCAACCCTGTACCCTTGCCACAGGTTGCCCTCTCCCAATGGGTTCTGGACCCTCATTGGTGGAAGTGGTGCATTGCAGCTCAGGATCCAGGACTGGGGGGCACGAGATGGTGGACAGTGTGCTCAGAACACAGGTTGAGGTGCGAATGATTGCCTGTTATGTAGAGGCAACTGGGCTGGGAGGTGTTGACGTGGCCACAGTAAGACTCACTGGTGGTGTCTGACGATGTTGCACAGATGGGCCAGAACGTCCCTCCACATCCAGATGTCCAGGAGTGTATTCTTCACTGAAGGCTTCATCCAGAGGGTAGTAGCAGTCTCTTCTGTGGCCTCTGTGTACACAGTGACAGCTCGACCTGTTGAGATGAAAGATACAATGTTCCTTGTTGTATTTTGACATCAACCTCCAACAATTTAGTGTTACATTAGGCATGAACCTTGTACAAAGTTATTCTGCAGTTAATCCTTTTGTGGCAAGTAGCCATGACATTGGTTGTATTGACATGACATTTGTGGAGCATGACAGATTTTTGTGACTGAAACAGCTGCTGAGATGTGCAGATCATTAACCCTTGGGAAGATGGCCTGAGAATGCCATTTTGCCACCAGTGCAGGCAAAACAGTGGCTAGGCGAGATATGTCTTTGGCCATTTTTAGGCCAAGTTGATTGTTATGCAGGCACACCCAGGATTTTGTTGCATATGTGACTGGAATCATCATTTAGTCAGTGCATTATAAATGTGTCTGCAGACAGTACCATTCTTGATACATCTTGAGGCCTTTGGAATCATTGTTTTACACCCTGGGTAAGGTGTCCTCCCTGTCATTAGAGGTTTCATCTTGGGTTAGCTGGTCTTTTGAGAAGAGAACACTGGGATGGCTTTTGGAGTTTGAGAAACAGGGCCTCCTGGGAGTTGAAGTCAGGTCACCCTCTCTACTCCATACACTATACAAATGGTATCCTCTCATGTGAGTGAAGAGCATTAGAGTGATTACAAACAGGTGTATTGGGCCAAGTGCACATTGTACTGGTGTTTCTGGTTACAGAAAAAGGGCCTGCTGGGAGCTGCAGTCAGGTCACTCTCACTACTCCCCAATACCTGACAAATGTTATGTCCCCAGGTTAGCACAGTTGCTTTAGGAATGGACAATCTTTGGTCTTTGGAGAAGAGAGCACCGGGCTGGAGTTTGGAGTTAGAGAACCACTGCCTCCCGGGAGTTGCAGTCAGGTAACTCTCACTACTCCCAATACTTGAGAAATTGACAAACAGTTGTCTTAGGACAAGTGATCACTGGGCTGGTGATCGGAGTTATGAAACAGGGCCTCCTTTGAGTTGCAGGAAGGTCAGTCTCTCTACTTCCCAGGTTTGGCATCGTCTCAGGTGAGTGAAGTTCATTTGTGATTTGCCAAACAGGGGTATGTGGACAAGTGACCACTGGTCTAGTGTTTGGAGTTGTAGAACAGTGCCAGCTGGGAGTTGTAGTCACGCCAGTCCCTTTATTACACACACTATAAAAATGTCATCTCCCCAAATGATTACACTTCAAATGTGAGCTGTCTTTGGACAGGTGGAGACTGGGATGGTGAGTGGAGTGACAGTAACAGTGGAAAAAGATGAGCTGTGTGCATGCATGACACCGCATTTTGGTGAAATGTTTATTGTTATGACTCCACTTCCCCGGGTATTCTTGTCAAGCCCTCTAGATGCAAGATGGCAAAGACCTTCCCCTCCCAGGGAAAGAGATGTAATGGGATACTGGAAGGGACACTGTCAGTCTTCTTGACCTGAACTGGTGCCTGGAGACCAGGGAACAGACCCTGCACCAGAGGTCGTTCCACCTCTTCCTAATTTCCTCCTTTGTGCGCAGGGTAGTGCCTATAGCATTGACTCTGTTGAAGATTCTGTCCCACATTTGGATTTTGCTACTTAGAGGAATATGCTGGGCTTGTGCTCCAAACAACTGTGGCTCTTCTCTAATGATTTCATCCACCATGACTCCTAACCCTTTCTCAGAAAAATAAGTATTTTTTTTGACGTGACATGTTGAAAAAACAAAACGTGTGACAGTGACTTACTAAAGAGGGGAAGTTCAAAAGAGTATGACTGGACTAAAGTGTGTGCTGGGTGTGAAATTAGATGGTGATAAAAAATAGGTGCCTAATATCTGTTCTGTGTACAAAGGTTGCTCTGGCTTCAGTTATTTGAGTTGTAAGTGCAAAGGACTGTGGTATGTGAATGAGTGTGTTTTACAGTGTCCATGCAGGTGTGTCAAGTGTGGCAATGTATGTCAGCTGTGTTGCTTTCAAATTCATCCATTATGCTGTTGTTTATCACTTTGGTGGCCGCGGAGCATCGTGGTTGTGACCCCCATTCGCTGACCACCAGAGGGGTCCACCATGGGGATTATGTGCTTGTAATACGGTCAGTGATTGGTCATGGTGCTGTTGGCGCAGGTGGTCCAACCTTCTATTGCCAGCCCTCATTGCCACTGCTGGTCTGCCTTTTTTGGTTGGTGGTCAGTGGTCCTGCCTGTGTAACTCGTGATAGGGTGGTGTGAATGACTGCCAACATGGCAGTCCTTTCAGGACCGCCAATACGGCCGTCTGGCAGTCTGACTCGTAATGATGCCCTAAGTGTCAGTTACACCCAGTCAAGTCATGTGAGCCAGTCATGCTGTAGGAACAACACTGCTAAGGACAGAAAAATGCCAACTTTCTTAAAGTGGCATTATCAAAATTGTATTGAAAAATCTGACTTTACCAATAAATAGGGCTTTTCACCACAATTCCAAAGAACCCAAACATGAAATAGCCATGTTCTCCCAGTTGGAAATTATAGCTAATTGAATGTAATAGGGAACGTTATGTTATGGGAAAAGTAGACAGCCTCACAGTAGTGAAAAATTAATTTAGGAGTTACAAGTACATGTCCAACCTTTAAACTACACAGCACCCTACCCTATGGGCTACCTAGGGCCTACCTTAGGTTTGACGTACACGTAATAAAAGGGAGTTTAAGGCATGGCAAGAGGGGATAAATGCCAGGGTGACATGGTGGTTAAATACTGCATTCAGGCCACAAATGGCAGAACTGGAACATGTTTTAAGGCCTTACTGAAGTGGGTTGCACAATAGGTGGCACACGCCCACTAGTAGCATTTACTTTACAGGCCCTGGGTATGTGGTATACCACTCTACAAGGGAAGTATAAGTAAATTAAATATGCCAATTATGTATATGCCAATGGAATCATGTTTAGGGAAGTGAGCATAAACACTTTAGCACTGGTTAGCAGTGGTAAAGGGTGCAGAGTCATATGTTCAACAAAAACAAAGTCAAAAAATTGTGGAGGGTAAAAGGCAAAACATTTGGGGTTGACCTTGCAGATAGGGCAAGGCCCAAACACACATATATCCCAGTGTTTGGAACATCTATGAAGGTATTACCCGTTTTCAGCTCATTCAAGCCCTGAAGATGCTGGGCAATAAAGAAGAGAATGAGTTAAACTTTCAGAAGCAGGGGTCTGCAAAAAACAGTTGAATGCTTGAGATGCTTGGTGTCCGTCAGCCAAGTAGTCCCAAAAGGAAGCTCGAACAAGCATTGATACAGAGTTCGGATGTATTTCTTTTTTTTCTTGCACTAAAACTAAAGAGCAGAATATAGCCAGAGACAGGAAAAAGAGAGAGAAGGTGGTAGAGATAATTTAAAAAGATATGTGAGGGATGATAGAAGTAAAGAATTTGCAAATCATGCGTTAGTCAGAAGGAAGATAAAGAGAGTTAGAAATAGGAAAAGGTAGGTAGGTGAGTGGGAGAAATATATTATGTTTCAGAGTGGGGCGGTGATAGATAGTGGTAGGGAGCTGGAAATAAAAATAAAGGTAGAGGCATTATGTAGTCAAGGAGGGGGAAGTTGAGAGTGGTAATGCAAAAAAGGAAGTACATTAGAAAGATGTAAAGGCAATGATAGGTAGAGTTAAACAGATCAAGACATGAGGAAAATTGACAGATGCAACTTAGAAAGAAAGCAAAAGAGGAATATGCATAGAAAAACAGGACTGTTAAAAAGAGTAGAGGGGGCCAGAATGGAGTAAGTTATTTCAGGAGGCTAAGAAATAGGAACAGCGGTAGAGTGAGTGAAATAGAAGGTAAAGAGGTTAGGTCATGAACCTATGGTTATGTTATGTGCATTTTTATAGCATACAACTCACCCATCAGGATATCCTGGTGCTGAAGCTGGAGCTTTACAGGTTAAACCATGGTCAGGACTAGGTGAATAGTGAGGTCTTCCATTTCTTGTAGAATTCAAGAATTTAGGATTAGAACTTAGACATCCAATCATTAACTAAAGCATGTTCTTTCATTTTCTTAATCTTTCACATGTTATCTCATTGGGGTCCCCTGAGTTAATAGTTTCTGGGTTATGTAGTAATCAGAGGCACTCCTTCTAATGGTTCATAGTGATCTGAAGCACAATCCAACTGACTTATCAGTGGGTTTTGTATTGATCTCACTACATTAACGTAGTTCCTTTTTGGCTTTGGTCTTCTCTTTATTGTTATTTTGAATGGTTTTGAGGAATTTGGGTTCAATGTTCCCCATCTCTTTCATGACTACCTGTTCAAAGCCTAATACCTCCACTGAGACTTTTGTGCCAGAAGTGGTGAAGTATGCTTCAATTTGAGGCCAGTGTCACTTCAGTCATCCTCCTCTCGGGGGTTTCTCTCAAAGAATGTCCTAAGTTTAATATTTCACATGAACTCTACAAACTCACGTGAAGTTTACATTTATCACTGGTAGGTGTGGGAACAAATCCTATCCCTTGCCTGAGAACACTCACTTGGGGAGCTGTGACACTTTCTTGTTAGGTTCATAATCAGACTACTTTGTTGCTTGTGCTTGTTACTAGTTCTCCGGACATGCTTCTGGTGACTACCCTTTGTTGGTCCAGTTGTTCCTCCTACTGAACCTGGTGTAATTCTTCCACCTGTTTTGTTAGTGTGATGGGCCTACCCCTAAAAATGGACATTGTTAACCGCACTTTGGTTGTATAAAATGCCTCTGTTGGAGGTCCCAGTTTTCAAATGGGACATAGCACATGCATGGTGGGGGGTGAAGGTAAGGATATTGTGGGAAGTGCATCATTGGTGCATTATAGGGGCTACCTGGTCCACTTCCCTCATCCTTGTATGTATCCCTTGTAGCTCCCCCTCCGACCTGATTCATCTCCATTACTGCTCCCAGTGTTTGAGTTTGTGGATGTCTCATCTGATGTCTGTGTTGTATCGCAAGGACCACAGCCCCGAGACCACTCTCATGGCCGCAACTGACAACATCAGGATCATGCTTGACAAAGGAGAAACCGTGGCCCTCATCCTCCTTGACCTCTCGGCAGCCTTCGATACCGTCTGTCACCACACACTCAGCACACGCCTCCATGATGCCGGGATCTGCCACAAGGCCCTAGACTGAATCCCAACCTTCCTCTCTGGTAGAACTCAGAGAGTCCACCTCCCTTTGTTCCTATCGAAAGCCACCAAGACAATCTGCAGAGTCCCCCAAGGATCTTCTCTCAGCCCAACCCTTTTTAACATTCACCAACATCGTCTGATCCGACGGCCTCAACATCGTATCCTATGCGGACGACACCAAACTTATCCTCTGACTCACTAAGGACCCCGCCACCGCCAAGATCAATCTCCACAACGGACTTCATGCCATCGCCAACTGGATGGAGATAAGCTGCCTCAAACTGAACTCAGATAAGAATGAGATCCTCATCCTCTGCTCTCACCGCTCAGCATGGGACGGCTCCTGATGGCCTGCTGAGCTAGGAGCCGCACCAACTCCACCACCAACACACGCAACCTCGGCTTCATGCTAGATTCATCGCTCACCATTGCCCAGCAAGTCAACGCCGTCTCATCCTCATGTTTCAACACCCTCTGCATGCTTCACAAGACCTTCAGATGGATCCCCATCGAAACCAGAATGGTCACCCACACCGCTGTCAGCAGCAAACTGGACTACGGCAAAGCACTCTAAGCGGGAACAACAGCCAAGCTCCAGAGGAAACTTCAGCTCATTCAGAACACCTCTGCATGCCTCATCCTAAACCTCCCATGCCACAAACACATCTCAGCCCACCTCAGAGACCTTCACTGGCACCCTGTCAACAAGAGGATCACCTTCAAACTGCTCATCCACGCTCACAAGGCTCTCCACAACGCAGCCCCTTCCTACCTCAATGAGTGTCTCAGCTTCCACGTTCCCACCCAACAGCTCTGCTCTGCCAACCTCGCCCTCACCACTATCCCCGCATTCACCGTACCACAACTGGCGGCAGATCTTTCTCCCACCTCGCCGCCAAAACCTGGAACTCCCTCCCATCAACCTATGTCTGACCCAGGACCTCCTGATCTTCAGGAAATGACTCAAGACCTGGCTATTCGAGCAGTGGCAACCCCCGTGCCTTTGAGACCCTAAAGGGTGAGTAGGGCGCTTAACAAGTGATTGATTGATTGATTGTATCTGTCTCAGAATTTACCTCTGGTGCCAATATAATCTTACCTAATGTAAGGGTACACCCATTTGTGTGAGAAACGCTCTGCACTCTTTTTAAGGTTTGATTATTTTAAGTTGGCCTCACATTCAGCAAACAGGATTTGAATCTCTCAACACATATATCGGGACTGAATGACAATATCCAGTGGGGACAGTTCAGTCAGTGATAACACATCCTTTAGGCCGTTCTCTACAACTAGTAACCAATGTTCCCTCTAATTTGTTTCCACTGTGTGCGGCAGTGTGCGGTCTCTGTGCGCTGCAGCCAAGGATACGTGCGCCAAGAAATTGACCATTCACACGCGCGCAGCGCATAACTAGCCAAGATCTTTGGCATTAGCCTCTCCATACCACTAAAGCAAAAAAGGGATATCATTGCTCCATGCAATAGGGCATCAAGGCAGTTTTGTGACCTGGTTGCACACCCCAAGGACATGACCTGTTAAGTGCCACCTACACCCCAGTTAGAGAAAACAGAAATCAGGAGGTTGAACCATTATGAAACTTTAATGAATACTCTCAGAGTGCTGCAGAGGACCCCACACATCAAATACAGCCAGTTGTACAATTGGTTAACATTTACAGTTTGATGAACCTTTAAACGCTGTTTTCATTGACTTCAATCCAGATTCAAATATGAGCATTTTCTGCAATAGGAGAGCACGACTATCGCTCTAACAGGCTTATTTGCGCTGAGAAAGTGATAATGCATATAAACAACTATGAAGTATGACAATGATGGAAAAGTTAATAACAGCACATTTTCTACTGTTTTGAAGCATTTCCTAGCTCACTAACCATTAATTTTCAACATAAATATCACTTGCTCGCTTGTATGCTAAAGTACGCCAAATGTTTAAAACACTCCCAGCGGCCTTTAAACGCTGTTTTTATTGACTTCAATCCAGATTCAAATATGAGCATTTTCTGCAATAGGAGAGCACGACTATCGCTCAAAAAGGCTTATTTGAGCTGAGAAAGTGATAATACTTTACCTGCGTCCTGAAGATGTCCCTCCTGCTCGTCGGCGGCAAAGAGAGACCCTGTCCTCGCGCTGTTTCTGTTTTGTAGACACAGCGCGGACATCCTTTCTGCCGCACGATGCAGGGAGCGACGTTGCAAGAACGTGCGCGCTTGCCAAAGGGGCCTGCGCGATGGGGGAAGGAAAGGTGAACAGGGAACATTGCTAGTAACCATGGTCAGGTGTTCTTAATACCTGCGTTTAATATTTGATTTAATGACTTACGTTTGAACATTTATTATTTTGAACCATTCAGAAACTGTTGGTGTTTCTGTCAATGAAATAACATTGGAACAGATTATCACATGCAGGAATCTTACCAAGCTCTTGTTTCAATGTAACAATTAAGTAGTTGCATGAATCAGGAATTACTTTCCATTTTTTTATCATACCAGCTGGTAACCTGATTAAAGCGTTAGGGCTACCAGGCAGTTATTTTTCAATAGTCACCCTGCCCCCATTCACTATCCTATGCCTTTACTAACAAAGTGCTCCATTGCATCTCACAGGTCTTAGCTGTTGGAAAGTGGTTTATTAGTAAGGGCAGGTGGGTACCTACATTTAGTAATAACACCACAATCACAATTGAGGTCCAGTTAAGATCTTAATAAATTAACCGATGCTCAACCCTTGTCCCATTAACAGCCAGGCTTAACTTAGGAGACAGATGTGTAAAGCATTTAACATCAACAAAACAGTAAATAAGTAAAACGCAATACCCAATAAAAATCAAACACCAATTTATAAATACGGGACACATGTTAATCTTTAAAATGACATAAAAATGACAAACATCTTATAGTGAATCTGAGATATGAATTTTTAAAGAATAAATCAATAAATGTGCTTTATAGTGCCTAAAAGATATGAGTGCCAACCACGTCTACCTGGTCGCACATGACCAGAGTAGGAGGCTGGCCTGGCTTATAGTGGGCACCTAGTGGTACTTACACCTTGTGCCAGGTCCAGTTATCCCTTATTAGTAGAATAGTAGTGTTCTAGCAGCTTAGGCTGATAGAGGTAGTTATAGCAGAGCAGCTTAGGCTGAACTACGAGACATGGAAAGTTCCTACTATACCACTTATATCATATAGCACTATATAACAAGAATCACAATACTCAGAGTTACTAAAAATAAAGGTACTTTATTTTAGTGACAATGTGCCAAAAATATCTCAGAGTATATACTCCCTTAGGAGGCAAGTGAAATACACAAAATATACACACAAACCAAAAGCAGGTAAGTAAACAGTTAGAAAAGTAGTGCAAACACTGTAGAATACAATAGGATGCAATAGGCCTAGGGGCAACACAAACCATGCCCTAAGAAAGTAGAATGCAAACCATTTAGGGACCCCAGGCCTAGTGTAGTGTGTAGAGGGTCGCTGGGAGTGTAAGAAAACACTAAGGGTGTCCAAGATACCCCACCCCAAGACCCTGAAAAGTAGGAGTAAAGTTACCCTACTACCCCAGAAACACACTAAAGTCGTGATAGGAGATTCTGCAAGGACAACAACTGACTGCAAAGCACTGAAGACGGATTCCTGGACCTGAGGACCTGTAAAGGAAGGGGACCAAGTCCAAGAGTCACAAAAGTGTCCAAGGGGGCAGGTGCCCACTAAACCCCTAATGAAGGTGCAAAATGGCTGCCTCCGGGTGGAAGAAGCTAAAGATTCTGCAACAACAGAAGATGCCAGGAACTTCGCCTTTGCACAGAAGATTTCCCACTGTGTGCTGGAGGATGCAGAGTTGTTTCCACGCAGAAAGACTGCAAACAAACCTTGCTAGCTGCAAAGGTCGCGGTTGAAGAAAATGGGTGCTGTTCGGGCCCAGGAAGGACCAGGAGGTTGCCCCTTAGAGGAGGAGACAGAGGGGGCGCTCAGCAGAACAGAGAGCCCATGCAGAAGCAGGCAGCACCTGCAGAAGCACTTGAACAGGGTTTCAAGAAATCTGAGCATGGCAGTTGTCTCAACACTACAAAGGAGGGTTCCACAAAGCCGGTGGTCAACTCAGCGAGTTGAGCAACGCAGGATAGAGTACTAGGGAGCTGGGCTGGGCTGTGCATGAAGGATTCCTTGCAAAGTGCACAGAAGCCCTAGCAGCAGCAGATCACGCAGTATACAGGATTACTGTCTGGCTTGGGGAAGCAAGGACTTACCTCCATCAAATTTGGACAGCTGGACCACTGGACTGTCGGGGTCACTTGGATCCAGCTCCTGCATTCCAGTGACCATGGTCGCCAAGATGAGAGGGGACCCAGAGGACCAGTGATGCATAAGTTTGGTGCCTGCGTTAGCAGGTGGAAGATTCCATCGACCCACAGGAGATTTCTTCTTGCTTCCAGTGCAGGGTGAAGGCAGACAGCCCTCAGAGCATTCACTACCAAGAAAGCCGGCAGGATTAGGTGCTACAGTTTTGCAGGTGTCCTGGAGCAGTCAGACCCTAAATAGCCCTCAGAGGAGGATTGGCTACCTAACCAGGTAAGCACCTATTAAGAGGGGTCTCTGATGTCACCTGCTGGCACTGGCCACTCAGAGGCCTCCACTGTGCCCTCACACCTCTGCTTTCGAGATCTGGGACACACTGGAGGAGCTCTGGGTACCACCCCTGGGGTGGTGATGGACAGGGGAGTGGTCACTCTCCTTTCCTTTGTCCAGTTTCATGCCAGAGCAGGGGCTGGGGGATCCCTGAACCGGTGTAGACTGGCTTATGCAAGGAGGGCACCATCTGTGCCCTTCAAACATTCCCAGAGACCAGGAGAGGCTCCTCCTCTCAGGCCCTTAACACCTACTTCCAAAGGGAGAGGGTGTAATACCCTCTCTCAGAGGAAATCCTTTGTTCTGCTTTGCTGGGACTGGGCTGCCCAGACCCCAGGAGGGCAGAAGCCTGTCTGTGGGTTGGCAGCAGTGGTAGCTGCAGTGAAAACCCCAGAGAGCTAGTTTGGCAGTACCCGGGGTCCATGCTGGAGCCCCAGGGATGCATGGGATTGCCACCCCAATACTAGATTTGGCATGGGGGGAACAATTCCATGATCTAAGACATGCTACATGGCCATATTCGGAGTTACCATTATGAAGCTACTTATAGGTATTGATCTATATGTAGTGCACACGTGTAATGGTGTCCCCGCACTCAAAAGTCCAGGGAAATTGCCCTGAACAATGTGGGGGCACCTTGGCTAGTGCTAGGGTGCCCTCACACTTAGTAACTTGCACCTAACCTTCACTAAGTGATGGTTAGACATATTGGTGACTTTTGAGTTACTTCTGTGCAGTGTAAAATGGCTGTGAAATAACATGGAAGTTATTTCACTCAGGCTGCAGTGGCAGTCCTGTGTAAGAATTGTCTGAGCTCCCTATGGGTGGCAAAAGAAATGCTGCAGCCCATAGGGATCTCCTGGAACCCCAATACCCTGGGTACCCAGGTACCATACACTAGGGAATTATAAGGGTGTTCCAGTGTGCCAATCAGAATTGGTAAAAATGGTCACTAGCCTGCAGTGACAATTTTAAAGACAGAGAGAGCATAAGCCCTGCGGTTCTGGTTAGCACAGCCTCAGTGACAAAGTTAGGCACCACACAAGGACCACATTCAGGCCACAAACTATGAGCAGTGGCATCCTGGCTTGCAGTATCCCATTGAGACAGGCAAAATCAAATTGACAGATAAGTAAAAATGGGGGTAACATGCCAGGGAAGATGGTACTTTCCTACAACCAGGTCAAAGTCAAAGTTTGAGGTGGACCGCTTTCAAGCCCAGTTTCGATACACTGAGTGGTAGGCCTAGGTCAAAATGTTAATTTTGCACTTAATCACTTTTTTGTTTCTTTTTTTCCTCAATGTTGATTGATGCTCCTCAGCAGACAGGGTTGCAAATTGTCAGTAGTGGCTTGGTTCAGCAAAAGGCTTTGGTGAAATCCTGGAGCTCTTAGTTCTCACCCTCGATGGGCAGAGCTGTGGAGCTTTCAGCAGGGAGAACCTGAATTTCAGGCCGAGCTGCAATTCAACATCACCGGCTTGCCTATTGTTGACGGGTTGTCACTTTATTAAGGTTTTTTGTACAAAATTTCTCCAAATGGCACGAAACTTCTGGATCTTCTCCCAGAAGGTGTTTTTGGGGTTTTGAGGTGTCTACAATACCAGCCCAGGTTCCAGAGGCTGTGAGTTGCTCCTTGGAGAATTAGAATTCCAATTCCGAAAAAGCACCAGGTAAAATCCTTAAAAGTCTACTCGATGCTCGTCAGCTGCTATTATTCTCATAGGAGTTGATGCAGGGGGCACTTGGTAGCTCCTTTGTCCCTTTTGCTTACAGGTAGTCTACTCCTGGATCTTGGAAGCCAGGCAAAGTCCTCTTTGTGGTAAAGCCCAGAGTGTGCAGCAGGTGCAGTCATTCAGAGCACAGTCCTTCTAGGTGTAGAGCAGGGGTTCAGCAGGGCACTTATTCTTCTTCTGATTTCTTCTAGCATAGATCTGAGTTGTTGGGCAGCTCCCCCACGCTTATCCAGGTTTCTGGGCTGGAAAGCAGATGGGCACCCCTGACCAATGTGGTGCAGTGTGCCATCTTCTCTGATCACCACTTCCTTAGAAGTGTTGCACATTTATGTCCCAGAAAGCACCGTTTCTCAAACGTCCACTATTATAATATTATTGAAGCTAGTGAAGATGGAGTCGAATAGGTGTCTGTCGCGTGTTGAGCCTTCCAATCACTGGGTAAGTCTGAGGTTGGCCAGATCTTCAAGAATATTGGTTGGTAGTTTTGTCCTCCTGGTCATAGTTGAGGTCACAGGGAATGATGAAGGCTCTGGAGCTGAGGATAAGGGGGCAACAAAGTCAATGCTGAAGTTAGTGCATGATTTGGGAGACATTTAGAGGATTGTGCAGCTCAGGGAGTACTTGGCAGTGATAAGGAGTTTGAAGGTCAGGTGTTTCATGTTGGTGATGGTGCTTTCAGAGGTGGTGTAACACTAGATAGACTAAATGAATATGATAATGGATCCACTCTGGGTTTGTTTGTCCTGCCCTGTCTTGTGTTCTTCTATTGAAGGAGACTGCTGTGGCAATAACAGGGACTGATGAGGAAGTCAGACAGGTTTCAGTCTGGAAGAGCAGGTCCAGAAAGCGGTTGTGTAACAAATTCCACATTTCAGTGACATGTTTAGGAAGGGAGCGAGTGTGTGGGAGCATACATGATAGGAAGGTGTGTGGTGTAGTAGGAGTCAGCTGTGTTTTGTTGAGGTGGATACGGAAGGGTGCCTATGAATTTGCAGGCAGGTGAAGAGAACCCACCTTCAGTGTTGAATGGCAAGGCATGGCAGCAGTGCTGAAAAATTTGATTGGGTGTCAAGGAGCAGATGGTCTGGTGAAGTTATGATGGATGAGACGTAGGTGGGAGGAGGCCAAAGGGTTTCGGCTCTGGGCGCAGGCAGGGCATGGACAGGTGCAGATGGGCTTGTCTTTGGTAAACCAACAGTGTGCTTAGCTTTCATTCATTAAAGACTCTTTTGGCAGGAAACTGGTGATGTCCATCCTTATACAGATGAATAATAGGAAATCCAGTAATATTACTTCCAGTGCAGATGGTTGATGGGAAATACATTGATGTCACTTTCTATGCAGGTGGGTGAGAAGTCGGAAGGTGATCCTTTTGCTGACTGGGAGCCAATGCAGGTGTCTCAGGTGTGCGGAGATGTGGCTGTTGCGGGGTACGTCGAGGATGAGGCGGGCCGAGGCGTTTTGAATACGTTGCAGGCGTTTTTGGAGCTTGGCGGTGGTCCCAGCATAGAGGGTGTTGCCGTAGTCCAGGCGGCTCGTGACGAGGGCGTGGGTCACGGTTTTTCTAGTGTCGGCGGGGATCCAGCGGAAGATCTTGCGGAGCATGCAGAGGGTGAGGAAGCAGGCGGAGGACACGGCGTTGACTTGCTTGGTCATGGTGAGAAGAGGGTCCTAGATGAAGCCGAGGTTGCAGGCGTGGTTTGCGGGGGTCGGTGCGGTGCCGAGGGCCGTGGGCCACCAGGAGTTGTCCCAAGCGGACGGGGTGTTGCCGAGGATGAGGACTTCCGTTTTGTCAGAGTTCAGCTTTAGGCGGCTGAGCCTCATCCAATCTGCGACGTCCTTCATGCCCTCTTGTAGGTTGGTCTTGGCTCTGGCGGGGTCCTTGGTGAGGGAGAGTATAAGTTGGGTGTCGTCGGCGTAGGAGGTGATGATGATGTCGTGCTTGCGTACGATGTCGGCGAGGGGGCTCATGTAGACATTGAAGAGTGTCGGGCTGAGTGATGAGCCTTGAGGTACGCCGCAGATGATCTCGGTGGGGTCTGAGCGAAACGGAGGGAGGTAGACTCTTTGGGATCGGTTTGAGAGGAAAGAGGCGACCCAGTCCAGGGCCTGGCCTTGGATCCCGGTGGAGCGGAGGCGGGTGATTAGGGTGCGGTGACAGACGCTGTCGATGGCAGCCGAGAGGTCAAGGAGGATGAGGGCGACTGTTTCACCGTTGTCCATCAGGGTTCTGATGTCGTCTGTGACTGAGATGAGGGCGGTTTCAGTGCTGTGGTTGGTTGGGAATCGGTTTGTGAAGGGTCGAGCAGGTTGTTGTCTTCCAGGAAGGTGGTCAGCTGTTTGTTGACGGCCTTCTCTATTACCTTGGCGGGGAAGGGGAGGAGCGGGATGGGGCGGAAGTTTTTCAGGTCGCTCGGGTCAGCCGTAGGTTTCTTTAGTAGTGCGTTGACTTCGGCGTGTTTCCAGCATAAGGTAGCAGAAGAAAAAGAGGAGTTGATGACGGCCTGGAGGTGCGGGTGATGATGTCGTCGGCTTTATTGAAGATGAAGTGAGGGCAGGGGTCCGATGGAGCGCCGGAGTGGATCGAGTTCATGGTGGTTTTGGTTTCTTCGGTGTTGATGTGGGTCCAGTCGTTGAGGGTGATGGTCGGAGGTGTGGGTTCGGTGATGCTTGGTTGGGTCTGGTGTCCGAAGCTGTCGTGGAGGTCGCTGATCTTGCGATGGAAGAAGATGGCGAGGGAGTTGCACAGATCTTGTGAGGGCGTGACGGCGTTGGCATTGGCGTTGGCGTTGGAGAATTCCTTGACGATGCTAAAAAGTTCTCTGCTGTTGTGGCTGTTTTTGTCCAGTCTGTCGGTAAAATCAGACCATCTGTCCTATTTGTGCTCTGTCTGGTGTTACAATCGTGAACTGAGTGAATCATTGCTGCACATATGTCCCAAATTTATTGGGAAACTCCAATAAGATATTCAACTACACCAGGGGAAGTCTGCTTCAATGAGGCCATACAAGAAGACGGCTGGTAGTGGAGTGGGCTTTTGGTCTCCTGAAGGCCAGATTTCAGTGTCTTAACCAGACTGGTGGAGCCCTCCTCTACTCACCTGGAAAAGTGTGTCAGATCACTGTGGCATGCTGCATGGTCCACAAATTTGCCTTGCAGAAGAATATCTCGTACATCCCAGACGAGGGGGAGCTTGCAGTGCCACCGGTTGAGAATCCTGAAATGCCCAATAAGGATGGTAGTGGTGAAAAGGAAGGAGCTGACTTGTGGAAAGATCTCATCAGCAGCTACTTTTCATGAGTTAAGTATGTCATGTGATGTAATGACTGTGACTGCATAATGAACTGTAGGTGTGAGAATGTGTGGAGTTGAGTGTTTTAGCAACAACTAGGAAGCTGATACTCTGCACCATTCACTAAGAAAAAGGGCAATCCCTGTAACCTGTGAACCTGGGTAGTAAATCTACAAACAAAACTCGGTCTGTATGGGGGGAAGTAGAGGCCTCAACTCCCATGGCAAAAATACACCCTTCCAGAAGGTAAGGTATTTTTATAACTGATTTTGTTTGAGTAATTCTTCTTTCTTAAATAGAAAATCAAATTATTTCATAAAGTAATAATATATGCCAACCACCAACTTAGAATAGGACATCAAGAATATCCTGTTAAAACTGAAAGAAAGAAATATACGGTGCTTCTTCAAAGTGACGGCGCAGTGAAAAGTGAATAAGTGATGTGAAAGTGAACCAGTGGTATTTACAAATATATACACACGAGAACATGAGGCTGTTGAAAATTCAGTGATTTCACAATACAACAACCATAAATAGAGTGTCATGAATCCTCAAATATATTTGTTTAGCAAAGAGTTCACATTAACTCTTTGTCAACATTTCGACCCTGGCAGTAAATCAATAACCAATGGGTCATCATCAGGACCAAAAATGTTTGTAGGAAGCACAGACAAGGCACCACACAATTAATCAGGCCAAAATCAAATTGCAATGGATTGCAGTTCTGTACATGCGGGCAATGGCGACAAGGCTCAGCGCTGATTAGTCAGGCCAACATTATATATTCCTGAGCTTGCATTCCCATACATGCAGGAAATGTGCAATCCGTTTGTGGGAGTGCCATATTCTTGTTCCTTTCAGTTTTAACTTGTTCATTGATATTCTTAATGTCCTATTCTAAGTTGGTTGTTGGTATATAATATTGATTTGTGAAAGAATTTTATTTTCTAATTAATAAAGAATTATTTCAACAAACAACAATTATAAAAAGACCTTACCTTCTGCAATAGTGTATTTTTGCAGTGGGAGTCGAGGCTTATACTTCCCCCACTTGAAGAGTCAGCCTTTGACATAGCCACACCTTGATGATGCTGCTTTGTTTGTGTCAGTCTCATTGCAATGTAATTTTATTTCCAGAAGCTTGCTATGTGATAAGTGTAATAGGTATATTTTCAAGCCTACACTCTTCTTGTTTTTTCTTTGTACAGGTACCTTTATCATGACATCCTCATGTGGGCATTTCAGAGTTGTGACATTGGCAGGTATCTGATGCTGTTCTGACGTACAAAGTGGACATGGATTGTTCCAGGTAAGGTGGGTCACAGATTTGGAGTATATAAGGCAGCTTGAACACTGTTTGGGTGGAAAGTCAGCAATGCATATTTGACTTGTTTAGTGTGCTGTGTTGTGCCAATTGCATCATATGTGCCATCATGTGGGCATGAAATAGTCATCAATTGAGAGCAAGACATTCACCCTTCACATTGGCCAAACACTATTCTTGTATAACCAGTACATAGCTGTGGATGTGTTTCATCATAGCAGGCCACAGTGCCTGTGCTACAACACTGACATATGTTTGTATGTTGTGTCATGCCACCAGGTGCATGGTCATTGGATAATGATGGTTATGTGATCAGGAACTATTGTACTGCCATCTGTCTGTATCTTGAATTATGTAATGTTGGATTACTTTGGTGGGGTGCAGTAAAGCTCATGCTGCTGACATCAACCACATTAATGTTTGCCTATTCTATGGTCTTACATCTCTACATAGCTAAATGCAAAAATTAAGTGAACGGACAATGAGTTTGTAATGGGTGAATTTATTACAGTGCTGATTCAGTAAAGCCAAATTTGGACAGTTAGAAAGAAAAAATGGTAAAGTGAAGGGTTCAGTCATGGTGAATGAAATAATTGGAGTAGATGCCACAGAGTACTACTCCCATTGGAACTGGTGGATAGTTCAGGATCAGTCAAAAGAGTGAATTTGTCACACACAAAGGAGTTTCTTTAGGAAAAGGTCACTTGCTGGCAGTGGTGGGTGTGTTGCCATCTGCACCTCCTGGATTCTTTGCTGGATGTCCTCACTTTCCTGGTGGGGGGATCTGCTGCTACAGAGGCAGGGGTGTCTTGGTATTTTTCCTCTGGCAGGGCTGGCACTGATAAAGAAAGGCCTGGTGTTGATTGGCCAAAGGAAGGGGTAGAGTGGTGTTGTAAAGCTCTGCTCAGGGTGGTAACTATTACCCTTGTTAGGGAAGTCATGTTGGTATTATGAGCCTCCCACTGTTCACACATATCGCTATGGATGTCCCTCTGTAGATGATTGATTTCCCAGAGTTTAGTCAAGGCCTGGCCCATCACGCCTTGGGAATCCTGATAGACCCCCTGAATGTGGATGATAGCGTCCTGGTCAGGAGTAGTCCCAGTGGCCTCGTCCCACTGGCCCACAGCATCCCTCTCACACACCCTACCCTACCAACCCTGTACCCTTGCCACAGGTTGCCCTCTCCCAATGGGTTCTGGACCCTCATTGGTGGAAGTGGTGCATTGCAGCTCAGGATCCAGGACTGGGGGGCACGAGATGGTGGACAGTGTGCTCAGAACACAGGTTGAGGTGCGAATGATTGCCTGTTATGTAGAGGCAACTGGGCTGGGAGGTGTTGACGTGGCCACAGTAAGACTCACTGGTGGTGTCTGACGATGTTGCACAGATGGGCCAGAACGTCCCTCCACATCCAGATGTCCAGGAGTGTATTCTTCACAGAAGGCTTCATCCAGAGGGTAGTAGCAGTCTCTTCTGTGGCCTCTGTGTACACAGTGACAGCTCGACCTGTTGAGATGAAAGATACAATGTTCCTTGTTGTATTTTGACATCAACCTCCAACAATTTAGTGTTACATTAGGCATGAACCTTGTACAAAGTTATTCTGCAGTTAATCCTTTTGTGGCAAGTAGCCATGACATTGGTTGTATTGACATGACATTTGTGGAGCATGACAGATTTTTGTGACTGAAACAGCTGCTGAGATGTGCAGATCATTAACCCTTGGGAAGATGGCCTGAGAATGCCATTTTGCCACCAGTGCAGGCAAAACAGTGGCTAGGCGAGATATGTCTTTGGCCATTTTTAGGCCAAGTTGATTGTTATGCAGGCACACCCAGGATTTTGTTGCATATGTGACTGGAATCATCATTTAGTCAGTGCATTATAAATGTGTCTGCAGACAGTACCATTCTTGATACATCTTGAGGCCTTTGGAATCATTGTTTTACACCCTGGGTAAGGTGTCCTCCCTGTCATTAGAGGTTTCATCTTGGGTTAGCTGGTCTTTGGAGAAGAGAACACTGGGATGGCTTTTGGAGTTTGAGAAACAGGGCCTCCTGGGAGTTGAAGTCAGGTCACCCTCTCTACTCCATACACTATACAAATGGTATCCTCTCATGTGAGTGAAGAGCATTAGAGTGATTACAAACAGGTGTATTGGGCCAAGTGCACATTGTACTGGTGTTTCTGGTTACAGAAAAAGGGCCTGCTGGGAGCTGCAGTCAGGTCACTCTCACTACTCCCCAATACCTGACAAATGTTATGTCCCCAGGTTAGCACAGTTGCTTTAGGAATGGACAATCTTTGGTCTTTGGAGAAGAGAGCACCGGGCTGGAGTTTGGAGTTAGAGAACCACTGCCTCCCGGGAGTTGCAGTCAGGTAACTCTCACTACTCCCAATACTTGAGAAATTGACAAACAGTTGTCTTAGGACAAGTGATCACTGGGCTGGTGATCGGAGTTATGAAACAGGGCCTCCTTTGAGTTGCAGGAAGGTCAGTCTCTCTACTTCCCAGGTTTGGCATCGTCTCAGGTGAGTGAAGTTCATTTGTGATTTGCCAAACAGGGGTATGTGGACAAGTGACCACTGGTCTAGTGTTTGGAGTTGTAGAACAGTGCCAGCTGGGAGTTGTAGTCACGCCAGTCCCTTTATTACACACACTATAAAAATATCATCTCCCCAAATGATTACACTTCAAATGTGAGCTGTCTTTGGACAGGTGGAGACTGGGATGGTGAGTGGAGTGACAGTAACAGTGGAAGAAGATGAGCTGTGTGCATGCATGACACCGCATTTTGGTGAAATGTTTATTGTTATGACTCCACTTCCCCGGGTATTCTTGTCAAGCCCTCTAGATGCAAGATGGCAAAGACCTTCCCCTCCCAGGGAAAGAGATGTAATGGGATACTGGAAGGGCCACTGTCAGTCTTCTTGACCTGAACTGGTGCCTGGAGACCAGGGAACAGACCCTGCACCAGAGGTCGTTCCACCTCTTCCGAATTTCCTCCTTTGTGCGCAGGGTAGTGCCTACAGCATTGACTCTGTTGAAGATTCTGTCCCACATTTGGATTTTGCTACTTAGAGGAATATGCTGGGCTTGTGCTCCAAACAACTGTGCCTCTTCTCTAATGATTTCATCCACCATGACTCCTAACCCTTTCTCAGAAAAATAAGTATTTTTTTTGACGTGACATGTTGAAAAAACAAAACGTGTGACAGTGACTTACTAAAGAGGGGAAGTTCAAAAGAGTATGACTGGACTAAAGTGTGTGCTGGGTGTGAAATTAGATGGTGATAAAAAATAGGTGCCTAATATCTGTTCTGTGTACAAAGGTTGCTCTGGCTTCAGTTATTTGAGTTGTAAGTGCAAAGGACTGTGGTATGTGAATGAGAGTGTTTTACAGTGTCCATGCAGGTGTGTCAAGTGTGGCAATGTATGTCAGCTGTGTTGCTTTCAAATTCATCCATTATGCTGTTGTTTATCACTTTGGTGGCCGCGGAGCATCGTGGTTATGACCCCCATTCGCTGAGCACCAGAGGGGTCCACCATGGGGATTATGTGCTTGTAATACGGTCAGTGATTGGTCATGGTGCTGTTGGCGCAGGTGGTCCAACCTTCTATTGCCAGCCCTCATTGCCACTGCTGGTCTGCCTTTTTTGGTTGGTGGTCAGTGGTCCTGCCTGTGTAACTCGTGATAGGGTGGTGTGAATGACTGCCAACATGGCAGTCCTTTCAGGACCGCCAATACGGCCGTCTGGCAGTCTGACTCGTAATGATGCCCTAAGTGTCAGTTACACCCAGTCAAGTCATGTGAGCCAGTCATGCTGTAGGAACAACACTGCTAAGGACAGAAAAATGCCAACTTTCTTAAAGTGGCATTATCAAAATTGTATTGAAAAATCTGACTTTACCAATAAATAGGGCTTTTCACCACAATTCCAAAGAACCCAAACATGAAATAGCCATGTTCTCCCAGTTGGAAATTATAGCTAATTGAATGTAATAGGGAACGTTATGTTATGGGAAAAGTAGACAGCCTCACAGTAGTGAAAAATTAATTTAGGAGTTACAAGTACATGTCCAACCTTTAAACTACACAGCACCCTACCCTATGGGCTACCTAGGGCCTACCTTAGGTTTGACGTACACGTAATAAAAGGGAGTTTAAGGCATGGCAAGAGGGGATAAATGCCAGGGTGACATGGTGGTTAAATACTGCATTCAGGCCACAAATGGCAGAACTGGAACATGTTTTAAGGCCTTACTGAAGTGGGTTGCACAATAGGTGGCACACGCCCACTAGTAGCATTTAATTTACAGGCCCTGGGTATGTGGTATACCACTCTACAAGGGAAGTATAAGTAAATTAAATATGCCAATTATGTATATGCCAATGGAATCATGTTTAGGGAAGTGAGCATAAACACTTTAGCACTGGTTAGCAGTGGTAAAGGGTGCAGAGTCATATGTTCAACAAAAACAAAGTCAAAAAATTGTGGAGGGTAAAAGGCAAAACATTTGGGGTTGACCTTGCAGATAGGGCAAGGCCCAAACACACATATATCCCAGTGTTTGGAACATCTATGAAGGTATTACCCGTTTTCTGCTCATTCAAGCCCTGAAGATGCTGGGCAATAAAGAAGAGAATGAGTTAAACTTTCAGAAGCAGGGGTCTGCAAAAAACAGTTGAATGCTTGAGATGCTTGGTGTCCGTCAGCCAAGTAGTCCCAAAAGGAAGCTCGAACAAGCATTGATACAGAGTTCGGATGTATTTCTTTTTTTTCTTGCACTAAAACTAAAGAGCAGAATATAGCCAGAGACAGGAAAAAGAGAGAGAAGGTGGTAGAGATAATTTAAAAAGATATGTGAGGGATGATAGAAGTAAAGAATTTGCAAATCATGCGTTAGTCAGAAGGAAGATAAAGAGAGTTAGAAATAGGAAAAGGTAGGTAGGTGAGTGGGAGAAATATATTATGTTTCAGAGTGGGGCGGTGATAGATAGTGGTAGGGAGCTGGAAATAAAAATAAAGGTAGAGGCATTATGTAGTCAAGGAGGGGGAAGTTGAGAGTGGTAATGCAAAAAAGGAAGTACATTAGAAAGATGTAAAGGCAATGATAGGTAGAGTTAAACAGATCAAGACATGAGGAAAATTGACAGATGCAACTTAGAAAGAAAGCAAAAGAGGAATATGCATAGAAAAACAGGACTGTTAAAAAGAGTAGAGGGGGCCAGAATGGAGTAAGTTATTTCAGGAGGCTAAGAAATAGGAACAGCGGTAGAGTGAGTGAAATAGAAGGTAAAGAGGTTAGGTCATGAACCTATGGTTATGTTATGTGCATTTTTATAGCATACAACTCACCCATCAGGATATCCTGGTGCTGAAGCTGGAGCTTTACAGGTTAAACCATGGTCAGGACTAGGTGAATAGTGAGGTCTTCCATTTCTTGTAGAATTCAAGAATTTAGGATTAGAACTTAGACATCCAATCATTAACTAAAGCATGTTCTTTCATTTTCTTAATCTTTCACATGTTATCTCATTGGGGTCCCCTGAGTTAATAGTTTCTGGGTTATGTAGTAATCAGAGGCACTCCTTCTAATGGTTCATAGTGATCTGAAGCACAATCCAACTGACTTATCAGTGGGTTTTGTATTGATCTCACTACATTAACGTAGTTCCTTTTTGGCTTTGGTCTTCTCTTTATTGTTATTTTGAATGGTTTTGAGGAATTTGGGTTCAATGTTCCCCATCTCTTTCATGACTACCTGTTCAAAGCCTAATACCTCCACTGAGACTTTTGTGCCAGAAGTGGTGAAGTATGCTTCAATTTGAGGCCAGTGTCACTTCAGTCATCCTCCTCTCGGGGGTTTCTCTCAAAGAATGTCCTAAGTTTAATATTTCACATGAACTCTACAAACTCACGTGAAGTTTACATTTATCACTGGTAGGTGTGGGAACAAATCCTATCCCTTGCCTGAGAACACTCACTTGGGGAGCTGTGACACTTTCTTGTTAGGTTCATAATCAGACTACTTTGTTGCTTGTGCTTGTTACTAGTTCTCCGGACATGCTTCTGGTGACTACCCTTTGTTGGTCCAGTTGTTCCTCCTACTGAACCTGGTGTAATTCTTCCACCTGTTTTGTTAGTGTGATGGGCCTACCCCTAAAAATGGACATTGTTAACCGCACTTTGGTTGTATAAAATGCCTCTGTTGGAGGTCCCAGTTTTCAAATGGGACATAGCACATGCATGGTGGGGGGTGAAGGTAAGGATATTGTGGGAAGTGCATCATTGGTGCATTATAGGGGCTACCTGGTCCACCTCCCTCATCCTTGTATGTATCCCTTGTAGCTCCCCCTCCGACCTGATTCATCTCCATTACTGCTCCCAGTGTTTGAGTTTGTGGATGTCTCATCTGATGTCTGTGTTGTATCGCAAGGACCACAGCCCCGAGACCACTCTCATGGCGGCAACTGACAACATCAGGATCATGCTCGACAAAGGAGAAACCGTGGCCCTCATCCTCCTTGACCTCTCGGCAGCCTTCGATACCGTCTGTCACCACACACTCAGCACACGCCTCCATGATGCCGGGATCTGCCACAAGGCCCTAGACTGAATCACAACCTTCCTCTCTGGTAGAACTCAGAGAGTCCACCTCCCTTTGTTCCTATCGAAAGCCACCAAAACAATCTGCAGAGTCCCCCAAGGATCTTCTCTCAGCCCAACCCTTTTTAACATTCACCAACATCGTCTGATCCGACGGCCTCAACATCGTATCCTATGCGGACGACACCAAACTTATCCTCTGACTCACTAAGGACCCCGCCACCGCCAAGATCAATCTCCACAACGGACTTCATGCCATCGCCAACTGGATGGAGATAAGCTGCCTCAAACTGAACTCAGATAAGAATGAGATCCTCATCCTCTGCTCTCACCGCTCAGCATGGGACGGCTCCTGATGGCCTGCTGAGCTAGGAGCCGCACCAACTCCACCACCCACACACGCAACCTCGGCTTCATGCTAGATTCATCGCTCACCATTGCCCAGCAAGTCAACGCCGTCTCATCCTCATGTTTCAACACCCTCTGCATGCTTCACAAGACCTTCAGATGGATCCCCATCGAAACCAGAATGGTCACCCACACCGCTGTCAGCAGCAAACTGGACTACGGCAAAGCACTCTAAGCGGGAACAACAGCCAAGCTCCAGAGGAAACTTCAGCTCATTCAGAACACCTCTGCATGCCTCATCCTAAACCTCCCATGCCACAAACACATCTCAGCCCACCTCAGAGACCTTCACTGGCACCCTGTCAACAAGAGGATCACCTTCAAACTCCTCATCCACGCTCACAAGGCTCTCCACAACGCAGCCCCTTCCTACCTCAATGAGTGTCTCAGCTTCCACGTTCCCACCCAACAGCTCTGCTCTGCCAACCTCGCCCTCACCACTATCCCCGCATTCACCGTACCACAACTGGCGGCAGATCTTTCTTCCACCTCGCCGCCAAAACCTGGAACTCCCTCCCATCAACCTATGTCTGACCCAGGACCTCCTGATCTTCAGGAAATGACTCAAGACCTGGCTATTCGAGCAGTGGCAACCCCCGTGCCTTTGAGACCCTAAAGGGTGAGTAGGGCGCTTAACAAGTGATTGATTGATTGATTGTATCTGTCTCAGAATTTACCTCTGGTGCCAATATAATCTTACCTAATGTAAGGGTACACCCATTTGTGTGAGAAACGCTCTGCACTCTTTTTAAGGTTTGATTATTTTAAGTTGGCCTCACATTCAGCAAACAGGATTTGAATCTCTCAACACATATATCGGGACTGAATGACAATATCCAGTGGGGACAGTTCAGTCAGTGATAACACATCCTTTAGGCCGTTCTCTACAACTAGTAACCAATGTTCCCTCTAATTTGTTTCCACTGTGTGCGGCAGTGTGCGGTCTCTGTGCGCTGCAGCCAAGGATACGTGCGCCAAGAAATTGACCATTCACACGCGCGCAGCGCATAACTAGCCAAGATCTTTGGCATTAGCCTCTCCATACCACTAAAGCAAAAAAGGGATATCATTGCTCCATGCAATAGGGCATCAAGGCAGTTTTGTGACCTGGTTGCACACCCCAAGGACATGACCTGTTAAGTGCCACCTACACCCCAGTTAGAGAAAACAGAAATCAGGAGGTTGAACCATTATGAAACTTTAATGAATACTCTCAGAGTGCTGCAGAGGACCCCACACATCAAATACAGACAGTTGTACAATTGGTTAACATTTACAGTTTGATGAACCTTTAAACGCTGTTTTCATTGACTTCAATCCAGATTCAAATATGAGCATTTTCTGCAATAGGAGAGCACGACTATCGCTCTAACAGGCTTATTTGCGCTGAGAAAGTGATAATGCATATAAACAACTATGAAGTATGACAATGATGGAAAAGTTAATAACAGCACATTTTCTACTGTTTTGAAGCATTTCCTAGCTCACTAACCATTAATTTTCAACATAAATATCACTTGCTCGCTTGTATGCTAAAGTACGCCAAATGTTTAAAACACTCCCCGCGGCCTTTAAACGCTGTTTTTATTGACTTCAATCCAGATTCAAATATGAGCATTTTCTGCAATAGGAGAGCACGACTATCGCTCAAAAAGGCTTATTTGAGCTGAGAAAGTGATAATACTTTACCTGCGTCCTGAAGATGTCCCTCCTGCTCGTCGGCGGCAAAGAGAGACCCTGTCCTCGCGCTGTTTCTGTTTTGTAGACACAGCGCGGACATCCTTTCTGCCGCACGATGCAGGGAGCGACGTTGCAAGAACGTGCGCGCTTGCCAAAGGGGCCTGCGCGCTGGGGGAAGGAAAGGTGAACAGGGAACATTGCTAGTAACCATGGTCAGGTGTTCTTAATACCTGCGTTTAATATTTGATTTAATGACTTACGTTTGAACATTTATTATTTTGACCCATTCAGAAACTGTTGGTGTTTCTGTCAATGAAATAACATTGGAACAGATTATCACATGCAGGAATCTTACCAAGCTCTTGTTTCAATGTAACAATTAAGTAGTTGCATGAATCAGGAATTACTTTCCATTTTTTTATCATACCAGCTGGTAACCTGATTAAAGCGTTAGGGCTACCAGGCAGTTATTTTTCAATAGTCACCCTGCCCCCATTCACTATCCTATGCCTTTACTAACAAAGTGCTCCATTGCATCTCACAGGTCTTAGCTGTTGGAAAGTGGTTTATTAGTAAGGGCAGGTGGGTACCTACATTTAGTAATAACACCACAATCACAATTGAGGTCCAGTTAAGATCTTAATAAATTAACCGATGCTCAACCCTTGTCCCATTAACAGCCAGGCTTAACTTAGGAGACAGATGTGTAAAGCATTTAACATCAACAAAACAGTAAATAAGTAAAACGCAATACCCAATAAAAATCAAACACCAATTTATAAATACGGGACACATGTTAATCTTTAAAATGACATAAAAATGACAAACATCTTATAGTCAATCTGAGATATGAATTTTTAAAGAATAAATCAATAAATGTGCTTTATAGTGCCTAAAAGATATGAGTGCCAACCACGTCTACCTGGTCGCACATGACCAGAGTAGGAGGCTGGCCTGGCTTATAGTGGGCACCTAGTGGTACTTACACCTTGTGCCAGGTCCAGTTATCCCTTATTAGTAGAATAGTAGTGTTCTAGCAGCTTAGGCTGATAGAGGTAGTTATAGCAGAGCAGCTTAGGCTGAACTACGAGACATGGAAAGTTCCTACTATACCACTTATATCATATAGCACTATATAACAAGAATCACAATACTCAGAGTTACTAAAAATAAAGGTACTTTATTTTAGTGACAATGTGCCAAAAATATCTCAGAGTATATACTCCCTTAGGAGGCAAGTGAAATACACAAAATATACACACAAACCAAAAGCAGGTAAGTAAACAGTTAGAAAAGTAGTGCAAACACTGTAGAATACAATAGGATGCAATAGGCCTAGGGGCAACACAAACCATGCCCTAAGAAAGTAGAATGCAAACCATTTAGGGACCCCAGGCCTAGTGTAGTGTGTAGAGGGTCGCTGGGAGTGTAAGAAAACACTAAGGGTGTCCAAGATACCCCACCCCAAGACCCTGAAAAGTAGGAGTAAAGTTACCCTACTACCCCAGAAACACACTAAAGTCGTGATAGGAGATTCTGCAAGGACAACAACTGACTGCAAAGCACTGAAGACGGATTCCTGGACCTGAGGACCTGTAAAGGAAGGGGACCAAGTCCAAGAGTCACAAAAGTGTCCAAGGGGGCAGGTGCCCACTAAACCCCTAATGAAGGTGCAAAATGGCTGCCTCCGGGTGGAAGAAGCTAAAGATTCTGCAACAACAGAAGATGCCAGGAACTTCGCCTTTGCACAGAAGATTTCCCACTGTGTGCTGGAGGATGCAGAGTTGTTTCCACGCAGAAAGACTGCAAACAAACCTTGCTAGCTGCAAAGGTCGCGGTTGAAGAAAATGGGTGCTGTTCGGGCCCAGGAAGGACCAGGAGGTTGCCCCTTAGAGGAGGAGACAGAGGGGGCGCTCAGCAGAACAGAGAGCCCATGCAGAAGCAGGCAGCACCTGCAGAAGCACTTGAACAGGGTTTCAAGAAATCTGAGCATGGCAGTTGTCTCAACACTACAAAGGAGGGTTCCACAAAGCCGGTGGTCAACTCAGCGAGTTGAGCAACGCAGGATAGAGTACTAGGGAGCTGGGCTGGGCTGTGCATGAAGGATTCCTTGCAAAGTGCACAGAAGCCCTAGCAGCAGCAGATCACGCAGGATACAGGATTACTGTCTGGCTTGGGGAAGCAAGGACTTACCTCCATCAAATTTGGACAGCTGGACCACTGGACTGTCGGGGTCACTTGGATCCAGCTCCTGCATTCCAGTGACCATGGTCGCCAAGATGAGAGGGGACCCAGAGGACCAGTGATGCATAAGTTTGGTGCCTGCGTTAGCAGGTGGAAGATTCCATCGACCCACAGGAGATTTCTTCTTGCTTCCAGTGCAGGGTGAAGGCAGACAGCCCTCAGAGCATTCACTACCAAGAAAGCCGGCAGGATTAGGTGCTACAGTTTTGCAGGTGTCCTGGAGCAGTCAGACCCTAAATAGCCCTCAGAGGAGGATTGGCTACCTAACCAGGTAAGCACCTATTAAGAGGGGTCTCTGATGTCACCTGCTGGCACTGGCCACTCAGAGGCCTCCACTGTGCCCTCACACCTCTGCTTTCGAGATCTGGGACACACTGGAGGAGCTCTGGGTACCACCCCTGGGGTGGTGATGGACAGGGGAGTGGTCACTCTCCTTTCCTTTGTCCAGTTTCATGCCAGAGCAGGGGCTGGGGGATCCCTGAACCGGTGTAGACTGGCTTATGCAAGGAGGGCACCATCTGTGCCCTTCAAACATTCCCAGAGACCAGGAGAGGCTCCTCCTCTCAGGCCCTTAACACCTACTTCCAAAGGGAGAGGGTGTAATACCCTCTCTCAGAGGAAATCCTTTGTTCTGCTTTGCTGGGACTGGGCTGCCCAGACCTCAGGAGGGCAGAAGCCTGTCTGTGGGTTGGCAGCAGTGGTAGCTGCAGTGAAAACCCCAGAGAGCTAGTTTGGCAGTACCCGGGGTCCATGCTGGAGCCCCAGGGATGCATGGGATTGCCACCCCAATACTAGATTTGGCATGGGGGGAACAATTCCATGATCTAAGACATGCTACATGGCCATATTCGGAGTTACCATTATGAAGCTACTTATAGGTATTGATCTATATGTAGTGCACACGTGTAATGGTGTCCCCGCACTCAAAAGTCCAGGGAAATTGCCCTGAACAATGTGGGGGCACCTTGGCTAGTGCTAGGGTGCCCTCACACTTAGTAACTTGCACCTAACCTTCACTAAGTGATGGTTAGACATATTGGTGACTTTTGAGTTACTTCTGTGCAGTGTAAAATGGCTGTGAAATAACATGGAAGTTATTTCACTCAGGCTGCAGTGGCAGTCCTGTGTAAGAATTGTCTGAGCTCCCTATGGGTGGCAAAAGAAATGCTGCAGCCCATAGGGATCTCCTGGAACCCCAATACCCTGGGTACCCAGGTACCATACACTAGGGAATTATAAGGGTGTTCCAGTGTGCCAATCAGAATTGGTAAAAATGGTCACTAGCCTGCAGTGACAATTTTAAAGACAGAGAGAGCATAAGCCCTGCGGTTCTGGTTAGCACAGCCTCAGTGACAAAGTTAGGCACCACACAAGGACCACATTCAGGCCACAAACTATGAGCAGTGGCATCCTGGCTTGCAGTATCCCATTGAGACAGGCAAAATCAAACTGACAGATAAGTAAAAATGGGGGTAACATGCCAGGGAAGATGGTACTTTCCTACAACCAGGTCAAAGTCAAAGTTTGAGGTGGACCGCTTTCAAGCCCAGTTTCGATACACTGAGTGGTAGGCCTAGGTCAAAATGTTAATTTTGCACTTAATCACTTTTTTGTTTCTTTTTTTCCTCAATGTTGAGTGATGCTCCTCAGCAGACAGGGTTGCAAATTGTCAGTAGTGGCTTGGTTCAGCAAAAGGCTTTGGTGAAATCCTGGAGCTCTTAGTTCTCACCCTCGATGGGCAGAGCTGTGGAGCTTTCAGCAGGGAGAACCTGAATTTCAGGCCGAGCTGCAATTCAACATCACCGGCTTGCCTATTGTTGACGGGATGTCACTTTATTAAGGTTTTTTGTACAAAATTTCTCCAAATGGCACGAAACTTCTGGATCTTCTCCCAGAAGGTGTTTTGGGGGTTTTGAGGTGTCTACAATACCAGCCCAGGTTCCAGAGGCTGTGAGTTGCTCCTTGGAGAATTAGAATTCCAATTCCGAAAAAGCACCAGGTAAAATCCTTAAAAGTCTACTCGATGCTCGTCAGCTGCTATTATTCTCATAGGAGTTGATGCAGGGGGCACTTGGTAGCTCCTTTGTCCCTTTTGCTTACAGGTAGTCTACTCCTGGATCTTGGAAGCCAGGCAAAGTCCTCTTTGTGGTAAAGCCCAGAGTGTGCAGCAGGTGCAGTCATTCAGAGCACAGTCCTTCTAGGTGTAGAGCAGGGGTTCAGCAGGGCACTTATTCTTCTTCTGATTTCTTCTAGCATAGATCTGAGTTGTTGGGCAGCTCCCCCACGCTTATCCAGGTTTCTGGGCTGGAAAGCAGATGGGCACACCTGACCAATGTGGTGCAGTGTGTCATCTTCTCTGATCACCACTTCCTTAGAAGTGTTGCACATTTATGTCCCAGAAAGCACCGTTTCTCAAACGTCCACTATTATAATATTATTGAAGCTAGTGAAGATGGAGTCGAATAGGTGTCTGTCGCGTGTTGAGCCTTCCAATCACTGGGTAAGTCTGAGGTTGGCCAGATCTTCAAGAATATTGGTTGGTAGTTTTGTCCTCCTGGTCATAGTTGAGGTCACAGGGAATGATGAAGGCTCTGGAGCTGAGGATAAGGGGCAACAAAGTCAATGCTGAAGTTAGTGCATGATTTGGGAGACATTTAGAGGATTGTGCAGCTCAGGGAGTACTTGGCAGTGATAAGGAGTTTGAAGGTCAGGTGTTTCATGTTGGTGATGGTGCTTTCAGAGGTGGTGTAACACTAGATAGACTAAATGAATATGATAATGGATCCACTCTGGGTTTGTTTGTCCTGCCCTGTCTTGTGTTCTTGTATTGAAGGAGACTGCTGTGGCAATAACAGGGACTGATGAGGAAGTCAGACAGGTTTCAGTCTGGAAGAGCAGGTCCAGAAAGCGGTTGTGTAACAAATTCCACATTTCAGTGACATGTTTAGGAAGGGAGCGAGTGTGTGGGAGCATACATGATAGGAAGGTGTGTGGTGTAGTAGGAGTCAGCTGTGTTTTGTTGAGGTGGATACGGAAGGGTGCCTATGAATTTGCAGGCAGGTGAAGAGAACCCACCTTCAGTGTTGAATGGCAAGGCATGGCAGCAGTGCTGAAAAATTTGATTGGGTGTCAAGGAGCAGATGGTCTGGTGAAGTTATGATGGATGAGACGTAGGTGGGAGGAGGCCAAAGGGTTTCGGCTCTGGGCGCAGGCAGGGCATGGACAGGTGCAGATGGGCTTGTCTTTGGTAAACCAACAGTGTGCTTAGCTTTCATTCATTAAAGACTCTTTTGGCAGGAAACTGGTGATGTCCATCCTTATACAGATGAATAATAGGAAATCCAGTAATATTACTTCCAGTGCAGATGGTTGATGGGAAATACATTGATGTCACTTTCTATGCAGGTGGGTGAGAAGTCGGAAGGTGATCCTTTTGCTGACTGGGAGCCAATGCAGGTGTCTCAGGTGTGCGGAGATGTGGCTGTTGCGGGGTACGTCGAGGATGAGGCGGGCCGAGGCGTTTTGAATACGTTGCAGGCGTTTTTGGAGCTTGGCGGTGGTCCCAGCATAGAGGGTGTTGCCGTAGTCCAGGCGGCTCGTGACGAGGGTGTGGGTCACGGTTTTTCTAGTGTCGGCGGGGATCCAGCGGAAGGTCTTGCGGAGCATGCAGAGGGTGAGGAAGCAGGCGGATGACACGGCGTTGACTTGCTTGGTCATGGTGAGAAGAGGGTCCTAGATGAAGCCGAGGTTGCAGGCGTGGTTTGCGGGGGTCGGTGCGGTGCCGAGGGCCGTGGGCCACCAGGAGTTGTCCCAAGCGGACGGGGTGTTGCCGAGGATGAGGACTTCCGTTTTGTCAGAGTTCAGCTTTAGGCGGCTGAGCCTCATCCAATCTGCGACGTCCTTCATGCCCTCTTGTAGGTTGGTCTTGGCGCTGGCGGGGTCCTTGGTGAGGGAGAGTATAAGTTGGGTGTCGTCGGCGTAGGAGGTGATGATGATGTCGTGCTTGCGTACGATGTCGGCGAGGGGGCTCATGTAGACATTGAAGAGTGTCGGGCTGAGTGATGAGCCTTGAGGTACGCCGCAGATGATCTCGGTGGGGTCTGAGCGAAACGGAGGGAGGTAGACTCTTTGGGATCGGTTTGAGAGGAAAGAGGCGACCCAGTCCAGGGCCTGGCCTTGGATCCCGGTGGAGCGGAGGCGGGTGATTAGGGTGCGGTGACAGACGCTGTCGATGGCAGCCGAGAGGTCGAGGAGGATGAGGGCGACTGTTTCACCGTTGTCCATCAGGGTTCTGATGTCGTCTGTGACTGAGATGAGGGCGGTTTCAGTGCTGTGGTTGGTTGGGAATCGGTTTGTGAAGGGTCGAGCAGGTTGTTGTCTTCCAGGAAGGTGGTCAGCTGTTTGTTGACGGCCTTCTCTATTACCTTGGCGGGGAAGGGGAGGAGCGGGATGGGGCGGAAGTTTTTCAGGTCGCTCGGGTCAGCCGTAGGTTTCTTTAGTAGTGCGTTGACTTCGGCGTGTTTCCAGCATTCGGGGAACGTAGCAGAAGAAAAAGAGGAGTTGATGACGGCCTGGAGGTGCGGGCGATGATGTCGTCGGCTTTATTGAAGATGAAGTGAGGGCAGGGGTCCGATGGAGCGCCGGAGTGGATCGAGTTCATGGTGGTTTTGGTTTCTTCGGTGTTGATGTGGGTCCAGTCGTTGAGGGTGATGGTCGGAGGTGTGGGTTCGGTGATGCTTGGTTGGGTCTGGTGTCCGAAGCTGTCGTGGAGGTCGCTGATCTTGCGATGGAAGAAGATGGCGAGGGAGTTGCACAGATCTTGTGAGGGCGTGACGGCGTTGGCATTGGCGTTGGCGTTGGAGAACTCCTTGACGATGCTAAAAAGTTCTCTGCTGTTGTGGCTGTTTTTGTCCAGTCTGTCGGTAAAATCAGACCATCTGTCCTATTTGTGCTCTGTCTGGTGTTACAATCGTGAACTGAGTGAATCATTGCTGCACATATGTCCCAAATTTATTGGGAAACTCCAATAAGAAATTCAACTACACCAGGGGAAGTCTGCTTCAATGAGGCCATACAAGAAGACGGCTGGTAGTGGAGTGGGCTTTTGGTCTCCTGAAGGCCAGATTTCAGTGTCTTAACCAGACTGGTGGAGCCCTCCTCTACTCACCCGGAAAAGTGTGTCAGATCACTGTGGCATGCTGCATGGTCCTCAAATTTGCCTTGCAGAAGAATATCTCGTACATCCCAGACGAGGGGGAGCTTGCAGTGCCACCGGTTGAGAATCCTGAAATGCCCAATAAGGATGGTAGTGGTGAAAAGGAAGGAGCTGACTTGTGGAAAGATCTCATCAGCAGCTACTTTTCATGAGTTAAGTATGTCATGTGATGTAATGACTGTGACTGCATAATGAACTGTAGGTGTGAGAATGTGTGGAGTTGAGTGTTTTAGCAACAACTAGGAAGCTGATACTCTGCACCATTCACTAAGAAAAAGGGCAATCCCTGTAACCTGTGAACCTGGGTAGTAAATCTACAAACAAAAACTCGGTCTGTATGGGGGGAAGTAGAGGCCTCAACTCCCATGGCAAAAATACACCCTTCCAGAAGGTAAGGTATTTTTATAACTGATTTTGTTTGAGTAATTCTTCTTTCTTAAATAGAAAATCAAATTATTTCATAAAGTAATAATATATGCCAACCACCAACTTAGAATAGGACATCAAGAATATCCTGTTAAAACTGAAAGAAAGAAATATACGGTGCTTCTTCAAAGTGACGGCGCAGTGAAAAGTGAATAAGTGATGTGAAAGTGAACCAGTGGTATTTACAAATATATACACACGAGAACATGAGGCTGTTGAAAATTCAGTGATTTCACAATACAACAACCATAAATAGAGTGTCATGAATCCTCAAATATATTTGTTTAGCAAAGAGTTCACATTAACTCTTTGTCAACATTTCGACGCTGGCAGTAAATCAATAACCAATGGGTCATCATCAGGACCAAAAATGTTTGTAGGAAGCACAGACAAGGCACCACACAATTAATCAGGCCAAAATCAAATTGCAATGGATTGCAGTTCTGTACATGCGGGCAATGGCGACAAGGCTCAGCGCTGATTAGTCAGGCCAACATTATATATTCCTGAGCTTGCATTCCCATACATGCAGGAAATGTGCAATCAGTTTGTGGGAGTGCCATATTCTTGTTCCTTTCAGTTTTAACTTGTTCATTGATATTCTTAATGTCCTATTCTAAGTTGGTTGTTGGTATATAATATTGATTTGTGAAAGAATTTTATTTTCTAATTAATAAAGAATTATTTCAACAAACAACAATTATAAAAAGACCTTACCTTCTGCAATAGTGTATTTTTGCAGTGGGAGTCGAGGCTTATACTTCCCCCACTTGAAGAGTCAGCCTTTGACATAGCCACACCTTGATGATGCTGCTTTGTTTGTGTCAGTCTCATTGCAATGTAATTTTATTTCCAGAAGCTTGCTATGTGATAAGTGTAATAGGTATATTTTCAAGCCTACACTCTTCTTGTTTTTTCTTTGTACAGGTACCTTTACCATGACATCCTCATGTGGGCATTTCAGAGTTGTGACATTGGCAGGTATCTGATGCTGTTCTGACGTACAAAGTGGACATGGATTGTTCCAGGTAAGGTGGGTCACAGATTTGGAGTATATAAGGCAGCTTGAACACTGTTTGGGTGGAAAGTCAGCAATGCATATTTGACTTGTTTAGTGTGCTGTGTTGTGCCAATTGCATCATATGTGCCATCATGTGGGCATGAAATAGTCATCAATTGAGAGCAAGACATTCACCCTTCACATTGGCCAAACACTATTCTTGTATAACCAGTACATAGCTGTGGATGTGTTTCATCATAGCAGGCCACAGTGCCTGTGCTACAACACTGACATATGTTTGTATGTTGTGTCATGCCACCAGGTGCATGGTCATTGGATAATGATGGTTATGTGATCAGGAACTATTGTACTGCCATCTGTCTGTATCTTGAATTATGTAATGTTGGATTACTTTGGTGGGGTGCAGTAAAGCTCATGCTGCTGACATCAACCACATTAATGTTTGCCTATTCTATGGTCTTACATCTCTACATAGCTAAATGCAAAAATTAAGTGAACGGACAATGAGTTTGTAATGGGTGAATTTATTACAGTGCTGATTCAGTAAAGCCAAATTTGGACAGTTAGAAAGAAAAAATGGTAAAGTGAAGGGTTCAGTCATGGTGAATGAAATAATTGGAGTAGATGCCACAGAGTACTACTCCCATTGGAACTGGTGGATAGTTCAGGATCAGTCAAAAGAGTGAATTTGTCACACACAAAGGAGTTTCTTTAGGAAAAGGTCACTTGCTGGCAGTGGTGGGTGTGTTGCCATCTGCACCTCCTGGATTCTTTGCTGGATGTCCTCACTTTCCTGGTGGGGGGATCTGCTGCTACAGAGGCAGGGGTGTCTTGGTATTTTTCCTCTGGCAGGGCTGGCACTGATAAAGAAAGGCCTGGTGTTGATTGGCCAAAGGAAGGGGTAGAGTGGTGTTGTAAAGCTCTGCTCAGGGTGGTAACTATTACCCTTGTTAGGGAAGTCATGTTGGTATTATGAGCCTCCCACTGTTCACACATATCGCTATGGATGTCCCTCTGTAGATGATTGATTTCCCAGAGTTTAGTCAAGGCCTGGCCCATCACGCCTTGGGAATCCTGATAGACCCCCTGAATGTGGATGATAGCGTCCTGGTCAGGAGTAGTCCCAGTGGCCTCGTCCCACTGGCCCACAGCATCCCTCTCACACACCCTACCCTACCAACCCTGTACCCTTGCCACAGGTTGCCCTCTCCCAATGGGTTCTGGACCCTCATTGGTGGAAGTGGTGCATTGCAGCTCAGGATCCAGGACTGGGGGGCACGAGATGGTGGACAGTGTGCTCAGAACACAGGTTGAGGTGCGAATGATTGCCTGTTATGTAGAGGCAACTGGGCTGGGAGGTGTTGACGTGGCCACAGTAAGACTCACTGGTGGTGTCTGACGATGTTGCACAGATGGGCCAGAACGTCCCTCCACATCCAGATGTCCAGGAGTGTATTCTTCACTGAAGGCTTCATCCAGAGGGTAGTAGCAGTCTCTTCTGTGGCCTCTGTGTACACAGTGACAGCTCGACCTGTTGAGATGAAAGATACAATGTTACTGGTTGTATTTTGACATCAACCTCCAACAATTTAGTGTTACATTAGGCATGAACCTTGTACAAAGTTATTCTGCAGTTAATCCTTTTGTGGCAAGTAGCCATGACATTGGTTGTATTGACATGACATTTGTGGAGCATGACAGATTTTTGTGACTGAAACAGCTGCTGAGATGTGCAGATCATTAACCCTTGGGAAGATGGCCTGAGAATGCCATTTTGCCACCAGTGCAGGCAAAACAGTGGCTAGGCGAGATATGTCTTTGGCCATTTTTAGGCCAAGTTGATTGTTATGCAGGCACACCCAGGATTTTGTTGCATATGTGACTGGAATCATCATTTAGTCAGTGCATTATAAATGTGTCTGCAGACAGTACCATTCTTGATACATCTTGAGGCCTTTGGAATCATTGTTTTACACCCTGGGTAAGGTGTCCTCCCTGTCATTAGAGGTTTCATCTTGGGTTAGCTGGTCTTTGGAGAAGAGAACACTGGGATGGCTTTTGGAGTTTGAGAAACAGGGCCTCCTGGGAGTTGAAGTCAGGTCACCCTCTCTACTCCATACACTATACAAATGGTATCCTCTCATGTGAGTGAGGAGCATTAGAGTGATTACAAACAGGTGTATTGGGCCAAGTGCACATTGTACTGGTGTTTCTGGTTACAGAAAAAGGGCCTGCTGGGAGCTGCAGTCAGGTCACTCTCACTACTCCCCAATACCTGACAAATGTTATGTCCCCAGGTTAGCACAGTTGCTTTAGGAATGGACAATCTTTGGTCTTTGGAGAAGAGAGCACCGGGCTGGAGTTTGGAGTTAGAGAACCACTGCCTCCCGGGAGTTGCAGTCAGGTAACTCTCACTACTCCCAATACTTGAGAAATTGACAAACAGTTGTCTTAGGACAAGTGATCACTGGGCTGGTGATCGGAGTTATGAAACAGGGCCTCCTTTGAGTTGCAGGAAGGTCAGTCTCTCTACTTCCCAGGTTTGGCATCGTCTCAGGTGAGTGAAGTTCATTTGTGATTTGCCAAACAGGGGTATGTGGACAAGTGACCACTGGTCTAGGGTTTGGAGTTGTAGAACAGTGCCAGCTGGGAGTTGTAGTCACGCCAGTCCCTTTATTACACACACTATAAAAATGTCATCTCCCCAAATGATTACACTTCAAATGTGAGCTGTCTTTGGACAGGTGGAGACTGGGATGGTGAGTGGAGTGACAGTAACAGTGGAAAAAGATGAGCTGTGTGCATGCATGACACCGCATTTTGGTGAAATGTTTATTGTTATGACTCCACTTCCCCGGGTATTCTTGTCAAGCCCTCTAGATGCAAGATGGCAAAGACCTTCCCCTCCCAGGGAAAGAGATGTAATGGGATACTGGAAGGGCCACTGTGAGTCTTCTTGACCTGAACTGGTGCCTGGAGACCAGGGAACAGACCCTGCACCAGAGGTCGTTCCACCTCTTCCTAATTTCCTCCTTTGTGCGCAGGGTAGTGCCTACAGCATTGACTCTGTTGAAGATTCTGTCCCACATTTGGATTTTGCTACTTAGAGGAATATGCTGGGCTTGTGCTCCAAACAACTGTGGCTCTTCTCTAATGATTTCATCCACCATGACTCCTAACCCTTTCTCAGAAAAATAAGTATTTTTTTTGACGTGACATGTTGAAAAAACAAAACGTGTGACAGTGACTTACTAAAGAGGGGAAGTTCAAAAGAGTATGACTGGACTAAAGTGTGTGCTGGGTGTGAAATTAGATGGTGATAAAAAATAGGTGCCTAATATCTGTTCTGTGTACAAAGGTTGCTCTGGCTTCAGTTATTTGAGTTGTAAGTGCAAAGGACTGTGGTATGTGAATGAGTGTGTTTTACAGTGTCCATGCAGGTGTGTCAAGTGTGGCAATGTATGTCAGCTGTGTTGCTTTCAAATTCATCCATTATGCTGTTGTTTATCACTTTGGTGGCCGCGGAGCATCGTGGTTGTGACCCCCATTCGCTGACCACCAGAGGGGTCCACCATGGGGATTATGTGCTTGTAATACGGTCAGTGATTGGTCATGGTGCTGTTGGCGCAGGTGGTCCAACCTTCTATTGCCAGCCCTCATTGCCACTGCTGGTCTGCCTTTTTTGGTTGGTGGTCAGTGGTCCTGCCTGTGTAACTCGTGATAGGGTGGTGTGAATGACTGCCAACATGGCAGTCCTTTCAGGACCGCCAATACGGCCGTCTGGCAGTCTGACTCGTAATGATGCCCTAAGTGTCAGTTACACCCAGTCAAGTCATGTGAGCCAGTCATGCTGTAGGAACAACACTGCTAAGGACAGAAAAATGCCAACTTTCTTAAAGTGGCATTATCAAAATTGTATTGAAAAATCTGACTTTACCAATAAATAGGGCTTTTCACCACAATTCCAAAGAACCCAAACATGAAATAGCCATGTTCTCCCAGTTGGAAATTATAGCTAATTGAATGTAATAGGGAACGTTATGTTATGGGAAAAGTAGACAGCCTCACAGTAGTGAAAAATTAATTTAGGAGTTACAAGTACATGTCCAACCTTTAAACTACACAGCACCCTACCCTATGGGCTACCTAGGGCCTACCTTAGGTTTGACGTACACGTAATAAAAGGGAGTTTAAGGCATGGCAAGAGGGGATAAATGCCAGGGTGACATGGTGGTTAAATACTGCATTCAGGCCACAAATGGCAGAACTGGAACATGTTTTAAGGCCTTACTGAAGTGGGTTGCACAATAGGTGGCACACGCCCACTAGTAGCATTTAATTTACAGGCCCTGGGTATGTGGTATACCACTCTACAAGGGAAGTATAAGTAAATTAAATATGCCAATTATGTATATGCCAATGGAATCATGTTTAGGGAAGTGAGCATAAACACTTTAGCACTGGTTAGCAGTGGTAAAGGGTGCAGAGTCATATGTTCAACAAAAACAAAGTCAAAAAATTGTGGAGGGTAAAAGGCAAAACATTTGGGGTTGACCTTGCAGATAGGGCAAGGCCCAAACACACATATATCCCAGTGTTTGGAACATCTATGAAGGTATTACCCGTTTTCAGCTCATTCAAGCCCTGAAGATGCTGGGCAATAAAGAAGAGAATGAGTTAAACTTTCAGAAGCAGGGGTCTGCAAAAAACAGTTGAATGCTTGAGATGCTTGGTGTCCGTCAGCCAAGTAGTCCCAAAAGGAAGCTCGAACAAGCATTGATACAGAGTTCGGATGTATTTCTTTTTTTTCTTGCACTAAAACTAAAGAGCAGAATATAGCCAGAGACATGAAAAAGAGAGAGAAGGTGGTAGAGATAATTTAAAAAGATATGTGAGGGATGATAGAAGTAAAGAATTTGCAAATCATGCGTTAGTCAGAAGGAAGATAAAGAGAGTTAGAAATAGGAAAAGGTAGGTAGGTGAGTGGGAGAAATATATTATGTTTCAGAGTGGGGCGGTGATAGATAGTGGTAGGGAGCTGGAAATAAAAATAAAGGTAGAGGCATTATGTAGTCAAGGAGGGGGAAGTTGAGAGTGGTAATGCAAAAAAGGAAGTACATTAGAAAGATGTAAAGGCAATGATAGGTAGAGTTAAACAGATCAAGACATGAGGAAAATTGACAGATGCAACTTAGAAAGAAAGCAAAAGAGGAATATGCATAGAAAAACAGGACTGTTAAAAAGAGTAGAGGGGGCCAGAATGGAGTAAGTTATTTCAGGAGGCTAAGAAATAGGAACAGCGGTAGAGTGAGTGAAATAGAAGGTAAAGAGGTTAGGTCATGAACCTATGGTTATGTTATGTGCATTTTTATAGCATACAACTCACCCATCAGGATATCCTGGTGCTGAAGCTGGAGCTTTACAGGTTAAACCATGGTCAGGACTAGGTGAATAGTGAGGTCTTCCATTTCTTGTAGAATTCAAGAATTTAGGATTAGAACTTAGACATCCAATCATTAACTAAAGCATGTTCTTTCATTTTCTTAATCTTTCACATGTTATCTCATTGGGGTCCCCTGAGTTAATAGTTTCTGGGTTATGTAGTAATCAGAGGCACTCCTTCTAATGGTTCATAGTGATCTGAAGCACAATCCAACTGACTTATCAGTGGGTTTTGTATTGATCTCACTACATTAACGTAGTTCCTTTTTGGCTTTGGTCTTCTCTTTATTGTTATTTTGAATGGTTTTGAGGAATTTGGGTTCAATGTTCCCCATCTCTTTCATGACTACCTGTTCAAAGCCTAATACCTCCACTGAGACTTTTGTGCCAGAAGTGGTGAAGTATGCTTCAATTTGAGGCCAGTGTCACTTCAGTCATCCTCCTCTCGGGGGTTTCTCTCAAAGAATGTCCTAAGTTTAATATTTCACATGAACTCTACAAACTCACGTGAAGTTTACATTTATCACTGGTAGGTGTGGGAACAAATCCTATCCCTTGCCTGAGAACACTCACTTGGGGAGCTGTGACACTTTCTTGTTAGGTTCATAATCAGACTACTTTGTTGCTTGTGCTTGTTACTAGTTCTCCGGACATGCTTCTGGTGACTACCCTTTGTTGGTCCAGTTGTTCCTCCTACTGAACCTGGTGTAATTCTTCCACCTGTTTTGTTAGTGTGATGGGCCTACCCCTAAAAATGGACATTGTTAACCGCACTTTGGTTGTATAAAATGCCTCTTTTGGAGGTCCCAGTTTTCAAATGGGACATAGCACATGCATGGTGGGGGGTGAAGGTAAGGATATTGTGGGAAGTGCATCATTGGTGCATTATAGGGGCTACCTGGTCCACCTCCCTCATCCTTGTATGTATCCCTTGTAGCTCCCCCTCCGACCTGATTCATCTCCATTACTGCTCCCAGTGTTTGAGTTTGTGGATGTCTCATCTGATGTCTGTGTTGTATCGCAAGGACCACAGCCCCGAGACCACTCTCATGGCCGCAACTGACAACATCAGGATCATGCTCGACAAAGGAGAAACCGTGGCCTTCATCCTCCTTGACCTATCGGCAGCCTTCGATACCGTCTGTCAGCACACACTCAGCACACGCCTCCATGATGCCGGGATCTGCCACAAGGCCCTAGACTGAATCACAACCTTCCTCTCTGGTAGAACTCAGAGAGTCCACCTCCCTTTGTTCCTATCGAAAGCCACCAAGACAATCTGCAGAGTCCCCCAAGGATCTTCTCTCAGCCCAACCCTTTTTAACATTCACCAACATCGTCTGATCCGACGGCCTCAACATCGTATCCTATGCGGACGACACCAAACTTATCCTCTGACTCACTAAGGACCCCGCCACCGCCAAGATCAATCTCCACAACGGACTTCATGCCATCGCCAACTGGATGGAGATAAGCTGCCTCAAACTGAACTCAGATAAGAATGAGATCCTCATCCTCTGCTCTCACCGCTCAGCATGGGACGGCTCCTGATGGCCTGCTGAGCTAGGAGCCGCACCAACTCCACCACCCAAACACGCAACCTCGGCTTCATGCTAGATTCATCGCTCACCATTGCCCAGCAAGTCAACGCCGTCTCATCCTCATGTTTCAACACCCTCTGCATGCTTCACAAGACCTTCAGATGGATCCCCATCGAAACCAGAATGGTCACCCACACCGCTGTCAGCAGCAAACTGGACTACGGCAAAGCACTCTAAGCGGGAACAACAGCCAAGCTCCAGAGGAAACTTCAGCTCATTCAGAACACCTCTGCATGCCTCATCCTAAACCTCCCATGCCACAAACACATCTCAGCCCACCTCAGAGACCTTCACTGGCTCCCTGTCAACAAGAGGATCACCTTCAAACTCCTCATCCACGCTCACAAGGCTCTCCACAACGCAGCCCCTTCCTACCTCAATGAGTGTCTCAGCTTCCACGTTCCCACCCAACAGCTCTGCTCTGCCAACCTCGCCCTCACCACTATCCCCGCATTCACCGTACCACAACTGGCGGCAGATCTTTCTCCCACCTCGCCGCCAAAACCTGGAACTCCCTCCCATCAACCTATGTCTGACCCAGGACCTCCTGATCTTCAGGAAATGACTCAAGACCTGGCTATTCGAGCAGTGGCAACCCCCGTGCCTTTGAGACCCTAAAGGGTGAGTAGGGCGCTTAACAAGTGATTGATTGATTGATTGTATCTGTCTCAGAATTTACCTCTGGTGCCAATATAATCTTACCTAATGTAAGGGTACACCCATTTGTGTGAGAAACGCTCTGCACTCTTTTTAAGGTTTGAATATTTTAAGTTGGCCTCACATTCAGCAAACAGGATTTGAATCTCTCAACACATATATCGGGACTGAATGACAATATCCAGTGGGGACAGTTCAGTCAGTGATAACACATCCTTTAGGCCGTTCTCTACAACTAGTAACCAATGTTCCCTCTAATTTGTTTCCACTGTGTGCGGCAGTGTGCGGTCTCTGTGCGCTGCAGCCAAGGATACGTGCGCCAAGAAATTGACCATTCACACGCGCGCAGCGCATAACTAGCCAAGATCTTTGGCATTAGCCTCTCCATACCACTAAAGCAAAAAAGGGATATCATTGCTCCATGCAATAGGGCATCAAGGCAGTTTTGTGACCTGGTTGCACACCCCAAGGACATGACCTGTTAAGTGCCACCTACACCCCAGTTAGAGAAAACAGAAATCAGGAGGTTGAACCATTATGAAACTTTAATGAATACTCTCAGAGTGCTGCAGAGGACCCCACACATCAAATACAGACAGTTGTACAATTGGTTAACATTTACAGTTTGATGAACCTTTAAACGCTGTTTTCATTGACTTCAATCCAGATTCAAATATGAGCATTTTCTGCAATAGGAGAGCACGACTATCGCTCTAACAGGCTTATTTGCGCTGAGAAAGTGATAATGCATATAAACAACTATGAAGTATGACAATGATGGAAAAGTTAATAACAGCACATTTTCTACTGTTTTGAAGCATTTCCTAGCTCACTAACCATTAATTTTCAACATAAATATCACTTGCTCGCTTGTATGCTAAAGTACGCCAAATGTTTAAAACACTCCCCGCGGCCTTTAAACGCTGTTTTTATTGACTTCAATCCAGATTCAAATATGAGCATTTTCTGCAATAGGAGAGCACGACTATCGCTCAAAAAGGCTTATTTGAGCTGAGAAAGTGATAATACTTTACTTGCGTCCTGAAGATGTCCCTCCTGCTCGTCGGCGGCAAAGAGAGACCCTGTCCTCGCGCTGTTTCTGTTTTGTAGACACAGCGCGGACATCCTTTCTGCCGCACGATGCAGGGAGCGACGTTGCAAGAACGTGCGCGCTTGCCAAAGGGGCCTGCGCGCTGGGGGAAGGAAAGGTGAACAGGGAACATTGCTAGTAACCATGGTCAGGTGTTCTTAATACCTGCGTTTAATATTTGATTTAATGACTTACGTTTGAACATTTATTATTTTGACCCATTCAGAAACTGTTGGTGTTTCTGTCAATGAAATAACATTGGAACAGATTATCACATGCAGGAATCTTACCAAGCTCTTGTTTCAATGTAACAATTAAGTAGTTGCATGAATCAGGAATTACTTTCCATTTTTTTATCATACCAGCTGGTAACCTGATTAAAGCGTTAGGGCTACCAGGCAGTTATTTTTCAATAGTCACCCTGCCCCCATTCACTATCCTATGCCTTTACTAACAAAGTGCTCCATTGCATCTCACAGGTCTTAGCTGTTGGAAAGTGGTTTATTAGTAAGGGCAGGTGGGTACCTACATTTAGTAATAACACCACAATCACAATTGAGGTCCAGTTAAGATCTTAATAAATTAACCGATGCTCAACCCTTGTCCCATTAACAGCCAGGCTTAACTTAGGAGACAGATGTGTAAAGCATTTAACATCAACAAAACAGTAAATAAGTAAAACGCAATACCCAATAAAAATCAAACACCAATTTATAAATACGGGACACATGTTAATCTTTAAAATGACATAAAAATGACAAACATCTTATAGTGAATCTGAGATATGAATTTTTAAAGAATAAATCAATAAATGTGCTTTATAGTGCCTAAAAGATATGAGTGCCAACCACGTCTACCTGGTCGCACATGACCAGAGTAGGAGGCTGGCCTGGCTTATAGTGGGCACCTAGTGGTACTTACACCTTGTGCCAGGTCCAGTTATCCCTTATTAGTAGAATAGTAGTGTTCTAGCAGCTTAGGCTGATAGAGGTAGTTATAGCAGAGCAGCTTAGGCTGAACTACGAGACATGGAAAGTTCCTACTATACCACTTATATCATATAGCACTATATAACAAGAATCACAATACTCAGAGTTACTAAAAATAAAGGTACTTTATTTTAGTGACAATGTGCCAAAAATATCTCAGAGTATATACTCCCTTAGGAGGCAAGTGAAATACACAAAATATACACACAAACCAAAAGCAGGTAAGTAAACAGTTAGAAAAGTAGTGCAAACACTGTAGAATACAATAGGATGCAATAGGCCTAGGGGCAACACAAACCATGCCCTAAGAAAGTAGAATGCAAACCATTTAGGGACCCCAGGCCTAGTGTAGTGTGTAGAGGGTCGCTGGGAGTGTAAGAAAACACTAAGGGTGTCCAAGATACCCCACCCCAAGACCCTGAAAAGTAGGAGTAAAGTTACCCTACTACCCCAGAAACACACTAAAGTCGTGATAGGAGATTCTGCAAGGACAACAACTGACTGCAAAGCACTGAAGACGGATTCCTGGACCTGAGGACCTGTAAAGGAAGGGGACCAAGTCCAAGAGTCACAAAAGTGTCCAAGGGGGCAGGTGCCCACTAAACCCCTAATGAAGGTGCAAAATGGCTGCCTCCGGGTGGAAGAAGCTAAAGATTCTGCAACAACAGAAGATGCCAGGAACTTCGCCTTTGCACAGAAGATTTCCCACTGTGTGCTGGAGGATGCAGAGTTGTTTCCACGCAGAAAGACTGCAAACAAACCTTGCTAGCTGCAAAGGTCGCGGTTGAAGAAAATGGGTGCTGTTCGGGCCCAGGAAGGACCAGGAGGTTGCCCCTTAGAGGAGGAGACAGAGGGGGCGCTCAACAGAACAGAGAACCCATGCAGAAGCAGGCAGCACCTGCAGAAGCACTTGAACAGGGTTTCAAGAAATCTGAGCATGGCAGTTGTCTCAACACTACAAAGGAGGGTTCCACAAAGCCGGTGGTCAACTCAGCGAGTTGAGCAACGCAGGATAGAGTACTAGGGAGCTGGGCTGGGCTGTGCATGAAGGATTCCTTGCAAAGTGCACAGAAGCCCTAGCAGCAGCAGATCACGCAGTATACAGGATTACTGTCTGGCTTGGGGAAGCAAGGACTTACCTCCATCAAATTTGGACAGCTGGACCACTGGACTGTCGGGGTCACTTGGATCCAGCTCCTGCATTCCAGTGACCATGGTCGCCAAGATGAGAGGGGACCCAGAGGACCAGTGATGCATAAGTTTGGTGCCTGCGTTAGCAGGTGGAAGATTCCATCGACCCACAGGAGATTTCTTCTTGCTTCCAGTGCAGGGTGAAGGCAGACAGCCCTCAGAGCATTCACTACCAAGAAAGCCGGCAGGATTAGGTGCTACAGTTTTGCAGGTGTCCTGGAGCAGTCAGACCCTAAATAGCCCTCAGAGGAGGATTGGCTACCTAACCAGGTAAGCACCTATTAAGAGGGGTCTCTGATGTCACCTGCTGGCACTGGCCACTCAGAGGCCTCCACTGTGCCCTCACACCTCTGCTTTCGAGATCTGGGACACACTGGAGGAGCTCTGGGTACCACCCCTGGGGTGGTGATGGACAGGGGAGTGGTCACTCTCCTTTCCTTTGTCCAGTTTCATGGCAGAGCAGGGGCTGGGGGATCCCTGAACCGGTGTAGACTGGCTTATGCAAGGAGGGCACCATCTGTGCCCTTCAAACATTCCCAGAGACCAGGAGAGGCTCCTCCTCTCAGGCCCTTAACACCTACTTCCAAAGGGAGAGGGTGTAATACCCTCTCTCAGAGGAAATCCTTTGTTCTGCTTTGCTGGGACTGGGCTGCCCAGACCCCAGGAGGGCAGAAGCCTGTCTGTGGGTTGGCAGCAGTGGTAGCTGCAGTGAAAACCCCAGAGAGCTAGTTTGGCAGTACCCGGGGTCCATGCTGGAGCCCCAGGGATGCATGGGATTGGCACCCCAATACTAGATTTGGCATGGGGGGAACAATTCCATGATCTAAGACATGCTACATGGCCATATTCGGAGTTGCCATTATGAAGCTACTTATAGGTATTGATCTATATGTAGTGCACACGTGTAATGGTGTCCCCGCACTCAAATGTCCAGGGAAATTGCCCTGAACAATGTGGGGGCACCTTGGCTAGTGCTAGGGTGCCCTCACACTTAGTAACTTGCACCTAACCTTCACTAAGTGATGGTTAGACATATTGGTGACTTTTGAGTTACTTCTGTGCAGTGTAAAATGGCTGTGAAATAACATGGAAGTTATTTCACTCAGGCTGCAGTGGCAGTCCTGTGTAAGAATTGTCTGAGCTCCCTATGGGTGGCAAAAGAAATGCTGCAGCCCATAGGGATCTCCTGGAACCCCAATACCCTGGGTACCCAGGTACCATACACTAGGGAATTATAAGGGTGTTCCAGTGTGCCAATCAGAATTGGTAAAAATGGTCACTAGCCTGCAGTGACAATTTTAAAGACAGAGAGAGCATAAGCCCTGCGGTTCTGGTTAGCACAGCCTCAGTGACAAAGTTAGGCACCACACAAGGACCACATTCAGGCCACAAACTATGAGCAGTGGCATCCTGGCTTGCAGTATCCCATTGAGACAGGCAAAATCAAACTGACAGATAAGTAAAAATGGGGGTAAAATGCCAGGGAAGATGGTACTTTCCTACAACCAGGTCAAAGTCAGAGGTGGACCGCTTTCAAGCCCAGTTTCGATACACTGAGTGGTAGGCCTAGGTCAAAATGTTAATTTTGCACTTAATCACTTTTTTGTTTCTTTTTTTCCTCAATGTTGAGTGATGCTCCTCAGCAGACAGGGTTGCAAATTGTCAGTAGTGGCTTGGTTCAGCAAAAGGCTTTGGTGAAATCCTGGAGCTCTTAGTTCTCACCCTCGATGGGCAGAGCTGTGGAGCTTTCAGCAGGGAGAACCTGAATTTCAGGCCGAGCTGCAATTCAACATCACCGGCTTGCCTATTGTTGACGGGTTGTCACTTTATTAAGGTTTTTTGTACAAAATTTCTCCAAATGGCACGAAACTTCTGGATCTTCTCCCAGAAGGTGTTTTTGGGGTTTTGAGGTGTCTACAATACCAGCCCAGGTTCCAGAGGCTGTGAGTTGCTCCTTGGAGAATTAGAATTCCAATTCCGAAAAAGCACCAGGTAAAATCCTTAAAAGTCTACTCGATGCTCGTCAGCTGCTATTATTCTCATAGGAGTTGATGCAGGGGGCACTTGGTAGCTCCTTTGTCCCTTTTGCTTACAGGTAGTCTACTCCTGGATCTTGGAAGCCAGGCAAAGTCCTCTTTGTGGTAAAGCCCAGAGAGTGCAGCAGGTGCAGTCATTCAGAGCACAGTCCTTCTAGGTGTAGAGCAGGGGTTCAGCAGGGCACTTATTCTTCTCCTGATTTCTTCTAGCATAGATCTGAGTTGTTGGGCAGCTCCCCCACGCTTATCCAGGTTTCTGGGCTGGAAAGCAGATGGGCACCCCTGACCAATGTGGTGCAGTGTGCCATCTTCTCTGATCACCACTTCCTTAGAAGTGTTGCACATTTATGTCCCAGAAAGCACCGTTTCTCAAACGTCCACTATTATAATATTATTGAAGCTAGTGAAGATGGAGTCGAATAGGTGTCTGTCGCGTGTTGAGCCTTCCAATCACTGGGTAAGTCTGAGGTTGGCCAGATCTTCAAGAATATTGGTTGGTAGTTTTGTCCTCCTGGTCATAGTTGAGGTCACAGGGAATGATGAAGGCTCTGGAGCTGAGGATAAGGGGGCAACAAAGTCAATGCTGAAGTTAGTGCATGATTTGGGAGACATTTAGAGGATTGTGCAGCTCAGGGAGTACTTGGCAGTGATAAGGAGTTTGAAGGTCAGGTGTTTCATGTTGGTGATGATGCTTTCAGAGGTGGTGTAACACTAGATAGACTAAATGAATATGATAATGGATCCACTCTGGGTTTGTTTGTCCTGCCCTGTCTTGTGTTCTTGTATTGAAGGAGACTGCTGTGGCAATAACAGGGACTGATGAGGAAGTCAGACAGGTTTCAGTCTGGAAGAGCAGGTCCAGAAAGCGGTTGTGTAACAAATTCCACATTTCAGTGACATGTTTAGGAAGGGAGCGAGTGTGTGGGAGCATACATGATAGGAAGGTGTGTGGTGTAGTAGGAGTCAGCTGTGTTTTGTTGAGGTGGATACGGAAGGGTGCCTATGAATTTGCAGGCAGGTGAAGAGAACCCACCTTCAGTGTTGAATGGCAAGGCATGGCAGCAGTGCTGAAAAATGTGATTGGGTGTCAAGGAGCAGATGGTCTGGTGAAGTTATGATGGATGAGACGTAGGTGGGAGGAGGCCAAAGGGTTTCGGCTCTGGGCGCAGGCAGGGCATGGACAGGTGCAGATGGGCTTGTCTTTGGTAAACCAACAGTGTGCTTAGCTTTCATTCATTAAAGACTCTTTTGGCAGGAAACTGGTGATGTCCATCCTTATACAGATGAATAATAGGAAATCCAGTAATATTACTTCCAGTGCAGATGGTTGATGGGAAATACATTGATGTCACTTTCTATGCAGGTGGGTGATGGAAAATTCAGGGATGTCATTTTCTGTATGGATGGATAATGGAAAATCAGAATTTTTAAACATGTTTTAAAGACAATTTTGGCAGGAAACCAATTATCACACTTCCTGTGCCAATGGATGATAAGAAAGCTAGTAATGTCACTTCCTGTGCAGATGGATGAGGGGAAATCCAATGAAGTCACTTCCCTTGCAAGTTGATGATGGGAAGTTCAGTGATGTCACCTCCTGTGCAGATGGATGATGTAAAATGAGTCGTCTTTCTTGACTTTTTTTTTTAAAAACAATTTTAGTGGGAAACCACTGATGTCATTTTCCATGCAGATGAATGATGTAAAATCCAAAGATGTCCCTTCCTATGCAGATGTTGCATCTGGGGCAGCTTGATAATAGGAAATTAGTCCTCTTGCTTGGCTTCTTCTTTTAAAGAAAGCTTTGCCAGAAACCAGAAATGCTACTTCCTCTGCAAAGGGATGATAGGCTAGCCATTGATGTCTCATGTGCAGATGAATGATGGGAATTCCAGAAATGTAATTTCCTGTTCAACAGGATGATGGAAAATTGGGAATTAAGGAATTCAGTTGTGGGAGAGGAGAAGGTGTGGTAGTGGGATAGATATGAGGTAAAGAGGGAAACAAGATGGAGATGTGAGGGGGGATGTGAGGGTGAGAAAGGACTAAGAGGTAAGGTAGAAGAGAGAGGCAGAGAGAGGAATCAAAGATTAGATGGTGTTGTGTGAGAAGTGAAGTATATTTACGAGATATACAGGTACATCAGGCGGTAAATGAGCAGTGAGAAACAGAAGGAGAGATGAGGTACAAAGAGCTCAAATAGAGAGAGGGGATTGAGAGTGACTGATATAGAGGTTACATTTTTTGCAATTCAAAAAACAACTTTACAAATGATATTTTTACAACTTCCTATCTTTTTATGTCCAGAGTCTCTGCCATGAGTGCAGAGATGCTTCAGTCATAAAGGTTCTACTCAAAAAAATCCTTTGTGAATTGCAAACAAATTGTAAAGTTACACATACGTGTGAGTTTACCTTTGTTAATCAGGCAGAGAAAGATTATTTTTCAAGTTACTATCAGCTGCCAGAAAGTGTGACTTAAATGCAGGACAAGCCAGGCATACATACTAAGGGCCAGATTTATCAGCAATTTGAGGCAGTACAAAGTCAACAACAGTGCTGCAAATCAGTGAGAAGTGTTGATTTTGGATTCACTTTCCAGAGCAAAACTTGTTTTTCATTTTAAAGTTACATAAAAGTAACACAAAACACTACAGTGTACTGCTATGTATCATTTTGGTCAAAGAGGGCGACCTATGAGTGGTACATGCTAATTCTGATGCTACCACCCATTTTTTATGCAAAGATTTTCTACTAACATTTTGGACTTTGGCTTTTCATCAAATATTACTCATCCTAGAGGCAGAACCAAAGTAGGAGAAACGTTTTTTTCACTCTCACAGTATATCACACATGCAAGGTGCAAAACGTTTTAAAGTTAGTCTAAGCATAGTGTTTTGTACTGGAAGGATGTCCCTCCAGAACAAAACCTAGGCTAGCCTCACATAAACATGTTTGCGCAACAGTGCAAACATGTGTCCATTTTGCAGGGCAGTCCAATTTATGTAGCAAAACAGAGCACTCTCCATGGAGCACTTTTTAGACATGAGAGGAGTCTAGATGACTGGGCTGCTCTCCATCTTGTTCCTAGGAAAAGAAGTGGATTCCAGTGGGCATAAGAGTAAAAAGGCTAACCTCTTGTTCAAACTACAGAGACACAACAAGCTGCAAGAGGGCTTTTTCTGCAACTGCCCACCTGGCCGGTTCCAACTGAACAAGTCCTAGACCCTAATGCTGTCCTCTGCTAGAGTAAGTCTTGAACCCCAAGCACTCTCTTCAAAGTCTTGGACCCTTGGCCTGTGTGAAAGTGTCCTCCTCTCAACCCTCTCTGAAACCTGTGATTTAGAAGCTTTTTAACTTCAAAGTCCTCCAGAGGACTGGGACCAACCTGTCCAAACTGATCTGACAAGGTGTATTTCTCCTGAGCCAAAGGTTCAGGTTGCTACCATCAGAGCTTGTCTTTAGCAGCAAATCCAGTTCAACGGTACTTTGCAGGGAAGGTTTTTAATTTTGTGGAGCTCTTTCTGGATACAGCCTGCAGCCTTGCCCCACTAAAAGAATCCAAGCTTCAAAGAAGTGATTAAGGGCATCATTATGAGGTTGGTGGGCTGACCATCGGCACACCAGTCCCATGGACAGGAGACTGCCATGGAGCTGGCAATCTCCCCTTCTCCCTGGCCGATTAGGAGGTTTTCACTAGGATGACCAGCAGATACCTTTGAAATCAGAGGTTTCCGTTTGGTCAGCTCAGTGGAAACCGTGCAGCATTGGCCTCAGCTACTCATGGAGCCAAGGCCAATGTCATTGCTCAGAGGGTACTCCCAGTACCCTCGGAATACATACTGTCTGCCGTAGAAGACAGTGTGCATTCTGAGGGTGCTGGACAGGGTGGTCTCTGCACTTCCCATGACATGTTGTGGGCAGTGCAGGGACCCCCCTGTGGCCCCCAGCACTGGCTTTCCACCAGCCTTTTTAATAGCAGGGGTCCCAGCCTTGAAAAGGCTGATGGAAACTGGACTTGTGATCAGCAAGGCAACACTGAACTCAGCCCCGCTGTGACTGACCACGACTCTGACTGCCATGTTCGTGGTGGTGGCAGTGGTCCACTGACTGTCTGACTGCCAGGCTCATAAGTTGTCAGTCAGACCGCCTGGAGTGCGGTGGTCCGACCGCCACCACGAGGCTGGCCATCTTGAGCAACAAATTCAAATTTATCCAGCTCTGAGCTTTCCTGCCAATAGTCAATGGCTTCACCCGACCTCGTCAGTTGCTATCTGCTTTCATAGAGCACTCTTCAACCACATCCTGCTCCCTTGCCCTTCTGAGGATTTTTGACTTCTATTTCAGAGACTAAGGCCCTCAAGATGAGTTTGGTGGTTGGACGAGCTGACCGTCAAACTTGGGTGGATGAGACAGCCATTAACCAGGCAGCATCACCCCCAGCCATATTACGATGTCCCACCTGGCTGACTGGCTGGAACATTTTATTATTCCTGCCGGTTAGCCTGTCTTGAACAGTGTGACGGTATTGGTCTCGGCTCCCTTAAGGGAGCCCTGACCAATACCATAGCAAAACAGTACCCTCGGAATGCACACTATCTACAAATCAGACAGTGTCCATTTCAAGGGTGTTGGGCAGGGGTGCTCCAGCCCTAAACTGCCATGAAAAGGCTGGTAGAAAGGGTACACATGAACAGCACGGTGGCGCTGAGTTCAGCGCCGCCGTGGCTGACCATGAGTTCAACCGTCATCAGCGAGTCACGAACCATGTTCCTCTCGGGGGCAATGGTCCTCTGGCGGTCCGACTGCCAGAGTCAGAATGTGACAGACCACCTGGAGTGAGGCGGTCCGACTGCCACTGCAAGGCTGGCAGTCTCAAGACCGCCAGTCTCGTAATGAGGCCCTAAGTTTGAAGGTAAATCTTTGCATTGGCTCAAACCTGATTTCTGTATTCTATCTGCTCTCCAATGGGGTTGGCCTTAATTTGCACCCATGTACCAGTAAAGCATAACCAGATGACTGTTGTTGACTGTGGTTAGCGCTTAAAGTTCTTGGAGCTTTTTTTATATTTTAACTTGAAACATTCATAAAGTTGGTTTCCCTTATTGGATATTTGTTGCTTTGGTGTCATTTTATTTATTGACATTACCTCTGGTTTTCTAAATTGGTTTGTGCTTTTCCTTGTATTGTGTTATGACTTTATTACTGTTTTGGTTTCCCAGAAATACTTTGGGGCATATTTATACTCTGTTTGCGCCGGATTTGCGTTGTTTTTTTGACGCAAATCCGACGCAAAACTAACTCCATATTTATACTTTGGCGTTAGACCCATCTAGCGCCAAAGATCTTGGAGTTTGCGTCATTTTTTAGCGTGGGCACCTTCCTTGCGTTAATGATATGCAAGGTAGGCGTTCCCTTCTAAAAAATGACTCCGAGGCATGTGCGCCGTATTTACACTCCCGGGCAAAAATGACGCCGGGAGTGGGCGGGTCAAAAAAAATGACGTCCAGCCGCTTTAGCGTCATTTTTTAACGCCTGGTCAGGGCAGGCTTTAAGGGATCTGTGGGCTCGGAAGGAGCCCAGAGGTGCCCTCCCATGCCCCCAGGGACACCCCCTGCCACCCTTGCAAACCCCAGGAGGACGCCCAAGGATGGAGGGACCCATCCCAGGAAACTTAAGGTAAGTTCAGGTAGGTATTTTTTTTATTTTTTTGGGGTGGCATAGGGGGGCCTGATTTGTGCCCCCCTACATGCCACTATGCCAATGACCATGCCCAGGGGACATAAGTCCCCTGGGCATGGCCATTGGGCAAGGGGGCATGACTCCTGTCTTTGCTAAGACAGGAGTCATTTCAATGGGGGTTGGCAGTAAAAAAAAATGGCGCAAATCGGGTTGAGGCGAAAATTTTGCCTCAGCCTGACTTGCCTCATTTTTTGACGCCCAAGCTCCATTTTCCCCTACGCCGGCGCTGCCTGGTGTAAGTCATTTTTTTTTACGCACACCAGGCAGCTCCGCCGGCTAACGTCATTCCATAAATAAGGCGCCCGCATGGCGCTTTGGAATGGCGTTAGCCGGCGGTAAATTTTTTGACGCACAACTGCGTTGGCGCAGTTGTGCGCCAAAAAGTATAAATACGGCCCTTTATATCTTGCCGCTAAGTTAAGCCTGTCCTCTGTGCAATATCTAGCAGATGGTTGAGCTCAGGCTTATTTAGTGACTTTAGTGTTTCACCCTGCAGGGGTTGTGATTATTTGAAGTGGCTACTTACCCTGTTCAACAAATACCCCCATTTTTTACACTGGTAATATATTCATCCTTCATTTTTGTATCACATGGTACTGGTGTACAGCAACTCTTGAATAGTATAATTGTCAAAATGCCAACCTGATTTTTTCACATGACTGAAAGAGAGAACTCACTGCATAGTAACACAGTTCCAATGCAATGCCCTATCCATGAACAAGTCACAGTGTACCCAGTTGTAATAAATATATTTGAAAAACTACAATTCTCTGTGCACCTCTATAACACATGGAAGTGTCCAAACAAACTAGTGACAAAAAGGCAAACCATGAATGTTTTATTTCCAAAATGTTTAGCTCACAATAGTTTTACTGGCAGATGAAAGACAGCACACTTTTAATGTCTGAGACGCAGTGACAAACTCATGATTTGTTGGTGGCTTCTAGTGGCTTATTTGTGAAATAATAACTGCCAGTGCCCAAAGAGATGCATAGACACCTACAGCCATTATAAAATGTCAGCGTGCAGAATACCAATGGAGCGTACTCCTGAATGTACTTTGGGCCTTTTCAATCCACTGCCAGACACTTTCTACCCCCTTGTCTCACTCTCACTCTTAACAGGTTTCTGTTTTCTCCCTTAGTGATAGATGTTCTGTCTTTCTCTTCTTCTGTCTTTCAGTTTTGTTCTCTTTTTCCTCTGTTGCTCTTCGGAAGTGTTTGCTGTGGAAAAATAAGTGGTAGTCCCCCAAAGTAAGTGTCATTGGCCTCCAGGGGGGTTTCCCTCCAAGGACATAACCACTAATGTGCGTTCACTTTGATGCATTGGCGTTGACACCTTTTTTTCTCAAGCATTCACAAAGTTCATATTGTATTTAAAGTTGATAGAAAGTAACTCTGCATTTTGGTTATTTACAGAGAACTTCGTAAATGTTTCCCCATATACGTATACATTCACTACTAGCAATAGAACATGATAGACAGAACTAGTTCATGTTACTTGAGTTGAATATTTTATAACACCGTGATTTGGGAACCGCTTAGTAATAGCTATTCTTTGACTCTTTGTGCCATTTTGTCAACATGATAAGATTGAAGAAAAGTCAGATAATAAGGAGAGCAGGAACTGGTTTAGAAAATGGGACCAACGTAATATTCTAAAATCATTTGTGTGCAGTCAGAAGGAAATGTTATGTTAGCAGCCAACTCGAGCAAGAAAGTGGTAAGAAATATTGTTCGACTGCTGATTTTACAGTACTAATAGCTTCATACAACGCTGAAGAAATGTTCCATGACGTTATAAAAGGGCAGGAATTTTTCTGCATCATGAGTTCCCTCTATGCGATCCAGTACTTGTGAGACATGGTCCCTCATTATGAACTTGGCGCAATCACCACCGACCGCTGTGGCGACAGTGAACAGAAGACCGCCAGTGGCGATAGACTGGACACTGCCCAATTATGATGCCAAAAAGTAAAACCTCCAAAAATCCTGCAACCTCCACCCACCGTCAGGGCCTACAATGGCGGAAAGGCAGCATACCCCACCCTGCTACTGCCATGCACACAAATCCTCTGCCCACCAAATAATGAAGCACAAATCAGTGTGGCAGATAGTGGATGCCGATCGATCATTGGTGGTACGGACTGCCACGTCCAGCAATAGGACTCACCGCCATCAAATGCATACATTGGCAACTTTGAAACCCACACACCTGCCACACATCCACAGCACTATAAAACACACAAATACACACCCCACAATCCTTTGCATTGCCAATAGCACAACTGAGATTGACAACACAACACGCATGCACTGAACACAACATAACACAAGTCACACGCACAAATACTCCACCAAAACACATACAACCCCCAAACATCTTTATAAGCCACACACACAACCACACAACAGCACCCTCACCAATACACAAACAACACACCACCCACAACACACACCATAGCACCCCTAATCACCCCCGCTTCACAGATAGGCAGCTAAGGACCATGGTGGATGAAATACTCACGATTGAGCCACAACTATTCGGGGTACAGGTGCAGCAGACATCTGTGGCCAGGAAGATGGAGCTATCGCAGATGATTGTCAACAAGTTCAATGCAGTGGGAAACCATCCACGCACAAACGATGACATCAAGAAGAGATGGAACGACCTGCGCGGGAAGGTTATGTCAATGGCATCCAGGCACAACATCGCCATACAAAAGACTGGTGGCGGTCCCCCACCTACACCCTCTGAATACACCGACTGGGAGGAGAAGTTCCTGGCTATCCTGCACCCGGAGGGCCTCACTGGACTCACTGGAGGACTGGACTCGGGTAAGTCATCTACAATACCTTAACAGTCACCCAACCTATAATGCATGGTTCTCCCCACCCCTCTCACTCCCACCAGGACCCCATCCCTACCCAGGCCACAACAACCACATCCAACTCCCCTGCATGCCCACTATCCCACAAACAGATCTCCATCCTGCCCCCTATGTACAGTCACCTACACCTGCATCAATTCCAAGTAGCACTACAGCACTTACAATGTACCTCCACCCTCCACATAAAATGCAAACATGTGTACACAAAGGGACCTTGCATGCCACAACGGGGGAATATAAGCACAAAATAGGGCAGAGCAGTGCAGCAATTGCCAAAAAAGTACCTGTCACCCACATGTCAATTCCCCCCCACAGGCACCCCTACCCATGCCACCCGGCCGGAAGCACCAAAAAGTGCCAGCACCCCACAGCAAGACTGAGGCCCCACTCAGGAGAGTGCAGAGGGATGTACTGGACTGTCACCCTCCAGAAGCCCCTGACAGGATAACACTAATAGCCCTACCACCCAGTCACCATCATCAGCTCTGGCCAAACAACCCCACACCAGTGTCTCCCGGCCACAGACTGGCGGCCCACATGTAAAGAGGCCACAGTCTCCACCTACCAGCAGACAGGATGATGAAGGGCCCAGTGTAAGTGAGACTGCCAGGCGTGTGCAGGGGACACAGGCACAGGGGGCTAGGGCCAGTGGGAAGACATCAGTGTCCCAGGGAGGTGGCCAAAAGATGGATGCAGCAGCCCAGGAGATGATATCTGAGGTCCTGTAAGTATACCATCACACCCAGGACTGGATGGGCCAGTTCTGGCCACCTTGGAGCAGAATCAGAGGCTGCAAATAGCACACCACCAGGAGGCCATGGAGCAATGGAAACAGCTAAATGCCACCATGGCCACCATTGCAGAGGTGCTGCAGCACCAGCACCACAGCCAGTCTGAGACCTCAACCCACCTGCAAGCCCCTACCACTAGCCAGGACACTGCCCTGCCATCTACATCTGCAGCAGCTACTGGGCTGGTGGAACTGCCAGAGGACACACAGGAAACCAGCACCCCTATTGCTCCAGCCCAGCTCCAGCCACACAAACGTGCCCTCAGACCCAGACATGCCACTGAGCCAAGACCGAGCCCATCGCTAAGAAGTGATTGTGCCCTGAACTGTCTTCCTTTTGTGCCATTGTTCTCCCTTGTTGACTTGCCACCGTCATCACACTATCTACCAATGGCCACCTGGAACAAAACACAGTGCTACCAACAGCTGAGCATATGTACCCGAGTATGGATATGCACCATGTGCCCCCCTCCCTATCACTGTCCCACGAATAATGCATATTTTGTCACTTAATAAGTACACCTATGCACCCAAGTCATATGTCCCTCGTCAATATGAGATATCAATTGTGATTGTGTATGCATTAGCCAGTCAATTTCATAATCAACTTTATTACAGGTAGGGATCAATGTACTGCAGTGTCTGAAGTATGTCACACTGTACCTAATATTGGGTTACCTGGCACATGCCACTTCAGTCATCAGTTAACATTGTCAATGACTATAAACACCACATTACCAATTACATGAGTCAGACTGAAACTATGCAGTGAAGACATCAGCATTATTGAACAGTACCTTAGAGTCACTGGAAGTATCATCTGGTTCCTGGAGTTTATCTCTTCCCCCTCTTCTTCCTCACCATCACTCTCACCATCACTCTCATCCCCTCTCTGAGGTTGCTGGGCTGGGTGGACAGTACCCTCCTCTTCCAGAAGCGGGATAGCTTTCCTTGCAGCCAAGTTGTGCAGCATGCAGCAGGCCAGCACTATCTTATACACCTTGTCAGAGACATAGCACAGGGATCCCCCAGAGAGATTGAGGCAACAAAATCTAGCCTTCAGGAGACCAATAGTGTGCTCAATCACCCTCCTAGAAGGTCCATGGGCCTCATTATAATTCCTCTCTGCATCTGTTCTGGGATTCCTCACAGGTGTCAGGAGCCATCACAAGATGGGGTCGACAGAATCACTTGCAAAAGTGGGTGAAACAGGACCTTAACAAACTGACTTTACATGCACATTGGCTGGCTGTCAGCTATACACAGATCCAGTGTCATACACACTCATCTATGAGCCATCTTCTGTCCCCTTGTAGTTGGTTCCTCAAGTGTGGTACACTGCTGTTTCTCAGGACAAAGAAATAATGGACTGAGCCTGGGAAACTGGCATTGACATGTGAAATGACCTGGTCAGCAGTAGACACCAATTGTATATTCATGGAGTGATAGCTCTTTTGATTCCTGTACACCTGTTAATTCACTCTTGGGGGTATGAGAGCAATGTGTGTTCCATCAATGGCACCAATCACATGTGGCGTGTTAGGAAAGACATGAAATCCAGATTTGATGGCAGGAAGTTCAGCCCTTTGGGGAAACTGGACATATGTTTGCAGGTGTTGGACGAATGCAACCAGGTATTTTGACAGGATGAGGCCGAACATTAGCTGCAAGACCCACTGTCACCTAAAATGAGCCCGTAGCCAATAAATGAAGTACAGATAGCACTTGCACAGTTGTAGGGATGGCATGCTGATTCCGAGTAGCCGGTTTCCGTACAGGATCCATTAATGCACAGAGGTCATGGACAGTAGCTCTATTGAGTCTGTAGGTGACAGTGATGTGATGTTCCTCCAGAGTTTCCAAATCAACCAGAGGTCTGTAAACAGATGGGGCCCTCCCTCGCCACATGAGTCTGTACTTATGGGGGAGGAACGAACACATATTAAGTGTAAACATACACCTGCATCACATGATGTCACTGTATCTTTGTAAGTGCGACACGTAGGTAACACACACAGACACAAAGTATGAAGTACACTGTGAGGCATATGTGTGCTGAGTTAACTTTGTAACAATGTAATAGTGGATGCAATTCCAAAGATGGGTGCATGTGAGGATCCTAGACTCATGTCAGCAAGTAACTAAGTTGGAGATTTGGAGGCCCTGGATGAGGCCCCAGGCAAGGCTATGGTGATGTGGTGGTAGTACAATGGCAGCCGACTGCCATCCAGGTATGAGGGAGTGGAAGTGACTTGATTCCGCTGGCGTTATCATCATGACAGAAGGCGGTGTTCACCGCAGTGCACCCGATCATTGGATTACATGGTTGTCAATGGGGAATCTTGGCCAATCTTGATCGCGCAAGGTGATGGAGCACACCGCTGCGGTACCTACGCTGTTTCGTCAGACCCTTGACACTTGACTCCTGATTCCCGTGCAGGGTAGTACTCCACTGCGTGTGCTGCTTTGTCCTGACTCTGGTCCCTGAGATGGCGCAGGTCACAGGGGAACGGGCACTGGCCTTCACCGTAGAGGAGCTGGAGAAGCTGGTGGATGGGGTCTTACCCCTGTATGCCAAGTTGTATAGGCGACCAGAGGAGCAGGTGAGTTGGCGTCTGTCATCCTTAGATGTATGTGATTGTGGCGGATGCATGTATGCATGTTGGTTCGATGTGTGATTTCCCAGCAGTAGACTGTCTGGCATGTACTGTATGTGAGTTGAGAACATGTCTTTCAACAATGGCTGTTCCATAGGGCACGACATGTCATCTGTATTTGGGGAACACATACTGACGTCTGTTTCTTTGCTCTGTGTGTCCCATGCAGGTCAGCACCCAACAAAAGAAAGGCCTGTGGCAAACCATCGCCAAGGAAGTGCAGACCGTGGAGGTCTACAACTGACGGAGCACCTACTGCAGGAAGTGGTGGGAGGACCTGAGGCGCTGGGCCAGGGAGACTAGAGAGGACGAGCTGGGGAAGGCCTCCCAAGGAGGAACAGGTGCCTGTCGGACCCTGACTCCCCCAATGGCCTGCATTCTGGCGGCGGCCTATCTGGATTTGTATGGGTGCTTGAAGGCAGCACAGCAGCCACAAGGGGTCAAGTACCAACACTGTTGTGATATGGCTTTGATGGATAAATGTTGGTGCTGTGGTATGTATGCCTTCTAGTGCCAGGCACTTGGACAGGTGTGTTTCTGCAGTCCTGCCCCCTGAAAGTCCCTGGCTTGGTGTGAGGGCTAGTTTGGGCAGTCTCCATAGGCCCATGGGGGGTCTCCTTCCTGTCATCTGGTATGGTTTGTGGCCTCATGGATATTGGCTGGGCATGGTCTCTCATGCATGTACTCCACACAGTGTATCAGGTCCATGTTTTATGTGGGTTATGTGGTGTATTCTGGGGTAATGGCCACTAATCAGGGGCACATTCATTACATATTTTGTAGGTGCTGCGTGTAGGTGTGTGACCTGGATCGGTGTGTGTGGGGGCCTGAGATGTGCATATATCTAGTTTTTATACAAAGTTCTCCCTTGTTTTGTCTCTCCACTCCTGTGCTCTTGCGTTCTTTATGTACATCAGCATCATCTGGTGAGGGAGCAGAGGCACCAGTGAGTGGGGATGCAGCAGCCCACGGTTCCAAGGAGGCAGAGTTGAGAGAAACCAAAGGGACCAGTGGGTTGGAGGCCGAGAGGAGTACCACGGGAGGCAACTACCACTGGAGGATGGTGACTCTGATAACTCCTCCGATGGGAGCTCCCTGGTAGTGGCAGACCCTGCTGGGCACACCCATTCTATACCATCTTCCACCACCCCCATGACATCATCGCTCTCCCAGTTGCTCCCCACCAAATTGCCAGAGCCTACTCACCCAGGAGGGTAGGCGTCTCCTTCGCCCCAGGCACCTCATCCCCTGTCCCAGTCAGCCCTGCTGCCCTCATCGAGGAGGCTATTGACCTCCTGAAAACCATCTCTGTAGGGCAAACAACCATTGTGAATGCCATCCAGCGGCTAGCTTCCCAGATGCAGCAATGCAATGCACACCTGGAACAGCATTCACGGTGCCATGTCTGGCATACAGAGATATTTTCAAGCTCTGGCCTCCACTTTGATGGCAGCCAGTGTCCCTGGTCTTTCCATCCCCCCTCCCACCACCTCTACTCCTTCCAGCACCCCACTCCTTTCACCCATCCAAAGCACACGTACAGAATGCCATGCACACACGTCAACACACAAGAAGCACACAGACAAACACAAGCACCACACTTCCCACCACAGGCAGGCACACACCCAACATACCAAAGCAGACATACCAACATCCACTTCCCACAGTGTGTCATCCTTCCCCACCACCCCGTCTGTCACCTCACCATGCACACCCACACACACTGCACCCTCAGTCACTGCTGCTGCCCCCATTCAGTCAACACAACATCTGACATTCACCCCAAACACCATACCTGCACTCACCCCAACTACATTGAAAGACACTTGCAGCACACTCACAAGACCTGCAGATAACCAGACAACATCCATGTACACTGGCAGCCTGTCTTGTCCCACTGTGTCCACCCCCCTCCTCCCAAAACACTCAAACATTCACAGACTTCCACACCACACACATCTATCACACATCAGCATACTTTACAGGCACCTGCATTCATGTCTGGCACATCGACACCTGATACAAGCACTCCCTCGACCTCCACTCCCAGGCCTGCCTCAAAATCCCCTCCAACTGCCCCTAAGAAGCTTTTCCTCTCCCATATTGACCTGTTTGAACCCACTGGCCCACCCCGTCTCATCCCTAAATGTGCCCATATTCTTGCTCAGTCCACTCCTTCCACGTCCAAGTCCGCCCCAGTCCACCCTTTTCATTCCCGTGCCCCTTCCCCAGAGAGGAAGAAGCCTCATGTTTACCCAGGTCCCTCTGCCACCCCCTGATCCGAGCCCACTCCCCCTCCTTCCAAGGGCAAGCCCAAACCCCCTCTACCTCTCAAACCTAAGCCCAAGCCCCCCCTTCCAGACATACGTCCCCACCCCGCCACCACCTGCCCCTGTTCCCTGAGGTGCCTTGCTGCCCCATTGATCCCCCCTTCAAGTGGAGTACCCTTTGCGCATGTGGGAGTCAAGTTAAGCCTATTTTGGCCTTTCGGGGTATTTACATTGGACTGGCCAATGGCCTTATTTGGACATTATGGGGGTTATTCCAACTTTGGAGGAGGTGGTAATCCGTCCCAAATGTGACGGATTTACCATCAGCCGTATTACGAGTTCCATAGGATATAATGGACTAGTAATACGGCTGGTGGTATATCCGTCACTTTACCGTCACTTTTGGGACGGATTACCACTTCCTCCAAAGTTGGAATAACCCCCTATGTTTTTTCAAGTGAATAAATTTGAGTACCCAGTAGAGTTGTTGGCACAATAAAATGACGTTGTTCAGCATTTCACTGTGGGGGTGTGGTGTGCACATGTGTATACTTTGGTGCAGGTCTTTGTTGCCTTGTGTCTGGTAAGCACATCTTCTTATGGTCTGTATGGCTTGGGATGATGGGAGGGGTTGGGAGTGCGTTGCGGTGTGGGTGGGGTGGGTGGGTGTGTAACTGTGTCCTTTCTTCCCATGTGTACTAGAGTTGCAGTACTTATTGTTGTTGTATTCGCCGGAGGTATATGGCAAGGAGCAGCATTGGCATTATTTCCAACTCTCTCTCCATGTCTGCATTGGCGTGTTGTGTGTGCCTCCGGTGAGTGTGTCTTTTTATATTGTTCATTTCCACCACGCTTTGCCTGGCGGCGGTTCCCGTCCCAGAGCTGCTGACAGACTTGTGTTTCATTATTTGGTGGGCGGGTAGGAACTTTCCGCCAGCCTGTGGGCGGCCTCCCCTGTCTTTGAAGGGAATACAAAGATGGTGGTGTGTGGATGGAAAGCTACTTGTTTCTCCTGGGCTTCATTATTTGGAGGTCTGGACCACCAGCATGTTGGCTGTAGTTACCGCCACCACCGGCGGGATGGTGTTTACCGCTGTGTTCATAATGACCACCAGGATCTGGAATCAGATCTGATTTCAAAGAAAAATCTTCACTGAGTTCACTAAAGGTACATCTATTGCCATTTCAGTTGATTTTCCTATTTTAGGTGCCTGAATATAACTTTTGAGAAGTAAACCCGAAAAAGTAGCAATAAATGTACATTTCTGGAGAATGAGTTACTCATGTGATTATCTTCACACTAATCATAACGTTTCAGCCATTTATCAAGGTACTGTATTCAATGAGCAACAAGAGGGCTTTCCTGCATATTACTGCATATTACTATCAAGAAAGATTGACTTCTGGCTGCTTTGAGACAGAGAAAGATTTAATTGTTGGCCATGATTATGAGCATAGGTGCTATTTATCGCACATCTTAAATAACTATACCACAGGGTACATCACTTATTGGGGCGAGAACACCCATTACGAGCTGCTGAGGAATAATGTGGAATTTGGTGTTTAATGCACCAAAATCCACATAATGTGGTAAACACTCTGGGGGTCATTCCGACCCTGGCGGTCCATGACCGCCAGGGCCAGGTACCGCGGAAGCACCGCCAACAGGCTGGCGGTGCTTCCTGGGCCATTCTGACCGCGGCAGTAAAGCCGCGGTCTGAAAAGGGCAACCAGCGGTTTCCCGCCGGTTTACCCCTGGCCCAAGGAATCCGCCATGGCGGCGCTGCTTGCAGCACTGCCATGGGGATTCCGACCCCCTTCCCGCCATCCTGGTCCTGGCAGTAAATATCGCCAGGAACAGGATGGCGGGAACGGGTGTCGTGGGGCCCCTGGGGTCCCCTGCACTGCCCATGCCACTGGCATGGGCAGTGCAGGGACCCCCTCACAGGGCCCCATAATGATTTTCAGTGTCTGCAACGCAGACACTGAAAATCGCGACGGGTGCCACTGCACCCATCGCACACCAGCAACTCCGCCGGCTCCATTCGGAGCCGGCTTCATCGTTGCTGGGGCTTTCCCGCTGGGCCGGCGGGCGGCCTTCTGGCGGTCGGCCGCCGGCCCAGCGGGAAAGTCAGAATGACCGCCGCGGTCATTTGACTGTGGTACGGTCTTTTGGCGGTTCCCGCCAGGCGGGCGGTTTCCGCCGCCCGCCGGGATCGGAATGACCCCCTCAATGCTTTCTCCCTGTAAATATAGGCAGGTTTGAGCTGCTGAAATATAATGAAGTTTGAGGTATTTAACACATCCGATAATAATTGAATGCATTAAATGCCTACTAACTCATAATTCTGACCCATGCAACACTTGGTATGGGCTGTGCAGGGGCCCCCCTGCAAGGCACCATTGCAATGTTCACTGTCTGCTTTGCAGACAGTGAACATTGAGAGGATGCTGGTGCACCCTGTTGGCTACAGCATTGCCGTATTACAAGCTGGAGACAATCCTGTAGCCGATTTCCCACTAGGCCGGTGGGCAGAAACTGAGCTTTCCACCCGCCCTCCGAGTGGGAAACTCCTAATAACTCTGGCTGGGAAGTTGTCACCCTTTTGGGAGTTTGGGGGATGGGCTTTCCCGTCCCTCAAACCACAATAGGAACCTATGTTTGCTAATTTGATTAACACAAATATTTCATGCCAACCTCTATATTTTGTGAGTGAGAAAGCAAAATTAGGAATATCTAACACTATATTAAACATACCGTTAAAATGTATGATAGGAAAAAGTTGAACACTATGGCCACTCTGGATCAAAGCTGTGTATTCCTCTCATACACACACTGGTAGAGTTCTTATCAAGGTGTTATTGACAACATTTCCTAATGACCTGAATTGTGGAAAAGACAAGGCTTAGCCCACGAGGATACAGACATTATCAACATCAGTGAGGCATAATGAGCAAAAAACCTTTATGGGATAAAATGCTGTAAAATGAATGAGTCTGATAAATAAACATTAATAAATCAATAGGTATCAACTACTTGCATGAAAACATTGTTACTTGGCTAGTGCTAGGGTGCCCTCACACTTAGTAACTTGCACCTAACCTTCACTAAGTGATGGTTAGACATATTGGTGACTTTTGAGTTACTTCTGTGCAGTGTAAAATGGCTGTGAAATAACATGGAAGTTATTTCACTCAGGCTGCAGTGGCAGTCCTGTGTAAGAATTGTCTGAGCTCCCTATGGGTGGCAAAAGAAATGCTGCAGCCCATAGGGATCTCCTGGAACCCCAATACCCTGGGTACCCAGGTACCATACACTAGGGAATTATAAGGGTGTTCCAGTGTGCCAATCAGAATTGGTAAAAATGGTCACTAGCCTGCAGTGACAATTTTAAAGACAGAGAGAGCATAAGCCCTGCGGTTCTGGTTAGCACAGCCTCAGTGACAAAGTTAGGCACCACACAAGGACCACATTCAGGCCACAAACTATGAGCAGTGGCATCCTGGCTTGCAGTATCCCATTGAGACAGGCAAAATCAAACTGACAGATAAGTAAAAATGGGGGTAAAATGCCAGGGAAGATGGTACTTTCCTACAACCAGGTCAAAGTCAAAGTTTGAGGTGGACCGCTTTCAAGCCCAGTTTCGATACACTGAGTGGTAGGCCTAGGTCAAAATGTTAATTTTGCACTTAATCACTTTTTTTGTTTCTTTTTTTCCTCAATGTTGAGTGATGCTCCTCAGCAGACAGGGTTGCAAATTGTCAGTAGTGGCGTGGTTCAGCAAAAGGCTTTGGTGAAATCCTGGAGCTCTTAGTTCTCACCCTCGATGGGCAGAGCTGTGGAGCTTTCAGCAGGGAGAACCTGAATTTCAGGCCGAGCTGCAATTCAACATCACCGGCTTGCCTATTGTTGACGGGTTGTCACTTTATTAAGGTTTTTTTTACAAAATTTCTCCAAATGGCACGAAACTTCTGGATCTTCTCCCATAAGGTGTTTTTAGGGTTTTGAGGTGTCTACAATACCAGCCCAGGTTCCAGAGGCTGTGAGTTGCTCCTTGGAGAATTAGAATTCCAATTCTGAAAAAGCACCAGGTAAAATCCTTAAAAGTCTACTCGATGCTCGTCAGCTGCTATTATTCTCATAGGAGTTGATGCAGGGGGCACTTGGTAGCTCCTTTGTCCCTTTTGCTTACAGGTAGTCTACTCCTGGATCTTGGAAGCCAGGCAAAGTCCTCTTTGTGGTAAAGCCCAGAGTGTGCAGCAGGTGCAGTCATTCAGAGCACAGTCCTTCTAGGTGTAGAGCAGGGGTTCAGCAGGGCACTTATTCTTCTTCTGATTTCTTCTAGCATAGATCTGAGTTGTTGGGCAGCTCCCCCATGCTTATCCAGGTTTCTGGGCTGGAAAGCAGATGGGCACCCCTGACCAATGTGGTGCAGTGTGCCATCTTCTCTGATCACCACTTCCTTAGAAGTGTTGCACATTTATGTCCCAGAAAGCACCGTTTCTCAAACGTCCACTATTATAATATTATTGAAGCTAGTGAAGATGGAGTCGAATAGGTGTCTGTCGCGTGTTGAGCCTTCCAATCACTGGGTAAGTCTGAGGTTGGCCAGATCTTCAAGAATATTGGTTGGTAGTTTTGTCCTCCTGGTCATAGTTGAGGTCACAGGGAATGATGAAGGCTCTGGAGCTGAGGATAAGGGGGCAACAAAGTCAATGCTGAAGTTAGTGCATGATTTGGGAGACATTTAGAGGATTGTGCAGCTCAGGGAGTACTTGGCAGTGATAAGGAGTTTGAAGGTCAGGTGTTTCATGTTGGTGATGGTGCTTTCAGAGGTGGTGTAACACTAGATAGACTAAATGAATATGATAATGGATCCACTCTGGGTTTTTTTGTCCTGCCCTGTCTTGTGTTCTTGTATTGAAGGAGACTGCTGTGGCAATAACAGGGACTGATGAGGAAGTCAGACAGGTTTCAGTCTGGAAGAGCAGGTCCAGAAAGCGGTTGTGTAACAAATTCCACATTTCAGTGACATGTTTAGGAAGGGAGCGAGTGTTTGGGAGCATACATGATAGGAAGGTGTGTGGTGTAGTAGGAGTCAGCTGTGTTTTGTTGAGGTGGATACGGAAGGGTGCCTATGAATTTGCAGGCAGGTGAAGAGAACCCACCTTCAGTGTTGAATGGCAAGGCATGGCAGCAGTGCTGAAAAATTTGATTGGGTGTCAAGGAGCAGATGGTCTGGTGAAGTTATGATGGATGAGACGTAGGTGGGAGGAGGCCAAAGGGTTTCGGCTCTGGGCGCAGGCAGGGCATGGACAGGTGCAGATGGGCTTGTCTTTGGTAAACCAACAGTGTGCTTAGCTTTCATTCATTAAAGACTCTTTTGGCAGGAAACTGGTGATGTCCATCCTTATACAGATGAATAATAGGAAATCCAGTAATATTACTTCCTGTGCAGATGGTTGATGGGAAATACATTGATGTCACTTTCTATGCAGGTGGGTGATGGAAAATTCAGGGATGTCATTTTCTGTATGGATGGATAATGGAAAATCAGAATTTTTAAACATGTTTTAAAGACAATTTTGGCAGGAAACCAATGATCACACTTCCTGTGCCGATGGATGATAAGAAAGCTAGTAATGTCACTTCCTGTGCGGATGGATGAGGGGAAATCCAATGAAGTCACTTCCCTTGCAAGTTGATGATGGGAAGTTCAGTGATGTCACCTCCTGTGCAGATGGATGATGTAAAATGAGTCGTCTTTCTTGACTTTTTTTTTTAAAAACAATTTTAGTGGGAAACCACTGATGTCATTTTCCATGCAGATGAATGATGTAAAATCCAAAGATGTCCCTTCCTATGCAGATGTTGCATCTGGGGCAGCTTGATAATAGGAAATTAGTCCTCTTGCTTGGCTTCTTCTTTTAAAGAAAGCTTTGCCAGAAACCAGAAATGCTACTTCCTCTGCAAAGGGATGATAGGCTAGCCATTGATGTCTCATGTGCAGATGAATGATGGGAATTCCAGAAATGTAATTTCCTGTTCAACAGGATGATGGAAAATTGGGAATTAAGGAATTCAGTTGTGGGAGAGGAGAAGGTGTGGTAGTGGGATAGATATGAGGTAAAGAGGGAAACAAGATGGAGATGTGAGGGGGGATGTGAGGGTGAGAAAGGACTAAGAGGTAAGGTAGAAGAGAGAGGCAGAGAGAGGAATCAAAGATTAGATGGTGTTGTGTGAGAAGTGAAGTATATTTACGAGATATACAGGTACATCAGGCGGTAAATGAGCAGTGAGAAACAAAAGGAGAGATGAGGTACAAAGAGCTCAAATAGAGAGAGGGGATTGAGAGTGACTGATATAGAGGTTACATTTTTTGCAATTCAAAAAACAACTTTACAAATTATATTTTTACAACTTCCTATCTTTTTATGTCCAGAGTCTCTGCCATGAGTGCAGAGATGCTTCAGTCATAAAGGTTCTACTAAAAAAAATCCTTTGTGAATTGCAAACAAATTGTAAAGTTACACATACGTGTGAGTTTACCTTTGTTAATCAGGCAGAGAAAGATTATTTTTCAAGTTACTATCAGCTGCCAGAAAGTGTGACTTAAATGCAGGACAAGCCAGGCATACATACTAAGGGCCAGATTTATCAGCAATTTGAGGCAGTACAAAGTCAACAACAGTGCTGCAAATCAGTGAGAAGTGTTGATTTTGGATTCACTTTCCAGAGCAAAACTTGTTTTTCATTTTAAAGTTACATAAAAGTAACACAAAACACTACAGTGTACTGCTATGTATCATTTTGGTCAAAGAGGGCGACCTATGAGTGGTACATGCTAATTCTGATGCTACCACCCATTTTTTATGCAAAGATTTTCTACTAACATTTTGGACTTTGGCTTTTCAGCAAATATTACTCATCCTAGAGGCAGAACCAAAGTAGGAGAAACGTTTTTTTCACTCTCACAGTATATCACACATGCAAGGTGCAAAACGTTTTAAAGTTAGTCTAAGCATAGTGTTTTGTACTGGAAGGATGTCCCTCCAGAACAAAACCTAGGCTAGCCTCACATAAACATGTTTGCGCAACAGTGCAAACATGTGTCCATTTTGCAGGGCAGTCCAATTTATGTAGCAAAACAGAGCACTCTCCATGGAGCACTTTTTAGACATGAGAGGAGTCTAGATGACTGGGCTGCTCTCCATCTTGTTCCTAGGAAAAGAAGTGGATTCCAGTGGGCATAAGAGTAAAAAGGCTAACCTCTTGTTCAAACTACAGAGACACAACAAGCTGCAAGAGGGCTTTTTCTGCAACTGCCCACCTGGCCGGTTCCAACTGAACAAGTCCTAGACCCTAATGCTGTCCTCTGCTAGAGTAAGTCTTGAACCCCAAGCACTCTCTTCAAAGTCTTGGACCCTTGGCCTGTGTGAAAGTGTCCTCCTCTCAACCCTCTCTGAAACCTGTGATTTAGAAGCTTTTTAACTTCAAAGTCCTCCAGAGGACTGGGACCAACCTGTCCAAACTGATCTGACAAGGTGTATTTCTCCTGAGCCAAAGGTTCAGGTTGCTACCATCAGAGCTTGTCTTTAGCAGCAAATCCAGTTCAACGGTACTTTGCAGGGAAGGTTTTTAATTTTGTGGAGCTCTTTCTGGATACAGCCTGCAGCCTTGCCCCACTAAAAGAATCCAAGCTTCAAAGAAGTGATTAAGGGCATCATTATGAGGTTGGTGGGCTGACCATCGGCACACCAGTCCCATGGACAGGAGACTGCCATGGAGCTGGCAATCTCCCCTTCTCCCTGGCCGATTAGGAGGTTTTCACTAGGATGACCAGCAGATACCTTTGAAATCAGAGGTTTCCGTTTGGTCAGCTCAGTGGAAACCGTGCAGCATTGGCCTCAGCTACTCATGGAGCCAAGGCCAATGTCATTGCTCAGAGGGTACTCCCAGTACCCTCGGAATACATACTGTCTGCCGTAAAAGACAGTGTGCATTCTGAGGGTGCTGGACAGGGTGGTCTCTGCACTTCCCATGACATGTTGTGGGCAGTGCAGGGACCCCCCTGTGGCCCCCAGCACTGGCTTTCCACCAGCCTTTTTAATAGCAGGGGTCCCAGCCTTGAAAAGGCTGATGGAAACTGGACTTGTGATCAGCAAGGCAACACTGAACTCAGCCCCGCTGTGACTGACCACGACTCTGACTGCCATGTTCGTGGTGGTGGCAGTGGTCCACTGACTGTCTGACTGCCAGGCTCATAAGTTGTCAGTCAGACCGCCTGGAGTGCGGTGGTCCGACCGCCACCACGAGGCTGGCCATCTTGAGCAACAAATTCAAATTTATCCAGCTCTGAGCTTTCCTGCCAATAGTCAATGGCTTCACCCGACCTCGTCAGTTGCTATCTGCTTTCATAGAGCACTCTTCAACCACATCCTGCTCCCTTGCCCTTCTGAGGATTTTTGACTTCTATTTCAGAGACTAAGGCCCTCAAGATGAGTTTGGTGGTTGGACGAGCTGACCGTCAAACTTGGGTGGATGAGACAGCCATTAACCAGGCAGCATCACCCCCAGCCGTATTACGATGTCCCACCTGGCTGACTGGCTGGAACATTTTATTATTCCTGCCGGTTAGCCTGTCTTGAACAGTGTGACGGTATTGGTCTCGGCTCCCTTAAGGGAGCCCTGACCAATACCATAGCAAAACAGTACCCTCGGAATGCACACTATCTACAAATCAGACAGTGTCCATTTCAAGGGTGTTGGGCAGGGGTGCTCCAGCCCTAAACTGCCATGAAAAGGCTGGTAGAAAGGGTACACGTGATCCGCACGGTGGCGCTGAGTTCAGCGCCGCCGTGGCTGACCATGAGTTCAACCGTCATCAGCGAGTCACGAACCATGTTCCTCTCGGGGGCAACGGTCCTCTGGCGGTCCGACTGCCAGAGTCAGAATGTGACAGACCACCTGGAGTGAGGCGGTCCGACTGCCACTGCAAGGCTGGCAGTCTCAAGACCGCCAGTCTCGTAATGAGGCCCTAAGTTTGAAGGTAAATCTTTGCATTGGGTCAAACCTGATTTCTGTATTCTATCTGCTCTCCAATGGGGTTGGCCTTAATTTGCACCCATGTACTAGTAAAGCATAACCAGATGACTGTTGTTGACTGTGGTTAGCGCTTAAAGTTCTTGGAGCTTTTTTTATATTTTAACTTGAAACATGCATAAAGTTGGTTTCCCTTATTGGATATTTGTTGCTTTGGTGTCATTTTATTTATTGACATTACCTCTGGTTTTCTAAATTGGTTTGTGCTTTTCCTTGTATTGTGTTATGACTTTATTACTGTTTTGGTTTCCCAGAAATACTTTGGGGCATATTTATACTCTGTTTGCGCCGGATTTGCGTCGTTTTTTTGACGCAAATCCGACGCAAAACTAACTCCATATTTATACTTTGGCGTTAGACCCATCTAGCGCCAAAGATCTTGGAGTTTGCGTCATTTTTTAGCGTGGGCACCTTCCTTGCGTTAATGATATGCAAGGTAGGCGTTCCCTTCTAAAAAATGACTCCGAGGCATGTGCGCCGTATTTACACTCCCGGGCAAAAATGACGCCGGGAGTGGGCGGGTCAAAAAAAATGACGTCCAGCCGCTTTAGCGTAATTTTTTAACGCCTGGTCAGGGCAGGCTTTAAGGGATCTGTGGGCTCGGAAGGAGCCCAGATGTGCCCTCCCATGCCCCCAGGGACACCCCCTGCCACCCTTGCAAACCCCAGGAGGACGCCCAAGGATGGAGGGACCCATCCCAGGAAACTTAAGGTAAGTTCAGGTAGGTATTTTTTTTATTTTTTTGGGGTGGCATAGGGGGGCCTGATTTGTGCCCCCCTACATGCCACTATGCCAATGACCATGCCCAGGGGACATAAGTCCCCTGGGCATGGCCATTGGGCAAGGGGGCATGACTCCTGTCTTTGCTAAGACAGGAGTCATTTCAATGGGGGTTGGCAGTAAAAAAAAATGGCGCAAATCGGGTTGAGGCGAAAATTTTGCCTCAGCCTGACTTGCCTCATTTTTTGACGCCCAAGCTCCATTTTCCCCTACGCCGGCGCTGCCTGGTGTAAGTCATTTTTTTTTACGCACACCAGGCAGCTCCGCCGGCTAACGTCATTCCATAAATAAGGCGCCCGCATGGCGCTTTGGAATGGCGTTAGCCGGCGGTAAATTTTTTGACGCACAACTGCGTTGGCGCAGTTGTGCGCCAAAAAGTATAAATACGGCCCTTTATATCTTGCCGCTAAGTTAAGCCTGTCCTCTGTGCAATATCTAGCAGATGGTTGAGCTCAGGCTTATTTAGTGACTTTAGTGTTTCACCCTGCAGGGGTTGTGATTATTTGAAGTGGCTACTTACCCTGTTCAACAAATACCCCCATTTTTTACACTGGTAATATATTCATCCTTCATTTTTGTATCACATGGTACTGGTGTACAGCAACTCTTGAATAGTATAATTGTCAAAATGCCAACCTGATTTTTTCACATGACTGAAAGAGAGAACTCACTGCATAGTAACACAGTTCCAATGCAATGCCCTATCTATGAACAAGTCACACTGTACCCAGTTGTAATAAATATATTTGAAAAACTACAATTCTCTGTGCACCTCTATAACACATGGAAGTGTCCAAACAAACTAGTGACAAAAAGGCAAACCATGAATGTTTTATTTCCAAAATGTTTAGCTCACAATAGTTTTACTGGCAGATGAAAGACAGCACACTTTTAATGTCTGAGACGCAGTGACAAACTCATGATTTGTTGGTGGCTTCTAGTGGCTTATTTGTGAAATAATAACTGCCAGTGCCCAAAGAGATGCATAGACACCTACAGCCATTATAAAATGTCAGCGTGCAGAATACCAATGGAGCGTACTCCTGAATGTACTTTGGGCCTTTTCAATCCACTGCCAGACACTTTCTACCCCCTTGTCTCACTCTCACTCTTAACAGGTTTCTGTTTTCTCCCTTAGTGATAGATGTTCTGTCTTTCTCTTCGTCTGTCTTTCAGTTTTGTTCTCTTTTTCCTCTGTTGCTCTTCGGAAGTGTTTGCTGTGGAAAAATAAGTGGTAGTCCCCCAAAGTAAGTGTCATTGGCCTCCAGGGGGGTTTCCCTCCAAGGACATAACCACTAATGTGCGTTCACTTTGATGCATTGGCGTTGACACCTTTTTTTCTCAAGCATTCACAAAGTTCATATTGTATTTAAAGTTGATAGAAAGTAACTCTGCATTTTGGTTATTTACAGAGAACTTCGTAAATGTTTCCCCATATACGTATACATTCACTACTAGCAATAGAACATGATAGACAGAACTAGTTCATGTTACTTGAGTTGAATATTTTATAACACCGTGATTTGGGAACCGCTTAGTAATAGCTATTCTTTGACTCTTTGTGCCATTTTGTCAACATGATAAGATTGAAGAAAAGTCAGATAATAAGGAGAGCAGGAACTGGTTTAGAAAATGGGACCAACGTAATATTCTAAAATCATTTGTGTGCAGTCAGAAGGAAATGTTATGTTAGCAGCCAACTCGAGCAAGAAAGTGGTAAGAAATATTGTTCGACTGCTGATTTTACAGTACTAATAGCTTCATACAACGCTGAAGAAATGTTCCATGACGTTATAAAAGGGCAGGAATTTTTCTGCATCATGAGTTCCCTCTATGCGATCCAGTACTTGTGAGACATGGTCCCTCATTATGAACTTGGCGCAATCACCGCCGACCGCTGTGGCGACAGTGAACAGAAGACCGCCAGTGGCGATAGACTGGACACTGCCCAATTATGATGCCAAAAAGTAAAACCTCCAAAAATCCTGCAACCTCCACCCACCGTCAGGGCCTACAATGGCGGAAAGGCAGCATACCCCACCCTGCTACTGCCATGCACAAAAAACCTTTGCCCACCAAATAATGAAGCACAAATCAGTGTGGCAGATAGTGGATGCCGATCGATCATTGGTGGTACGGACTGCCATGGCCAGCAATAGGACTCACCGCCATCAAATGCATACATTGGCAACTTTGAAACCCACACACCTGCCACACATCCACAGCACTATAAAACACACAAATACACACCCCACAATCCTTTGCATTGCCAATAGCACAACTGAGATTGACAACACAACACGCATGCACTGAACACAACATAACACAAGTCACACGCACAAATACTCCACCAAAACACATACAACCCCCAAACATCTTTATAAGCCACACACACAACCACACAACAGCACCCTCACCAATACACAAACAACACACCACCCACAACACACACCATAGCACCCCTAATCACCCCCGCTTCACAGATAGGCAGCTAAGGACCATGGTGGATGAAATACTCACGATTGAGCCACAACTATTCGGGGCACAGGTGCAGCAGACATCTGTGGCCAGGAAGATGGAGCTATCGCAGATGATTGTCAACAAGTTCAATGCAGTGGGAAACCATCCACGCACAAACGATGACATCAAGAAGAGATGGAACGACCTGCGCAGGAAGGTTATGTCAATGGCATCCAGGCACAACATCGCCATACAAAAGACTGGTGGCGGTCCCCCACCTACACCCTCTGAATACACCGACTGGGAGGAGAAGTTCCTGGCTATCCTGCACCCGGAGGGCCTCACTGGACTCACTGGAGGAATGGACTCGGGTAAGTCATCTACAATACCTTAACAGTCACCCAACCTATAATGCATGGTTCTCCCCACCCCTCTCACTCCCACCAGGACCCCATCCCTACCCAGGCCACAACAACCACATCCAACTCCCCTGCATGCCCACTATCCCACAAACAGATCTCCATCCTGCCCCCTATATACAGTCACCTACACCTGCATCAATTCCAAGTAGCACTACAGCACTTACAATGTACCTCCACCCTCCACATAAAATGCAAACATGTGTACACGAAGGGACCTTGCATGCCACAACGGGGGAATATAAGCACAAAATAGGGCAGAGCAGTGCAGCAATTGCCAAAAAAGTACCTGTCACCCACATGTCAATTCCCCCCCACAGGCACCCCTACCCATGCCACCCGGCCGGAAGCACCAAAAAGTGCCAGCACCCCACAGCAAGACTGAGGCCCCACTCAGGAGAGTGCAGAGGGATGTACTGGACTGTCACCCTCCAGAAGCCCCTGACAGGATAACACTAATAGCCCTACCACCCAGTCACCATCATCAGCTCTGGCCAAACAACCCCACACCAGTGTCTCCCGGCCACAGACTGGCGGCCCACATGTAAAGAGGCCACAGTCTCCACCTACCAACAGACAGGATGATGAAGGGCCCAGTGTAAGTGAGACTGCCAGGCGTGTGCAGGGGACACAGGCACAGGGGGCTAGGGCCAGTGGGAAGACATCAGTGTCCCAGGGAGGTGGCCAAAAGATGGATGCAGCAGCCCAGGAGGTGATATCTGAGGTCCTGTAAGTATACGATCACACCCAGGACTGGATGGGCCAGTTCTGGCCACCTTGGAGCAGAATCAGAGGCTGCAAATAGCACACCACCAGGAGGCCATGGAGCAATGGAAACAGCTAAATGCCACCATGGCCACCATTGCAGAGGTGCTGCAGCACCAGCACCACAACCAGTCTGAGACCTCAACCCACCTGCAAGCCCCTACCACTAGCCAGGACACTGCCCTGCCATCTACTTCTGCAGCAGCTACTGGGCTGGTGGAACTGCCAGAGGACACACAGGAAACCAGCACCCCTATTGCTCCAGCCCAGCTCCAGCCATACAAACGTGCCCTCAGACCCAGACATGCCACTGAGCCAAGACCGAGCCCATCGCTAAGAAGTGATTGTGCCCTGAACTGTCTTCCTTTTGTGCCATTGTGCTCCCTTGTTGACTTGCCACCATCATCACACTATCTACCAATGGCCACCTGGAACAAAACACAGTGCTACCAACAGCTGAGCATATGTACCCGAGTATGGATATGCACCATGTGCCCCCCTCCCTATCACTGTCCCACGAATAATGCATATTTTGTCACTTAATAAGTACACCTATGCACCCAAGTCATATGTCCCTCGTCAATATGAGATATCAATTGTGATTGTGTATGCATTAGCCAGTCAATTTCATAATCAACTTTATTACAGGTAGGGATCAATGTACTGCAGTGTCTGAAGTATGTCACACTGTACCTAATATTGGGTTACCTGGCACATGCCACTTCAGTCATCAGTTAACAGTGTCAATGACTATAAACACCACATTACCAATTACATGAGTCAGACTGAAACTATGCAGTGAAGACATCAGCATTATTGAACAGTACCTTAGAGTCACTGGAAGTATCATCTGGTTCCTGGAGTTTATCTCTTCCCCCTCTTCTTCCTCACCATCACTCTCACCATCACTCTCATCCCCTCTCTGAGGTTGCTGGGCTGGGTGGACAGTACCCTCCTCTTCCAGAAGCGGGATAGCTTTCCTCACAGCCAAGTTGTGCAGCATGCAGCAGGCCACCACTATCTTATACACCTTGTCAGAGACATAGCACAGGGATCCCCCAGAGAGATTGAGGCAACAAAATCTAGCCTTCAGGAGACCAATAGTATGCTCAATCACCCTCCTAGAAGGTCCATGGGCCTCATTATAATTCCTCTCTGCATCTGTTCTGGGATTCCTCACAGGTGTCAGGAGCCATCACAAGATGGGGTCGACAGAATCACTTGCAAAAGTGGGTGAAACAGGACCTTAACAAACTGACTTTACATGCACATTGGCTGGCTGTCAGCTATACACAGATCCAGTGTCATACACACTCATCTATGAGCCATCTTCTGTCCCCTTGTAGTTGGTTCCTCAAGTGTGGTACACTGCTGTTTCTCAGGACAAAGAAATAATGGACTGAGCCTGGGAACCTGGCATTGACATGTGAAATGACCTGGTCAGCAGTAGACACCAATTGTATATTCATGGAGTGATAGCTCTTTTGATTCCTGTACACCTGTTAATTCACTCTTGGGGGTATGAGAGCAATGTGTGTTCCATCAATGGCACCAATCACATGTGGCGTGTTAGGAAAGACATGAAATCCAGATTTGATGGCAGGAAGTTCAGCCCTTTGGGGAAACTGGACATATGTTTGCAGGTGTTGGACGAATGCAACCAGGTATTTTGACAGGATGAGGCCGAACATTAGCTGCAAGACCCACTGTCACCTAAAATGAGCCCGTAGCCAATAAATGAAGTACAGATAGCACTTGCACAGTTGTAGGGATGGCATGCTGATTCCGAGTAGCCGGTTTCCGTACAGGATCCATTAATGCACAGAGGTCATGGACAGTAGCTCTATTGAGTCTGTAGGTGACAGTGATGTGATGTTCCTCCAGAGTTTCCAAATCAACCAGAGGTCTGTAAACAGATGGGGCCCTCCCTCGCCACATGAGTCTGTACTTATGGGGGAGGAACGAACACATATTAAGTGTAAACATACACCTGCATCACATGATGTCACTGTATCTTTGTAAGTGCGACACGTAGGTAACACACACAGACACAAAGTATGAAGTACACTGTGAGGCATATGTGTGCTGAGTTAACTTTGTAACAATGTAATAGTGGATGCAATTCCAAAGATGGGTGCATGTGAGGATCCTAGACTCATGTCAGCAAGTAACTAAGTTGGAGATTTGGAGGCCCTGGATGAGGCCCCAGGCAAGGCTATGGTGATGTGGTGGTAGTACAATGGCAGCCGACTGCCATCCAGGTATGAGGGAGTGGAAGTGACTTGATTCCGCTGGCGTTATCATCATGACAGAAGGCGGTGTTCACCGCAGTGCACCCGATCATTGGATTACATGGTTGTCAATGGGGAATCTTGGCCAATCTTGATCGCGCAAGGTGATGGAGCACACCGCTGCGGTACCTACGCTGTTTCGTCAGACCCTTGACACTTGACTCCTGATTCCCGTGCAGGGTAGTACTCCACTGCGTGTGCTGCTTTGACCTGACTCTGGTCCCTGAGATGGCGCAGGTCACAGGGGAACGGGCACTGGCCTTCACCGCAGAGGAGCTGGAGAAGCTGGTGGATGGGGTCTTACCCCTGTATGCCAAGTTGTATAGGCGACCAGAGGAGCAGGTGAGTTGGCGTCTGTCATCCTTAGATGTATGTGATTGTGGCGGATGCATGTATGCATGTTGGTTCGATGTGTGATTTCCCAGCAGTAGACTGTCTGGCATGTACTGTATGTGAGTTGAGAACATGTCTTTCAACAATGGCTGTTCCATAGGGCACGACATGTCATCTGTATTTGGGGAACACATACTGACGTCTGTTTCTTTGCTCTGTGTGTCCCATGCAGGTCAGCACCCAACAAAAGAAAGGCCTGTGGCAAACCATCGCCAAGGAAGTGCAGACCGTGGAGGTCTACAACTGACGGAGCACCTACTGCAGGAAGTGGTGGGAGGACCTGAGGCGCTGGGCCAGGGAGACTAGAGAGGACGAGCTGGGGAAGGCCTCCCAAGGAGGAACAGGTGCCTGTCGGACCCTGACTCCCCCAATGGCCTGCATTCTGGCGGAGGCCTATCTGGATTTGTATGGGTGCTTGAAGGCAGCACAGCAGCCACAAGGGTCAAGTACCAACACTGTTGTGATATGGCTTTGATGGATGAATGTTGGTGCTGTGGTATGTATGCCTTCTAGTGCCAGGCACTTGGACAGGTGTGTTTCTGCAGTCCTGCCCCCTGAAAGTCCCTGGCTTGGTGTGAGGGCTAGTTTGGGCAGTCTCCATAGGCCCATGGGGGGTCTCCTTCCTGTCATCTGGTATGGTTTGTGGCCTCATGGATATTGGCTGGGCATGGTCTCTCATGCATGTACTCCACACAGTGTATCAGGTCCATGTTTTATGTGGGTTATGTGGTGTATTCTGGGGTAATGGCCACTAATCAGGGGCACATTCATTACATATTTTGTAGGTGCTGCGTGTAGGTGTGTGACCTGGATTGGTGTGTGTGGGGGCCTGAGATGTGCATATATCTAGTTTTTATACAAAGTTCTCCCTTGTTTTGTCTCTCCACTCCTGTGCTCTTGCGTTCTTTATGTACATCAGCATCATCTGGTGAGGGAGCAGAGGCACCAGTGAGTGGGGATGCAGCAGCCCACGGTTCCAAGGAGGCAGAGTTGAGAGAAACCAAAGGGACCAGTGGGTTGGAGGCCGAGAGGAGTACCACGGGAGGCAACTATCACTGGAGGATGGTGACTCTGATAACTCCTCCGATGGGAGCTCCCTGGTAGTGGCAGACCCTGCTGGGCACACCCATTCTATACCATCTTCCACCACCCCCATGACATCATCGCTCTCCCAGTTGCTCCCCACCAAATTGCCAGAGCCTACTCACCCAGGAGGGTAGGCGTCTCCTTCGCCCCAGGCACCTCATCCCCTGTCCCAGTCAGCCCTGCTGCCCTCATCGAGGAGGCTATTGACCTCCTGAAAACCATCTCTGTAGGGCAAACAACCATTGTGAATGCCATCCAGCGGCTAGCTTCCCAGATGCAGCAATGCAATGCACACCTGGAACAGCATTCACGGTGCCATGTCTGGCATACAGAGATATTTTCAAGCTCTGGCGTCCACTTTGATGGCAGCCAGTGTCCCTGGTCTTTCCATCCCCCCTCCCACCACCTCTACTCCTTCCAGCACCCCACTCCTTTCACCCATCCAAAGCACACGTACAGAAAGCCATGCACACACGTCAACACACAAGAAGCACACAGACAAACACAAGCACCACACTTCCCACCACAGGCAGGCACACACCCAACATACCAAAGCAGACATACCAACATCCACTTCCCACAGTGTGTCATCCTTCCCCACCACCCCGTCTGTCACCTCACCATGCACACCCACACACACTGCACCCTCAGTCACTGCTGCTGCCCCCATTCAGTCAACACAACATCTGACATTCACCCCAAACACCATACCTGCACTCACCCCAACTACATTGACAGACACTTGCAGCACACTCACAAGACCTGCAGATAACCAGAAAACATCCATGTACACTGGCAGCCTGTCTTGTCCCACTGTGTCCACCCCCCTCCTCCCAAAACACTCAAACATTCACAGACTTCCACACCACACACATCTACCACACATCAGCATACTTTACAGGCACCTGCATTCATGTCTGGCACATCGACACCTGATACAAGCACTCCCTCGACCTCCACTCCCAGGCCTGCCTCAAAATCCCCTCCAACTGCCCCTAAGAAGCTTTTCCTCTCCCATATTGACCTGTTTGAACCCACTGGCCCACCCCGTCTCATCCCTAAATGTGCCCATATCCTTGCTCAGTCCACTCCTTCCACGTCCAAGTCCGCCCCAGTCCACCCTTTTCATTACCGTGCCCCTTCCCCAGAGAGGAAGAAGCCCCATGTTTACCCAGGTCCCTCTGCCACCCCCTGATCCGAGCCCACTCCCCCTCCTTCCAAGGGCAAGCCCAAACCCCCTCTACCTCTCAAACCTAATCCCAAGCCCCCCCTTCCAGACATACGTCCCCACCCCGCCACCCCCTGCCCCTGTTCCCTGAGGTGCCTTGCTGCCCCATTGATCCCCCCTTCAAGTGGAGTACCCTTTGCGCATGTGGGAGTCAAGTTAAGCCTATTTTGGCCTTTCGGGGTATTTACATTGGACTGGCCAATGGCCTTATTTGGACATTATGGGGGTTATTCCAACTTTGGAGGAGGTGGTAATCCGTCCCAAATGTGACGGATTTACCATCAGCCGTATTACGAGTTCCATAGGATATAATGGACTCGTAATACGGCTGGTGGTATATCCGTCACTTTACCGTCACTTTTGGGACGGATTACCACTTCCTCCAAAGTTGGAATAACCCCCTATGTTTTTTCAAGTGAATAAATTTGAGTACCCAGTAGAGTTGTTGGCACAATAAAATGACGTTGTTCAGCATTTCACTGTGGGGGTGTGGTGTGCACATGTGTATACTTTGGTGCAGGTCTTTGTTGCCTTGTGTCTGGTAAGCACATCTTCTTATGGTCTGTATGGCTTGGGATGATGGGAGGGGTTGGGAGTGCGTTGCGGTGTGGGCGGGGTGGGTGGGTGTGTAACTGTGTCCTTTCTTCCCATGTGTACTAGAGTTGCAGTACTTATTGTTGTCGTATTCGCCGGAGGTATATGGCAAGGAGCAGCATTGGCATTATTTCCAACTCTCTCTCCATGTCTGCATTGGCGTGTTGTGTGTGCCTCCGGTGAGTGTGTCTTTTTATATTGTTCATTTCCACCACGCTTTGCCTGGCGGCGGTTCCCGCCCCAGAGCTGCTGACAGACTTGTGTTTCATTATTTGGTGGGCGGGTAGGAACTTTCCGCCAGCCTGTGGGCGGCCTCCCCTGTCTTTGAAGGGAATACAAAGATGGTGGTGTGTGGATGGAAAGCTACTTGTTTCTCCTGGGCTTCATTATTTGGAGGTCTGGACCGCCAGCATGTTGGCTGTAGTTACCGCCACCATCGGCGGGATGGTGTTTACCGCTGTGTTCATAATGACCACCAGGATCTGGAATCAGATCTGATTTCAAAGAAAAATCTTCACTGAGTTCACTAAAGGTACATCTATTGCCATTTCAGTTGATTTTCCTATTTTAGGTGCCTGAATATAACTTTTGAGAAGTAAACCCGAAAAAGTAGCAATAAATGTACATTTCTGGAGAATGAGTTACTCATGTGATTATCTTCACACTAATCATAACGTTTCAGCCATTTATCAAGGTACTGTATTCAATGAGCAACAAGAGGGCTTTCCTGCATATTACTGCATATTACTATCAAGAAAGATTGACTTCTGGCTGCTTTGAGACAGAGAAAGATTTAATCGTTGGCCATGATTATGAGCATAAGTGCTATTTATCGCACATCTTAAATAACTATACCACAGGGTACATCCCTTATTGGGGCGAGAACACCCATTACGAGCTGCTGAGGAATAATGTGGAATTTGGTGTTTAATGCACCAAAATCCAAATAATGTGGTAAACACTCTGGGGGTCATTCCGACCCTGGCGGTCCATGACCGCCAGGGCCAGGTACCGCGGAAGCACCGCCAACAGGCTGGCGGTGCTTCCTGGGCCATTCTGCCGCGGTCAGAAAAGGGCAACCGGCGGTTTCCCGCCGGTTTACCCTTGGCCCAAGGAATCCGCCATGGCGGCGCTGCTTGCAGCACTGCCATGGGGATTCCGACCCCCTTCCCGCCATCCTGGTCCTGGCAGTAAATATCGCCAGGAACAGGATGGCGGGAACGGGTGTCGTGGGGCCCCTGGGGTCCCCTGCACTGCCCATGCCACTGGCATGGGCAGTGCAGGGACCCCCTCACAGGGCCCCATAATGATTTTCAGTGTCTGCAACGCAGACACTGAAAATCGCGACGAGTGCCACTGCACCCATCGCACACCAGCAACTCCGCCGGCTCCATTCGGAGCCGGCTTCATCGTTGCTGGGGCTTTCCCGCTGGGCCGGCGGGCGGCCTTCTGGCGGTCGGCCGCCGGCCCAGCGGGAAAGTCAGAATGACCGCCGCGGTCATTTGACTGCGGTACGGTCTTTTGGCGGTTCCCGGCAGGCGGGCGGTTTCCGCCGCCCGCCGGGATCGGAATGACCCCCTCAATGCTTTCTCCCTGTAAATATAGGCAGGTTTGAGCTGCTGAAATATAATGAAGTTTGAGGTATTTAACACATCCGATAATAATTGAATGCATTAAATGCCTACTAACTCATAATTCTGACCCATGCAACACTTGGTATGGACTGTGCAGGGGCCCCCCTCCAAGGCACCATTGCAATGTTCACTGTCTGCTTTGCAGACAGTGAACATTGAGAGGATGCTGGTGCACCCTGTTGGCTACAGCATTGCCGTATTACAAGCTGGAGACAATCCTGTAGCCGATTTCCCACTAGGCCGGTGGGCAGAAACTGAGCTTTCCACCCGCCCTCCGAGTGGGAAACTCCTAATAACTCTGGCTGGGAAGTTGTCACCCTTTTGGGAGTTTGGGGGATGGGCTTTCCCGTCCCTCAAACCGCAATAGGACCCTATGTTTGCTAATTTGATTAACACAAATATTTCATGCCAACCTCTATATTTTGTGAGTGAGAAAGCAAAATTAGGAATATCTAACACTATATTAAACATACCGTTAAAATGTATGATAGGAAAAAGTTGAACACTATGGCCACTCTGGATCAAAGCTGTGTATTCCTCTCATACACACACTGGTAGAGTTCTTATCAAGGTGTTATTGACAACATTTCCTAATGACCTGAATTGTGGAAAAGACAAGGCTTAGCCCACGAGGATACAGACATTATCAACATCAGTGAGGCATAATGAGCAAAAAACCTTTATGGGATAAAATGCTGTAAAATGTATGAGTCTGATAAATAAACATTAATAAATCAATAGGTATCATCTACTTGCATTAAAACATTGTTACTTCTAAAAAAGAAACCCCGATTCATGGAATGTGTATTTTTAGAAGAATTATTCATAACACAGTATGAATTAGCCTAAAAAGCAGATGTTTGTTCAAAGCGGGGTAAAGGTGAAGCAAAATGGGTGGGAGCGATGGGTGAACATGCAAATAAGTGGTATTTACAAAATGTTTGCAGGAAGATTCACACTCAAAATTCTAACAGATAATTAGACCCACAAAAAGTAGGTCCAAGTGTATATTTAATCTGATGAGAAATCCCCATTTATACCTATGTATCCTAAGGCAGAAATTAAGACATTCTGGTACAGAGAAAATAATTTTCCCATTGGAAAGAACACTGATAACAGTACAATCTTCTCTTTTGTTATGCATTTGTAACATAACATAACCTTAAACAGCTGATTAGTCTATGGCAGAACATTGGAGGTCAGTGAGATATTTCAGGGGCAGTCCTGGAGTCTATAACTGTAACACATTTCTAGAACCTAATTCTTAAAAACAAAATGAATTTGCAAAATCAGAAGAATTTGAAGGTCCTGGATAAGAAGAAAGCAAGGATGTTGTCACTGTGAAACTGTGAATCCTTGCTAAACGTTTTTGCAGCTGAAAGAAAGTCACAATGATAACCTTGCTCCCTTTTAATTTTTATAGAGGTAAATGTGAGAAGCAAATTTAAGAAGTAGTATCTGTGTCCTCAACTGTGTAATACCTTTACTCATTATTTGAGTGCAGTAATTTCTAAACTCTTTTGTTTCATCTCCCTGCTATATAACATTATTTTAACATTATAAACATTTCTAAGTGTTTTGTTTATTAATTTTGATTATATATAAGACCAGATGATGCTTCTAAATTTCTATGTTGAGATTTCTATTACATGTTGAAAGAGATTGTTACTTTTTATGCTGATAAGGTGTTTCAAAACAATTTTCTTGTATTGTGTATGCTTTATAACCAGCACATACATAAGCAAATGTGTTCTAAAAGTTTCTTCATTTTCACTAAAATATCATGAGTTAAAGGTAATATGTAATGCAAAAGCAGAAAAGATGTAGTTAAAATGAAAACAAATAATAAATGTTATTTCAGGAAGCACCAGCATAAGTAGTAGTAATAACTTCATTATACAAAATTGAAACCATAAACATTAAAAGCAACAACAATAACTACATACACATACAGCTAAGACAGTGTTAGTCATACCCAAAAGGCAAAATGACTGACAAAATATGTGACATCATGAAAATTACATAAAATTATGATAGTGCATTTACATTAGGAGAGTGCTTTAATATCTTCAATTCAAACAATTGCGCTCCTAAAAAATGAACAACACACCTAATTAATATATTAGAATTACAGTTAAAACAAAATGACGTAGCCTCTCTGATGGTTCTGTATCTAGAGTCCCTAAGTTCCTGAGCCGTGAATGTAACACCTTAATTCAAAGTTCAAGCAACAGAGGGAACAAAACAAAGAATGTTTCCTAAAGATTCTGCATCTCAAGAAAATAAACAACAGTCTTGATCCCTAAGAACCACTTTACTCAATGAGCTTTTAATTTCAAGGAGTAAACTTAGCCTTAGAAATACATTTTTGTACTTTAGTGAAGATTTGAGTCTAAGGGCCTCATTACAATTTTGGCTGGCCTGAGACCGCCAAACTCGCTGTGGCGGCCCGGCCACCAGATTACGATCCTGGCAGTCTAACTACCAGTAGACTGCCATCTCTGATCATTACGGGTTGGCTGTGGTCAATGTCATGGTCAACCACAGCGTTGCCTAGTTCGGCACCCCTGTACTGATCATAACTTTCAGTTCTGCCAGCCTTTAAATGGTGGGATCCCTATCATGAAAAGGCTTGCAGAAAGGCTGAGTTGGGAGCCAGGGGGGGTCCGTACACTGCCCACGACCATGTCATGGGCAGTGCAGTGGCCCACCTGCCAGCATCCTCGGAATGTGCACCGTCTGCTGTCTGCTGTGGCAGACAGTGCACATTCCGAGGGTGCTGTGTGCAATGGCATTGACCTCGGCTCCCTTACTGCACTGTTCATGCTGGGTGGCTGGGAACTCATAATCAGCCCCTAAATAAGACTGTCTTCTAGTTGAATAGCTTTTCTGGACCTTTTTGGAAAACTTATAAGTTAAAGAAAGAGTAAGCGTTTTGATATAAAGTTCTTTCAATAGATCTTTCTGAAATCACTTACAATAGCACAGATCATTTTAGAGAGAGTTTGCAAATGTGTTCAGTTATTATTTTGAAGAATTCTGTGTAAGTGATTTGTCAAAGACGTTTACATTGTACAATCCACAATAAAAGCTTATTTCTAAAAAGGGTTTCCAAAGAGCCACTATCAACGCTGAAACAAACACTGCAAATGTTAATACATTGAAGGATATGGTAACAAAGAAAAAGACCCTGTTCAAGGCATATATGCTAATGAGTAGTTGAGGATCTCTGAATTAATTGATTGCATGTACATAGTGTAAAGATTAAAGACTTTTAGGTGGAAAAGCAACATACCCACTTAACCACTTCGCTGCCAGGCCTTTTCCCCCTCCTGTGCCAGGCCTTTTTTTGCCTATTTGGGGCAGTTCGCGCTTAGGCCCGCATAACTTTTTGTCCACATAAGCTAACCAAGCCAAATTTGCGTCCTTTTTTTCCAACATCCTAGGGATTCTGGAGGTACCCAGACTTTGTGGGTTCCCCTGAAAGAGGCCAAGAAATTGGCCAAAATACAGGGAAAATTTTGTTTTTTTCAAAAAAATTGGAAAAAGTGGCTGCAGAAGAAGGCTTGTGGTTTTTCCCCTGAAAATGGCATCAACAAAGGGTTTGCGGTGCTAAACTCAGCAGCTTCCCAGCTTTCAGGAACAGGCAGACTTAATTCCGAAAACCCAATTTTTCAACACAATTTTGGCATTTTACTGGGGCATACCCCATTTGTGCAATTTTTTGTGCTTTCAGCCTCCTTCCAGTCAGTGACAGGAATGGTCATGAAACCAATGCTGGATCCCAGAAACCTAAACATTTCTGAAAAGTAGACGAAATTCTGAATTCAGCAAGGGGTCATTTGTGTAGATCCTACAAGGGTTTCCTACAGAAAATAACAGCTGAAAAAGAAAAATATTGAAATTGAGGGGAAAAATACATCAATTTTTCTCTACTTTTTACTCTGTAACTTTTCCCTGCAATGTCAGATTATCGAAAGCAATATACCGTTACGTCTGCTGGACTCCTCTGGTTGCGGGATATATAGGGTTTGTAGGTTCATCAAGAACCCGAGGAACCCAGAGCCAATAAATGAGCTGCACCCTGCAGTGCGTTTTCATTCTATACCGGGTATACAGTAATTCATTTGCTGAAATATAAGGAGTAAAAAATAGCTATCAAGAAAACCTTTGCATTTCCAAAAAGGGCACAAGATAAGGTGTTGAGGAGCAGTGGTTATTTGCACATCTCTGAATTCCGGGGTGACCATAGTAGCACGTGAATTACATGGAATTTCTCAAATAGATGTCTTTTTTACACACACCCCTATATTTGGAAGGAATAAATGTAGAGAAAGACAAGGGGCAATAACACTTGTTTTGCTATTCTATGTTCCCCCAAGTCTCCCGATAAAAATGATACCTCACTTGTTTGGGTAGGCCTAGCGCCCGTGACAGGATATGCCCCAAAACACAACGTGGACACATCACAGAAAACAGAGCTGTTTTTAGCAAAGTGACTACCTGTAGATTTTGGCCTCTAGCTCAGCCGCCACCTAGGGAAACCTACCAAACCTGTGCATTTCTGAAAACTAGAGACCTAGGGGAATCCAAGGAGGGGTGACTTGTGTGGCTCGGACCAGGTTCTGTTACCCAGAATCCTTTGCAAACCTCAAAATTTGGCTAAAAAAACACATGTTCCTCACATTTCTGTGGCAGAAAGTTCTGAAATCTGAGAGGAGCGACAAATTTCCTTCCACCCAGCATTCCCCCATGTCTCCCGATAAAAATGATACCTCACTTGTGTGGGTAGGCCTAGCGCCCGCGACAGGATATGCCCCAAAACACAACCTGGACACATCACAGAAAACAGAGCTGTTTTTAGCAAAGTGACTACCTGTAGATTTTGGCCTCTAGCTCAGCCGCCACCTAGGGAAACCTACCAAACCTGTGCATTTCTGAAAACTAGAGACCTAGGGGAATCCAAGGAGGGGTGACTTGTGTGGCTCGGACCAGGTTCGGTTACCCAGAATCCTTTGCAAACCTCAAAATTTGGCTAAAAAAACACATGTTCCTCACATTTCTGTGGCAGAAAGTTCTGGAATCTGAGAGGAGCCACAAATTTCCTTCCACCTAGCGTTCCCCCACGTCTCCCGATAAAAATGATACCTCACTTGTGTGGGTAGGCCTAGCACCCGCGACAGGATATGCCCCAAAACACAACGTGGACATATCACAGAAAACAGAGCTGTTTTCAGCAAAGTGACTACCTGTAGATTTTGGCCTCTAGCTCAGCCGCCACCTAGGGAAACCTACCAAACCTGTGCATTTCTGAAAACTAGAGACCTAGGGGGATCCAAGGAGGGGTGACTTGCGGGGCTCGGACCAGGTTCTGTTACCCAGAATCCTTTGCAAACCTCAAAATTTGGCTAAAAAAACACATGTTCCTCACATTTCTGTGGCAGAAAGTTCTGGAATCTGAGAGGAGCCACAAATTTCCTTCCACCCAGCGTTCCCCCAGCGTCTCCCGATAAAAATGATACCTCACTTGTGTGGGTAGGCCCAGCGCCCGCGACAGGATATGCCCCAAAACACAACGTGGACATATCACAGAAAACAGAGCTGTTTTTAGCAAAGTGACTACCTGTAGATTTTGGCCTCTAGCTCAGCCGCCACCTAGGGAAACCTACCAAACCTATGCATTTCTGAAAACTAGAGACCTAGGGGAATCCAAGGAGGGGTGACTTGTGTGGCTCGGACCAGGTTCTGTTACCCAGAATCCTTTGCAAACCTCAAAATTTGGCTAAAAAAACACATGTTCCTCACATTTCTGTGGCAGAAAGTTCTGGAATCTGAGAGGAGCCACAAATTTCCTTCCACCCAGCGTTCCCCCATGTCTCCCGATAAAAATGATACCTCACTTGTGTGGGTAGGCCTAGCGCCCGCGACAGGATATGCCCCAAAACACAACGTGGACATATCACAGAAAACAGAGCTGTTTTTAGCAAAGTGACTACCTGTAGATTTTGGCCTCTAGCTCAGCCGCCACCTAGGGAAACCTACCAAACCTGTGCATTTCTGAAAACTAGAGACCTAGGGGAATCCAAGGAGGGGTGACTTGCGGGGCTCGGACCAGGTTCTGTTACCCAGAATTCTTTGCAAACCTCAAAATTTGGCTAAAAAAACACATGTCCCTCACATTTCTGTGGCAGAAAGTTCTAGAATCTGAGAGGAGCTACAAATTTCCTTCCACCCAGCGTTCCCCCAAGTCTCCCGATAAAAATGATACCTCACTTGCGTGGGTAGGCCTAGCGCCGGCGACAGGAAACACCCCAAAGCGCAACGTGGACACATCCTAAATTTTGGAAGAAAACAGAGGTGTTTTTTGCGAAGTGCCTACCTGTAGATTTTGGCCTCTAGCTCAGCCGGCACCTAGGGAAACCTACCAAACCTGTGCATTTCTGAAAACTAGAGACCTAGGGGAATCCAAGGAGGGGTGACTTGGGGGCTCGGACCAGGTTCTGTTACCCAGAATCCTTTGCAAACCTCAAAATTTGGCTAAAAATACACATGTCCCTCACATTTCTGTGGCAGAAAGTTCTGGAATCTGAGAGGAGCTACAAATTTCCTTCCACCCAGCGTTCTCCCAAGTCTCCCGATAAAAATGATACATCACTTGTGTGGGTAGGACTAGCGCCCACGAAAGGAAAGGGCCCAAAACACACCGTGGACACATCACATTTTTTTATAAAAAGCAGTGCCTACCTGTGGATTTTGGCCTGTAGCTCAGCCGACACCTGAGGAAACCTAGCAAACCAGTGCATTTTTGAAAACTAGAAACCCAGGGGAATCCAAGATGGGGTGACTTGCGGGGCTCAGACCAGGTTATGTTACCCAGAATCCTTTGCAAACATCAAAATTTGGCCCAAAAAACACTTTTTCCTCTCATTTCGGTGACAGAAAGTTCTGGAATCTGAGAGGAGCCACAAATTTCCTTCCACCCAGCGTTCCCCTAAGTCTCTCGATAAAAATGGTACATCACTTCTGTGGGTAGGCCTAGCGCCCACAAAAGGAAATGGCCCAAAACACAACGTGGACACAACATATTTTTTCACAGAAAACAGAGGTGTTTTTTGCAAGGTGCCTACCTGTGGTGTTTGGCCTGTAGCTCAGCCGGCCCCAGGGGGGGGGGGCAGAAATGCCCTAAAATAAATTTGCCCCCCCAACCCCCACCCTCCCCCGCCGGGAGCGACCCTTGCCTACGGGGTCGCTCCCCCTGCGTGACATTGGCACCAAAAAACAAATCCCCGGTGCCTAGTGGTTTCTGCCCCCTTGGGGGCAGGTTGACCTAAACTCAGCCAATCTGCCCCCAAGGGGGGCAGAGATGGCCTAAATACAATTTGTCCCCCAGGGAAGCGACTTTTGCCTGATGGGTCGCTCCCCATCTCTAAAAAAAAAAAACAAAGAAAAAAAAAAAGAAAAAAAAGAATAATTCCCCTGGCGCCAAGAGGTTTCTGCCCCCCCCCCCCGGGGGCAGATCGGCCTAATAATAGGCCGATCTGCCCCCCGGGGGGGCAGAAATGGCCTAAAATAAATTTGCCCCCCCAACACCCACCCCCCCCCGGGAGTGACCCTTGCCTACGGGGTCGCTCCCCCTGCGTGACATTGGCACCAAAAAACAAATCCCCGGTGCCTAGTGGTTTCTGCCCCCTTGGGGGCAGATTGACCTAAAATTGGCCAATCTGCCCCCAGGGGGGCAGAAATGGTCTAAATACAATTTGCCCCCCCCCAGGGGAGCGACCCTTGCCTGATGGGTCGCTCCCCATCTCTAAAAAAAGAAACAACAAAAAAAAAAAAAACACAAAAAAAAAATTGCCCTGGTGCCTAGAGTGTTCTGCCCCCCCCCCCCGGGGGCAGTTCGGCCTAATAATAGGCCGATCTGTCCCCCGGGGGGGCAGAAATGGCCTAAAATAAATTTGCCCCCCCAACCCCCACCCCCCCCGTGAGCGACCCTTGCCTACGGGGTCGCTCCCCCTGCGTGACATTGGCGCCAAAAAACAAATCCCCGGTGCCTAGTGGTTTCTGCCCCCTTGGGGGCAGATTGACCTAAAATCGGCCAATCTGCCCCCAGGGGGGCAGAAATGGTCTAAATACAATTTGCCCCCCAGGGGAGCGACCCTTGCCTGATGGGTCGCTCCCCATCTCTAAAAAAAAGAAAGAACAAAAAAAAAAAACACAAAAAAAAAAATTGCCCTGGCGCCTAGAGGTTTCTTCCCCCCCTGGGGGCAGATCGGCCTAATAATAGGCCGATCTGCCCCCAGGGGGGGCAGAAATGGCCTAAAATAAATTGCCCTCCCCCCCCAGGGAGCGACCCTTGCCTAAGGGGTCGCTCCCTTTGCGTGAAATTCACGCAAAGAAAAAACTCCCTGGTGTCTAGTGGTTTCTACCCCCCTTGGGGGGCAGATTGGCCTCATCAAAATAGGCCAATCTGCCCCCAAGGGAGGCAGAAATGGCCAAAATATAATTTTCCCCCAAGGGGAGCGACCCTTGCCTAAGGGGTCGCTCCCCACCAAAAAAAAAAAAAATGAAACAACAAAAAAAAAAATGGTCCCTGGTGCCTAGAGGTTTCTGCCCCCCCTGGGGGCAGATTGGCCTAATAGTAGGCCGCTCTGCCCCCAGGGGGGGCAGAAAAGGCCTTCCCGAAAATATGCCCCCCCTGGGAGCGACCCTTGCCCAAGGGGTCGCTCCCTTTTGTCAATAACAATAAAAAAAAAAAAATATCCCTGGTGTCTAGTGGTTTCTACCCCCCTTGGGGGCAGATTGGCCTCATCAAAATAGGCCAATCTGCCCCCAAGGGGGGCAGAAATGGCCAAAATATAATTTTCCCCCAAGGGGAGCGACCCTTGCCTAAGGGGTCGCTCCCCACCTCAATAAAAAAAAATGAAACAAAAAAAAATAAAAATAAAAAAAATGGTCCCTGGTGCCTAGAGGTTTCTGCCCCCCCTGGGGGCAGATCGGCCTAATAAGGCCGATCTGCCCCCAGGGGGGGCAGAAAAGGCCTTTTCAAAAAAATGCCCCCCCTGGGAGCGACCTTTGCCCAAGGGGTCGCTCCCTTTTGTCAATTTCAAAGAAAAAAAAAAAAATCCCTGGTGTCTAGTGGGGTTTCAAAAGCCGGATTGCAAGCAATCCGGCTTTTGAAACCCTCGGAGGGACTTCAAAGGGAAGGAAATACTTTTCCTTCCCTTTGAAGCCCCTCCGGGCCTCCCAAGTGATTGAAAAAGAAATGCTTTTGCATTTCTTTTTCAATCGTGCTGGAAGCAGAGCTTCCAGCGCGACGAGGGAGGCCCCTGTGACACATCAGCACGCGCGCGCGTGCTGACGTCACAGGGGGGGGTGGGGGGGGGTCGGGGGTGGAAGGGGAAGGGATTCCCCGGTCAGCCCTGACCTAGGGGGGTGGGGGGGCGGCCCTCGGGAGGAGCGCTAGCGCTTCTCCCGAGGGAAGCATTCAGGACGTAATGGTTACGTCCATGGCGCCACACGGGCGCTGCCATGGACGTAACCATTACGTCCGTGGCGGGGAAGGGGTTAATAATATGGGAAAATAATTATAAGTAACAATTGAGTAAAAAATATGTGTCACAAATGCTGTGTCAAATATATTGTTTACCGCTATATTGTGTTCCTAAACTTATAACTGTAAGCACAAAAACTATTAAAAAATATTGTTGACACAAATTGTATCCCAAAATATTGAAGTGTGTGAATATATATATATATATATATATATATATATATATATATATATTTATATAAATACAGTTTATAGTAGTACATCGTAAATATTCTAATATATAGCACTGAAGTAATGTAAATTACATGAATCCCACAAATGTGTTATCCTACGTATAAATATCTTCATACATAAAGACACATACACAGCTGTATGTGTGTGGGGAGTTTTAATATTTTTTATTTACTACTAGATAAAGTGTATATGTATAGAATCTGGGAATACTAAGAATATTAGATATACTATTCCTCTATGTAGGAAAAGTGTTGGACTTTGGTTTTCTATACCTACTCCAGTCTGAGCAACAGTAGGGGAAGTGTTGGAATTCAGAGGCATTCACCTTTACTATTTACCCTCCAAAGAGGGTAACAGTATGGAAAGTGCTGAACTTTGGTGGGGTATAGTTTACTATTCCTTCTTCAGTCTAAGCATCAGTAGAGAAATTGCTTAACTTTGGAGGGTTAGGTTTACTATTCCAACTCCAGTCTAAGCAACATTAGTGAAAGTATTTCACTTCAATCCATTACATATATGAATAACCTTCTAAATGTAGAGAAAATTATAATTTCTAAATATATATAGTTTCAATTAAAATTAAAAACAATATATGTATTAAAACATGTAAAATACAGAAATAAAAAAGAAGGTAACTGATCAAACATATAATACATTTAACTTCCCTAACTACCAAAAAGAGGATTAAATCAATTAGCAATGTATTTCAATCAGTACTTATAAAAACCTTCAAGTAACAAATATCATAGCACAAACTTTCCCAAACTTACTATGACATAAATTACAAAATTTAAAACAAATATATAAATTATAAAAAATACATAATGAATTACCAATTAATAAATTAGATAAATAATAATTAGAATTTAAAACATAATTTTCTTCCCAACCAACTCATGCTTAATTAGAGGAGGTGGTTGCTGGTGTGGGGCACCAGCACTTATTTTTGAAGGCCGGAATCACTTGTCTGCATTAGACATTTACTGTGAGCAAAAAAACAAGAGAAAAATGAAAAGCGTCCAAAGGAAGAAAGCAAAAAACTCCAAAAGTGAGCTGAAAATAGATTAAAGGCCCCAAATGGCTACAGGATTACTCTACCTCAGTATTTTGAGCTCTTATATTTAATTGCAGCAGCTGGGAGTTCCAGAGGACAGCTGTTGGGCACCAACATGTTTTTATTTACAAAATAAGCACTGCATCCAACTTGTTCAAAAATATGAAAACACAACATTTAAAAATACATGTATAATACACATTTAGATATTAAAATACATAATACACTAAATTAAACAGTATAACAATTACAAATTCATGAATAACTTAAATATTTTACATAGTTATTCATCAAATAAATCAACAATAAATTACTTTTAATATTATATAACTTCCCACCATTTGCCCCCAAAACCCAGCAACATACACCTAAAATATAATGAAAACTAAAAATAATAAGTGTAACTATAACTAAAACAAATCATTATTAATCTATTTATATGATTAATGATCAATTACATAGTTAATTAACAGTCAACACTTAAATATTAATTAATTATTTCTTAATTACCTTCCTACCCTACCTCCCTACAAACCTAACCTCCTATGACATTTTAAATTACTAATAGCAAATAAATAGTAAATTCTAAATTATTTATAATTACAAATGTGTTAGGTTAATGAGACAATCCACTCCAGCAGGATGTCTTGACGTATTTATTAGGGGTTACATCAATGTATCACCAAACCTTCTAGGCTGTAAACCTCACAAATGATTCCTTATTCAAAACCCTGGAATATCATGACCTCTTAAGTGGCATTCACCACATTTCACCCTAGCCACCATAACTCAACCCACAACACATCTCCTTCTCTTACAATATCATATAAGAATAAAATAGTTAAAATTAACAACTCAACAATATGTCTTCAAAAAAACAAAAAATAAATGTACAGAATAAGAAAGTACGTTGTTGTATAACATATATTTTCTAGCAATTTAAGGTAATAATTAATGACTCCGACATAGATTGTTTGATTCAATTCTCATCCATTTCATGACTTCAACATTATTTGTTTGTCTGTATAATTACCCATCACATAGTGCTTTTGCCAACTGGGTGTGAATTACTTTATTTTCACTATTAGTTCATTATTGCAATTTGAATCCTCTACAACATGATTTTTATCTAGCACAGTTTTAGAACTTTAACTGTTTACTTTTGGTAATTTGGGTATGCTTCACACATCTCCCGAGTCTACAATTGCAATAGATATTTTTAAGGAAGTTATCATAAAAGGACCCATGAATCTTGAAATGTCCTTTTGTATTATACCTGGTCTTTTCACTAAAACTCTGTCACTCACTTCCTACTTAAGTTCCTATACACAATTCTGTGCTTCAAAATTAGTTTTATACTCACTTTGATGTCCCATCCTATCAAAGACTAGCTCTCTATTGGAAAAGTATTCATTTCATTCAACGTTCAGTTTTAACCACACAAGATTAAGTTTACAATGAGGTTTCCTACCAGTAAGTAAAATAGATGGAGCCATAGAGGTCACACTGTGTGCCCACCTGGTTTCTCTCAACATTTTTTTCCAGGAATGTATTATTCCAGAGTGCACACCCTGCACATTTTTTCATTATTTTATTCATACTTTCTGCTTAACCAGTCATTTGAGGTGAATAAAGGGTTGCTTTGAAGTGAAAAATTGACAGATCCTTTAGAAAATCTATAATTTCTTGGGAGACTAACCTTACCCCATTATCGGCCACAAGAGTTTTTAGAGCTCCTTCCCTAGAAACCTCTTGTTTTGAAAATTCATAACAGTTTTAGTATTTACAGTTAGCCACAAATTTTGTGACCATCCACTTAGACATGTAATCTATCTGCAACATAACATATTGTTCATCATTGGCCAAAACGTCGAATGAGCCTGCATTATCCACACCTGGTTTTGTCCATGGTTCCCTTGGGACTTCAACAGGTGACAGAAGAACTATTTAAGTTTTCTCTGTTTTATCATTATTTGTGTAATGCCAACAATCCTTATAAGAACCTCCACCTCTTGAGTAATTCTTGGCCACCAGTGCTGTTCACGTAACTGAGTCTTGGTCATAATTCTCTCAAAATGTCCCCCATGAGCGAAATTAATTAATTTGTACCCAAATCTTTAGGAGGTACTGCCCGTTTCCCTCTTAATACCTTTTGTTTCACCAATTCTCAGTTCATCTTTAACACAAAGGAATCCTTCCACTATGGTTGGTGCATCTTTTTTGTTTGGCCATCCTTTTACAATGAGTTACTTTAATGCCAGCAGCTCTAAATCATTTGAGTAAGCATTTTTCCTCTCACTATTCTCCAAAGTTGGTTCACACACCTACTCCATAGAAACTTGTTCAGATGTATCTCCACCCTGGTTAATAGTCAACCTAGAAAGGCAAAGTGTCATTACTTTCTTTGATCCAGGTATACACTCAACGGTGAAGGTATATCTAGACAATCCATCTGACCACCTCCTGAACTTAGAGGAAAAATTATCTATCTATCTACTCAAAAAACATACAAGTAAGTGGTTGATGATCAAATCTAACTACAATAGGTATCCCCCACAGTAAAAATATAAACCTTAGAACTGCCTAATATACAGCTAATGCTTCTCACTCAACAACCAGCTATCGTTCTTCATCACCCTTCATTGAACAAAAAGCAAAAGCTAACTCCTTCAACTTACCATCAACTACTTGAGCCAACACTACACCCAATCCTTTAAGACTGGCATCAATTGAGAAAAGTGTTTTCCTGTTGGCATGCAAATGTCCCAGAGTTTTGTAATTTCTCTGTGCTACCATTGACACTCTTGAAGGCTTGGTCACATTCTTCGGTCCAATTGAACTGAGCACCTTTTTTGTAACATCCTCAACAGAACATTAGTTCAGGAGCCTCCACCTTTCTTTTTTTCAAATCAAATTTTTGGACTCATTCCCTTATCTGAAATGGTGTGTCTCATATTATTTACAGTTGATAGTCTAAATTTGCACTTTTCCTTCTTTATCTCTAGACCTTCATTCTGCAACCACTCCAACAATGTCCATAATATTCCATCAAGTTCTCATTGATCTTGGCTATAGACAAATACATCATCCTGAAAAAAATAAAACTTAGTCCAAACCATCTAATACTGTCTTCATAATCCCCAGGAAACATGTCAGAGCAGAGGCAAGACCAAAAGGCATGCAGATGAATCTAAACACTCCCAAAGGGATTACAAACAATGTCAATGGTCTAGAGTGAGGATGGAGCATAACCTGGAGGTAAGCAGAGGGCAATTACCTCACAATGAGGGGCATATTTAAGAAAAGTGGGGCTGCGCAGGGTGCAGCCCCACTTTTCTTGCACCCTTTACCGCCACCCTACTGCCATCATGTGTGTGCCATATTTAAAATATGGCACACTGTGGCACAGTGTACAGGGCAATAGCATATTATTTTCTGACACTATTGATGTACTCTACAGGATTAGCACCAAATTATTGGTGCTACCCCTGCAGAGTACATAGCGCCCCATTATAAATAATGGAAGCTCACTTTTAATGCCTGCTCTTAGCACGCATTAAAAGTGCCTTAAAAATTATGCAAGGAAATCTGTTAGATTTCCTTGCGCCATATATTTGTCCTCACCTAACAGGGGAACACCCCCTTTGAATGCTGTTAGACCTGACAGCCTTAGGGTGGTCACCCCTAACTTTTTGCCTGCCTCCCTCCAATTTTTAGAAACTGTTTTTGCTGGTTTTAAGACTCTGTGCACTTTACCACTGCTAGCCAGTGCTAAAGTGCATATGCTCTCTCCCTTTAAACATGATAATATTGGATCATACCCAACTGGATTATTTAATTTACTTATAAGTCCCTAGTAAAGTGCACTATATGTGCCCAGGGCCTGTAGATTAAATGCTACTAGGGGGCCTTTAGCACTGATTGTGCCACCCACTTAAGTAGCTCCTTAGCCCTGTCTCAGGCCTGCCACTGCAAGATCTATGAGTGCAGTTTCACTGCTGATTTGACTTGGCATTTAAAAGTACTTTTCAAACCTAAAACTCTCCTTATTCTATATATAAGACACCCCTAAGGTATGCCCTACGTAACCCGTAGGGCAGGGTGCTGTGTAGGCAAAAGGCAGGACATGTACCTGTGTAGTTTACATGTCCTGGAAGTGTAAAACTCCTAAATTTGTTTTTACACTGCTGTGAGGCCTGCTCCCTTCATAGGCTAACATTTGGGCTACCCTCATATACTATTTGAGTGGTAGCTGCTGATCTGGAAGGAGTAGAAGGTCATATTTAGTATGGCCGGAATGGTGATGCAAAATCCTGCTGGCTGGTGAAGCTGGATTTAATATTACTGTTTTAGAAATGCCACTTTTATAAAGTGAGCATTTCTCTGCTCTTAAATCCTTCTGTTTCTTACAATTCACGTCTGGCTGGGTTCAGTGACAGCTCTCTTGTGCATTCACTCAGACACACCCCAAACACAGAATACTCAACCTCACTTGCATACATCTGCATTTTGAATGGGTCTTCCTGGGCTGGGAGGGTGGAGGGCCTGATGCTTACATGTCAAAGGACAGTAGCCTGCCCTCACACAAAGGACTGCCATACCTCCCTACTGGGACCCTGGCAGACAGTTTTGAACGGAAAGGGGACCTTGTGGATTTCTAAGCCACTCTTTGAAGTCTACCCCATTTCAAAGGCCCATTTGGGTATTTAAACAGGGCCTCTGCCCCTACCAACTCAGACACTTTGTGGAGAAGAGAACCTGAACCAGAATCTGCAACCTGCCCAGAAGAACTGCCTTGCTGCCCAAAGGACTCACCTGACTGCTTTATGTGAAGGACTGCTGCCTTGATGTTGCCCTGTGCCTTGCTGCATTCTGGCTGTCCTGAGAAGTGCTCTCCAAGGACTTGGATAGAGCTTGCCTCCTGTTCCCTGAAGTCTCAGGACCAAATAGACTTCATTTCTACAAGAAGGACTCCTTGTGGGGTGACAATCGATGCACAGCCTGCCAGAAATAATGCACAGCCTGCACTGTGGTGAAAAATTCACCGCAAGTCGGACCGGAATGAGACAGCCTGAATTTGCAACGAGAAGATCGATGAGTGCCAGCGTAGCTACCGGACATTTGACACACGGCCCACTGGATCGATGTATAGCCAAGCCGGAACGAAGCAACCTGACTTTCAGAGAGGAATCGGCGCAGCACCTGCCGTGCAGTGGAATTTTCCACATAACGCCCACCGGATCAATGCAGCCCATATGACTTCGTCCTGTCAGCACCGGAAATCCACGCATCGTCCCCGGGGCGGTCGAAAACCCCACAACCCGAAGAGGATCCATGACTGAACACCAGAAATCAACGCACAGCCATCCCTGCGTGAAAACTAAATGACACATCACATTGTGTGCGGTCCGAAAGATCAACGCACACCTCCTTGTTTTCCATGCATCTCCTCCTCGGCGGTTCTTTGCGGAGATTTTGATCATGAACCAGGTACTTTGTGCTTGAAAGAGACATTTATTGCTTTTAAAAGACTAAAGACACTTTACATCACTTTTACAGTGATATCTCAACATATACTACTGCATTTTAATCGTTATGACCTGCATCTTATCAGATAAATATTATATATTTTTCTAAACACTATGGCCCTCATTACGACCCTGGCGGTATAGAACCGCCAGGGCCGCGGCACGCGGGAGCACCGCCTACAGGCCGGCGGTGCCCCGCGGGGCATTCTGACCGCGGCGGCTTAGCCGCGGTCAGAGAAGGGAAACCGGCGGTCTCCCGCCGGTTTCCCGCTGCCCCCAAGGAATCCTCCAAGCCGGCGCAGCTTGCTGCGCCGGCTTGGGGATTCCGACTCCCCCTCCCGCCATCCAGTTCCTGGCGGTTCTCCCGCGGGGAACCGGATGGCGGGAGGGGGAGTCGCGGGGCCCCTGGGGGCCCCTGCAGTGCCCATGCCAACGGCATGGGCACTGCAGGGGCCCCCGTAAGAGGGCCCCAAAATGTATTTCACTGTCTGCTGCGCAGACAGTGAAATACGCGACGGGTGCAACTGCACCCGTCGCACAGCTTCCACTCCGCCGGCTCGATTCCGAGCCGGCTTCATCGTGGAAGCCTCTTTCCCGCTGGGCTGGCGGGCGGCCTTAAGGCGGCCGCCCGCCCGCCCATTGGGAAACTCAGAATGCCGGCCGCGGTCTTCAGACCGCGGTGCGGTATTCCTGCGTGCAACTTTGGCGGGCGGCCTCCGCCGCCCGTCAAAGTTGTAATGAGGGCCTATGTGGTGTATTTTTGTGGTGCTATTCTGTGTTATTGCATGATTTATTGCACAAATACTTTGCACATTGCCTTCTAAGTTGAGCCTGACTGCTCAGTGCCAAACTACCGGAGGGTGGGCTCAGGATAGTTTGGCTTGTGTGTGACTTACCCTGACTAGAGTGAGGGTCCTTGATTGTACAGGGGGTAACCTGACTGCCAACCAAAGACCCCATTTCTAACATATACATTATACCTGGCGAAGGCATAATGTAGCTGAAAGGGTTACAAAGTGGTGAAATGCATGGATTGCACCACTTTGTTTATGTTGTGCGAGGATTTTGGCATCATTGGGCCACATTAGCATCAAAAATATGACGGTAATATGGCGCAAGGTATGCTCCTGAATATCTTTGCATCTTTGAATAATGTCAGTGTTTCAGAAACATTCGGTAATGGTTGTCTGTCAAACCAGATGTGTTTATTTAAACCTTTCTGAACACACATACAGATCTCTTTACTTTAATCTGTTGGAGCCAAAACTGTTTGGGCCAACCAGTCTGATCACTCCATTTTGTCTATTGCTCCCATTTGTTCAATTTCCTTATCTCTTGTTCAAGTGCAACTAATATCATGTGAGGAACTAGCCTCACTTTGGACACACATGTTACAGCTCCATTCTTGAGGACAATTTCATGTTCAAATTTTTTTAGCAACCCTAAATTGCCACCTCACTTGCCATTAAAAACACCTTCTGTGTAAAATTAGGATTTAATGTTGTCCCCATGTCTTTTTGATGCCTCTAAACTAAAAGGTTATCACCTCTTTTTGCCACAGACACCTTTCCAACTATTTCATGATCAGCAAATTACATCTTCATCACAGAATAACCCACAAAATCCATTTTCATACCTGCCTACCCAACAGGATTGTCCATTGCCTGTAATTCAATTTCTTCTTTTCAAACTATTGAGTCCCAATTCTTATCACCAACCATTGCCTATGGTGATCCAGATTCAGCAACTACAGACCCTTTTGTTCCTCCAACCACAATGTCACACTCCAGTATTTCTATTGGATATACATATACTGGTCCATCAACTCTTACACTGAAAAAAATGTCTCTTCATCTTATAATCAACCCACTGCTTGTTGTTTATTACCTCTACACGCCCTAGCATAATGCCATTTCTACCCACATCTCTTGCCAACTGCAAACTGTGCAAAACCCCAGGACTATTGGAAAGATGTTCTTCACTCCCATATCTAAAACACTTCAATCCTCCAATTTTTGTTGACATTGAAGTATCATTTGGGATAGATTTCCTTCTCTCCAATCTCTTATCTCCACTCTCACTTTTAGTTCTCTCATTTTTGTCTACCACTTTATCTGTGTACTTACTAACTTCTCTTACTTCATTCACTGTTTCATCCGAACCCATGCTGGGTTTTTCCTTTCATCACACATTTCATGCTCTCAACTATTGTGACTGTATCTTTCAAATTGGGACTTTTAACAAGTATATTCTCCTCTACTTTTACATTATTTGTTAATTTGACTATCTGATCTCCAATAAGAGAATCTGTCTGTAGGTCAAATTCACATGTACTAGCAATTGTTTTTAGGATTGCATCAAATTTGCCAATTGTCTCCTGTTTTCCCTGCATCCTCGTGAAAAATGTCTGCCTCTCCAGCACCACACTAATTTTAGAGCTAAAGTGTCACTCCAGCATCATTATAGACATTTCATAAACATTGTTGGGCTCGCCTTCCCATTCCGGATATCATTCTCATCCAGACATTCATAAACATTCCTTCCTTCTATTTCCAAATAATGTAATAAAATGTCCTGTTTGCGAACTGTTAAAAAATGTTCACCCCCAACGTCAAGTAAATATGAATCGAATATGTATTTCCATCTTTTTTATGGCAAAATAGGGTCTGATTTGCTGGAAAGAAAATGAGGAGGTTCAGACATATTTGCACCTGTCTGAATTATTCTCTCTATTCTTAGAATAATGAACCAGTTTTATATATTACCACAATTCCAATTGAAAAATTACTGAAACACATTATGAGGTGTGCACATCATCATCACAATAATTCAATGGATCCTATTGGAGCTGCAAAATTTGGTGTGCACATCGCCACTATAATTATTGAATGAAGTTGATGTGCATTGTTACAAGAAAAGGTGTACACACCACCATTGCTCTCCTTAATAAGTTATATGTGCACCATGAAATTTACTGATGTGCACCTCATCATTGTTAAAGCCTTGTATCAGCAAAACCTTTGCTGGAATATGAAATTTCAGTCTCCTCACCTGGAATTTAGCCATCCTTTTCACAAATAATAAAATGTCCATAAATCCAGATGCACTTTAACTTTTGTAGGTGTGCGCATCATTGCTGTCACCTAAATTGAATCAGGATACTATAAAACTGATAGCCCTGGTTTGCAGTCCAAACTGTGTATGAGTAGAAACCCTGTTGCTCTAGTAAAGTGATACAAGTACTTTTAAAATGGCAGCTGGTGTTGTACGTCTAGTTGTTGCTCATTCTGTACTCTCAGTCTTTGTCGCATATTCTCCCCGACACTCCCATTACGTCTGAAAATCTTCTTGGGAAAAGACAAACAGCTACATTTCATGTTCACAGATAAAATAAATGGAAATGTATGGACAGTCAGGCATTCTGACTAGAATTCCATCATTGTCATCACTTGCCTTGCATTCTGCAATGGAAACAACCCTCTCTCTGATTCACTGCCCCACTCTGCTGTTCAATGACCAACACACTATCCAGTCTGTCCCGCTTGCTGTCACAAACAGTTGGGTAGATAAAACTTCAGCTTCACTTCTGCTTTGCTGTTAATATTCTAACAACTCTTACTCTGCCAATCAACCACAACTTTTTCGGGTAAGATTAACGTTTTTTCTCACTTGTATTTTACATGGGTTCTAATTACTTTATGGAGTTTGGTGATCAATCTCCTTTCTCAATCGTCGCCAGTGTTTAGTTAATGAGATAATCGACTCTAGTAGGTTGTCTTGTAGTATTTATTATTTACAGCAATGGATCACCAAGCCTCTGAAGCAGCGAACCAAATATTGTGATCTCTTAAGTGACAATCACCTTATTTCATCCTAGCAACTATAACTCAAACCACGACAAAACTATATTTAAAAAGCAAAAGTACCACATAAAAATAATACATTAATTAAAACATGTTAACATGATTAAAATCTATTTTCTTCCGACTATATCACTAAAAACAATATTAAATTAAAAACAAAGAAAGTTTTTAAAATTATATTACTTATCCAAAAAAAGGATATTCTTGACAACAATGTTTTTGCATCACAATATTTTTGAATCACAATGTTTTTCCTATATATTCTGTCTAAGGATATTTTGAACTTGAGACTTGTCTAGTACCAGCATCCATGCTCCTAGTACCTAGTTTGTGAAAATTCATGTTCCAATTCAATTTGTGGTCAATAAGTGTATGTAAATATGGGGAATCAGGGCATATTCCATTGAGAAGGAATTAATAAACTAATTGAATGCAGGTTTCAAACAACTAAATTGCATACCTTTTGTTTTAATTAATTATTTTTGACTGTTATGATGGTTGTATTCCTAAAGTTGGTTAAGTTGTCCTTCTAAGCTGATCTGTAAGTTTGATAAGATAACCAAAGTATTGCCATGTACGTGTTGTCTAACCTAGTTGCAGCCAGTTTTAGAACTAGTCCATCCAGCTAGTCCAGTCAGGCAAATAAGACTGCATTAAGAAAATGCACGCCAGAATACACTCCTCTTTCAACAATGAAATGAGCTAATTCATAGGAAAAACACTTACTATTAGACAACTTTACTGTACCCATGAATAGCTAATCAATTTGACCACACAGTGCAATAAGGTCTCTTCCGCATAAATACAGTTTGATTCATAATTATTTTCTGTCAGCTTTGTCAAAAGCATAAGGCAAAAGGAATGATCAGATGGGAAAATGGAAAGCCTTTTATTAGCACTTGCTAATGTTATCATCCCCAATATATTGTTGTAAAACACATGCTCTTATTGTGTGGTTACCCTCAATTTGTGTGGATTAATGTTGCTGTTTTTGAACTCCAAAACATTTGACCATTCCCCATGCATTTGCTCTGACTATAAATATGACAATATTAATAAATCCCCCAAATTCCACATTTAACTTTAATATAGGACCCTTGTACATGGAGCACAAGATACACCAAGGGCATGGAAGCTGAATGCCACATGTGGACTGCAGCACATATTGGGGGTCATTCGACCTTGGCGGACGGCGGAGGCCGTCCGCCAAGGTACCGCCGTCAGAACACTGCACCGCGGTCGAAAGACCGCGGCGGTGATTCTGACATTTGCCCTGGGCTGGCGGGCGGCCGCCAAAAGACCGCCCGCCAGCCCAGGGCAAATCAACCTTCCCACTAGGATGCCGGCTCAGAATTGAGCCGGCGGAGTGGGAAGGTGCGACGGGTGCAGTTGCACCCGTCGCGTATTTCAGTGTCTGCTGGGCAGACACTGAAATACTTTTTGGGGCCCTCTTACGGGGGCCCCTGCCGTGCCCATGCCATTGGCATGGGCACGGCAGGGGCCCCCAGGGGCCCCACGGCACCCCCTGCCGCCATCCTGTTCATGGCGGGAGAGCCGCCATGAACAGGATGGCGGTAGGGGGTGTCAGAATCCCCATGGCGGCGGAGCACGCTCCGCCGCCATGGAGGATTCAGACGGGCAGCGGAAAGTCGGCGGTACACCGCTGACTTTCCGTTTCTGCCCGCGGCTGAACCGCCGCGGTCAGAATGCCCAGCGGTGCACCGCCAGCCTGTTGGCGGTGCTCCCGCCGACCCCGGCCTCGGCGGTCCTTGACCGCCATGGTCAGAATGACCCCCATTGTGTTCTTTTCTAGGCTAGCAAGAAAACCATACCCTTAGGTCTACATGTTTAGGATGACTGTTGCAGGTTTTAAACCTGCAGACAGGCATCTCAAAATAACCCTTTTCGAGAGGAAGGTATCCTACTTTTAAAGACTAAGGGGTTCAGTAAAGCAACGGAGGTCTTGAGACCGCCAGGGTCACAGTGGTATTCTGACCACTGTCAAAGTGGTGGTCCAACTGCTTTGGTGGCGGTCTGACCACCACATTGTGACCGTGGCGGTTGCACCACGGTCAGATCGTCAGCACCACCAGTTTCTCTTCACAAGAAAGGCTGGCGGTGCTGGCAGTCCTAGGCTCTCATTATGAATACGGCGGTGTTAACTGCCGTGTTCATGTTGGCGATCGTTTAACTGACCGCCAGGCCCCCTGGGTCCATGCCGGCCGCATAAAGAACATTCTGCTGGGCCGGCGGGCAGAAACATTGTTTCCGCCCTCCCGCTGCCCTGTCAGATAATGATTCCCTCCACCATCAGGCTGCCTGTCGGAGGCAGCCTGCTGTGGAGGAAGGCCGCCTATGGCAGCCCTCACTGTGTTCTTTTTATGGCGGTTCAGACAGTCATGCCGGTGGCAGTCTTTTCACCCGCCGCCGGCATGGCGGTCTGAACCGCCGGGGATCATAATGACCACCATCATCTGCCAGGACATCGCTGCAAGCAGCACCACCCCGGGGATGATGACCCTCCCTCTGCCAGTTTTTACATGGCTGGCTGATGTGGGGTATATGGGGTCCCGGTATAGGTTTCACAGCTACATGACAGCACTCTGAACCCTGGGTTGTTTGGTATCAAACAACTCAGAATGATAAATCCAAATGGTACCAGTATCAGATTTATTGCCAAAAGTACCCAGGGGCCATCTTAGAGATGACCCCTGCAAAGCTAACTAATACTGGCATGGGTGCTGGTTAGTCACCAGTAGCCGGTCACCACCAGACAAGATTCTGGGACCCTGGGGTGAGAGCTCTAGCTCTCTGGGTTCCAGAACAAAGCCCTTCGTGGATGGAGGTGTCACACCTCCCTCCTCACGAATGTGCACTGCCCTACTAGCAAGCTTCAAAGGGCTTACCACCCTTAAAACTCAACCCCCAATCCTGCTGCTAGCAGCAGATAGCCACCCCTGTTGCAAACCCAACTTTTGGCAGGAGTTAAGGCGGGAAAACACACAAAGAACCAGAGGAGTGGTCAGCCCTAGCTTGCACTACCCCTAAGGTCTTGAATGCAAGATGACCCCTCCATTTCATTTTCCTCTATATTCCATGGAAGGAAAACAGCCAGTTATGTGTAGGAAAGTGACCTCTGCCCACGGGAAGTTGTCACTTAGTGGGTGTAGCCACCCTAAAGTAGATGAACCCTTGGTCACTACTAGGTCCTCCTCTAAAGCCCACTAAATACAGGATTTAGTGCACACCCCTACACCAGAGATTCAGATTCCAAGGACACAAGAAGACCAGAAACAATGAAAACCTGAAGCTCGAGAACTGCATTCCTGCTGCACCAAGAAAAAGGCACCAACCCTGCCTGCTGCACTCAGGACATGACAATCGACACTGCAGGGTTGCCTGGACATAGGATGGACTCTACAATCACCCCAGAGGATCTCCACTCTTCTAAAAATTGTTCAAGATCTCCCTTCAGAGTGAAGGCATCACTTACCTGCAACAAAGACCAGAAGACCTCTGAAGTCCAGTTCACTGATCGGCTGCTGACCAAGGAACCAGACACCACAGCCAGACCAATTTTCATCCAATATACTGTGAGGACACAAACTAATGTGGCAAGTTTGGTGGCACTGCAGTTTCTAGTGGCCGAACCATGCAATAGTCCCAGGTACTGGTCACTCCACATCGGACACCCAAAAGGACAGTCCAGGCTGGACTGAAAAAGAACCAGGAGGAAGTCTCAATAGGACCTCCCACCAGAGTGCCCCTGCTGACCTGTAAGTGACCCTTGAAAGCAACCTACCTCCTGCTTCCAAGGGCACCTTTGTGCACAGCTCCAGGCTCCCCGATTTGCTCTGCACCTGGCCACCCTGTGCCGTGCACCGAAGATCCAGCTGTGCTCTAAGGTTCCTATACCACTTGTGACCTCGACAGTATGAGGGGACCCACCGGAATCACCTTGAAGGCCACCTGTGCAGTGCTTTTCCAAGTGGTCCCCCGCAGAGACCTCGCACCAGCTCCAGGAAATTTCTGCTGGTGCTTCTGCCAAAATGGGGAGCAGTCTGAACTTCTCAAGCTTGTCCACAAGGTCCACCAATGACCTCGACCTTTCTGCAAAAGGAAACATTGGTAAACGCATTGATCTGAACTGTTGGACCAGAACGCCTTGTAACCAGAACTGAGAAGTTGACTCCAAGGAAAATACGGCAGAACTCATGTGTGGTAACAGGGCCAAAAACGCTGTGAAAGGTCTTTCCTGACAAGATGAATGGATCAGTGGCAAGTGGATCCTGACTGCTCTGTGATGGTGTCATCTGCTTGATTGTGGCCTGCATAGGGCTGGGCATAACTTATATAATTTTCTGTAGTTTAATTACACACAATTAAAAAAAATGACATGAGGCTATGGGGAATTACACACGGAGCATAATAGCATTTAGCACTGTTTTCAAAATGCACCTTCATGTCCAAAGTGGACCTTAGAATACATTTTGCTCAAAGAAATAATCTCTAAATGAAATAAAACATAACCAGCTGCAGCCACTTATGATCCGTCCCTGTGCTCCTGGGTTATCCATTTTTTCCTCAAATTACTAAGAATCATGCGAGAAGGCATAATCGAGTAATTTTCAGTAATTTAACATAAGAGTAATGAGAAATTACCAAAATTACTTTGAATAATCACCCAGGCCTAGGCTCTCAGTGCTGTCATTGAAGTCCTTCGAGACGCTGAAGTGACCAACAGGAACTGTCTCAAAAAGTTGGAAAAGTATGAGCTTAAAAAATGGTTTGATCTCCGGAGCACTGAGGCTATATACACAAGGGTATCCACCTAGGTACAAACTCAGTGCGCAAAACATTTTAATTTGTCCTGCTCTGATTTGTTTTACCATTTGAAAGAAGTTTTCAGTGGATTTCAAGTTTTGTTGCATCCTTCTCACCTATAGCTTCCAGGAAAGTCCCACTGAAAGTTTGTGAGATACAAAGAAGAGACCAAGCAATGGATTTGGAGTTTGGCAGATGGAGTACTCCATCATAAGCATGAAAGAAATTTTGTCCGCCTTACTAAAAGTACCAAAGGATGTAAGGCATGTGTAATAAGGCACGCAAGATACTTGTCACATTTGTGATAAAGTAATTTATCTGCCAAACTATTCAATCGGGCCCCAGGTCCCAATTTAGACATCTTGAAGGGGCGATAACACAAAAAGCATCCAGCTGGCATGAGTAATTTAATGAGCACAAACTTTGAATTTTCTCACTCAGAGCTATTCATTTCAAAAGCTATTGTTTCAACATAACCTCACCAAATAGCAATCTGATACAGTCTTTTACCTTCCCCGACTGGATTGTGACTTCCATGGAAAAGACTAATGTCCTGATTTAAGAAAAATGTTGCACAATTGTGTGTGCGCTGTTGTGCATCAAAAAAATTACCACCGCCTAACACAATTTCTTAGCACCGTCTGTACACCATATTTAAAACACAATGCACCATGATGCTAAGGAAAGGTTAGCGTAAGAAAAAAGACTTAACCATTGCAACATGGAGGAAAGAAATATGACACTAATGCTGCAAAAGTGGCGCTAGAACGTTTTGTGGCATTTTATTTGTTTTTAAATACATTGGCCCTCATTACATCATTGGCGGTAAAAGCTGCTTACCGCCGTGCAGAAGACCGCCAACACACCGCTGCATCCGCGGAATTCCACCACAGCTATTATGACCCACATTTCGTAATCTGCCAAAATTCAGACACCCACACAAGTCCACCACATGAAAGGTCAGTGATAAACTGGCGGAAAAAAAACCTCCACTGTCACGCCAACAGAAAAATGCCCACACTATCACGATACATGAATCCATGCAGCGGTCTTTCAACCGCGGTATTCCATTGGCGGTACACACCGCTGCGCTCAAAATACACACACTCTTACAAAACGCAGCCACATTGGACAATTCAAAATACACACACCTGATACACATATACACACCACTCCCACACACCCATTACAATATAAAACACACACCCACATCACCCACAAACCTCTACAACACAAAATTCCAAAAGATGGCCAGAGAGAGACAGCACCAGCAAGAACAACGGCATCCACAGGCACACAACACCATAACCCACAGAACTTCCACGCACCTCACACAACACCCTACTACATATCAGCACACTTATCACCACACACTCCACCCCACACATCACCTACCCCACCCTATGGCACGGCAAATACACCCCAGGTTCTCGGAGAAGGAGCTCAGGGTCATGGTGGAGGAAATAGTCCAGGTAGAGCCACAGCTATTCGGGTCACAGGTGCAGCACACCTCAATAGCAATGAAGATGGAGCTATGGTGAAGAATAGTGGACAGGGTCAACGCAGTGGGACAGCACCCAAGAAATCGTGAGGAAATCAGGAAGAGGTGGAACGACCTATGGGGGGAGGTGCGATCCGTGGTCTCAAGACACCACTTGGCGGTTCAGCGGACTGGCGGTGGACCCCCACCTCCTCCCCCACAACTAACAACATGGGAGGAGCAGGTCTTGGTGATTCTGCATCCTGATGGCCTCGCAGAAGTAGCTGGAGGAATGGACTCTGGTAAGACAAATCTTAATTATTACATCCCCCACCCTACCTGCATGCCAGCACATACCCCCACCCTCACCCTCACCCCCAGCACCCCAACTCCTCACATATGTCTCAACATCACAAACCACCCATACCAACACCAAGCCCTGCATGCAACAACAAAGCATGGACACACATCAATAAAGCATGCCCACTGCACATACCCATACAACCCCCTAAACCATCATCACACAAGGTCCCACACAGGAATACAAGCACTGGGGTACACGGTCACCCACCCATTGCACACCATGACACACACAGATGTAATAACCATCCTTTTATACCCCTGCAGGACCCCTACCCAACGTCACCGGACAGGAGGGTCCACACATGTCCACACCACCAACAGAAGAGGCCCACAGTGATGACAGCAGCTCTGTCCAACTGGATCTAGATGACCAGCCCGGCCCATCGGGGACCTCGGGACAGTCGGTTCCCCTCATCCAGTCACAGGCCACCACCGACATTCCCCCCTCTGGAAACACCAGCACAGCACCCACCCAGCGGGCCCATACCTCCGTCCCCAGGACACATCAATCAGCTGTGTATCCACCACTACAGGGAACCCAGAATAACCCACCACCCCAACAACAACAGGGACCTGGGGGCAGTGGGCACCCGGTCCAGGGGACGGAGGCCCAGGGACACAGGGGAACTGGGAGGGCTGCTGTGCGACAGGGGGCGGACAGGCCAAGGGAACCCACTCTCCACGAGGCCCTCTCCTCCATCATGGGAGCCTACCACCACTCCCAGGAGACGATGGCAACGGTACTGGCCAAGTTTCAGGAGACCCAGCGCCTGCAGGAGGAACAGTATATGGGCTTCAGGGAGGAACTCAGAACCATCAGCTCCACCCTGGGCACCATCGTAGGGGAGCTGAAGGAAGTACTCAAAACCAGGAGGGATGCTGTGGCACTAAAAGGGGCCCCTGACACTAGCATGGATGATGAACTGCCCACCCCCTCCGCCGGTGCTAGTGGACAGGACGCCCCACCACAGGACCACCACACCAGCACCCCACCCCCTGCAGAGGGAGAACCACCCTGCAAACGGTCCCTGAGATCCAGGACAAAGACAGAGCATGATGCCAAGACCCCCGCCACGAAATGAGACCACCCTGATTGATATCCTACTGTCCCACTTTCTCACCCTGTCCATACTTAAACTGCCCAAGTTCCACTTCCTATGCCCATATGGGCAATGCACCTGGGAGACTAATAGACTGGACTCTGCCATGGACATTCCTCCACCATCACCCCTCACCATTTCACTACCCCTCCAATATTCAGCACTTAAATAAACACCCTTGAAGCACAAAACAATCTGGAGTCTGTCTGTGATTTTGAAATAGTGTATTAGCAATTACAGTGACAAAATGCTCCTTCAATTGTAATGTCAACATACCTATGCTACACAGCTCTAGTCCATGAGGAATCTAAGCAGATGTCACACAGTGGGACCCACATCTGTGAAATCGTAAGGGAAATTGACAACTCAGTGACCATACACTGGGTGAAAACAACAGACAGTAGAGAGGTAGTAGTGTTAAAGTACATGTAGTAGGCAGGTCTGTAATATTACCTGTGTCTCACTGGAAATATTGCTGGATCACTGCGTCCCTGTTGTTCATGTCTTCTTCCTCTGCTTCCTCTTCTTCACTGTCCACAGACTCCACAGCTGCCACAACACCACCATCTGGACCATCCTCCTGCAGAAAAGGCACCTGTCGTCGCAAAGCCAGGTTGTGAAGCATACAGCAGGCCATGATGATCTGGCACACCTTCTTTGGTGAGTAGAATAGGGATCCACCTGTCATATGGAGGCACCTGAACCTGGACTTCAGGAGGCCGAAGGTCCGTTCGATCACCCTCCTAGTTTGCCCATGGGCCTCATTGTAGCGTTCCTCTGTCCTTGTCCTGGGATTCGTCACTGGGGTCAGTAGCCATGACAGGTTGGGGTAACCAGAGTCACCTGCAAATGGTGAGGGACAACTGTTAGACACGCCCTAACCTGGAGGGATATCCCCAGACCCAGACAACCATTCCCACTGACTTGCTTCCAGGTGCTCACCTAATAGCCACACACTGTGCCTCTGGAGTTGACCCATCACATAAGGGATGCTGCTATTCCGCAGGATGTAGGCGTCATGCACTGAGCCAGGGAACATGGCATTCACATGGGAGATGTACTGGTCTGCCAAACATACCATCGAATGATAACTCTTACGGTTTCTGTACACCTGTTCACTCCTGTGGGGGGGGACCAAAGCCACATGGGTCCCATCAATGGCACCTATGATGTTGGGGATGTGTCCCACGGCATTAAATCACCTTTCAATGCAGGCAAATCCTCCACCTGAGGAAAAATGATGTAGCTCTGCATGTGTTTCAGAAGGGCAGACAACACTCTGGACAATACGTTGGAAAACATAAGCTGGGACATCCCTGATGCTATGGCCACTGTTGTTTGAAAAGACCCAGTTGCAAGGAAATGGAGCACCGACAGCACCTGCACTTGAGGGGGGATTTCTGTGGGATGGCGGATTGCTGAAATCAGGCTTGGCTCCAACTGGGTACACAGTTCCTGGATTGTGGCACGGTCAAGCCTGTATGTGATAATCACATGTCGCTCCTCCATTGTCGACAGGTCCACCAACGGTCGGTACACCGGAGGATGCTGCCATCTCTTCATATGTCCCAGTAGACGGTGCCTATGAAGGACAACAAGCGAGCACAGAGTCAAACAACTCAGAGGTACGTACCCACAGTTTACACAGAACACCATTCCTACACAAAAGATGGCCTGTATGTGTGTAGAGTCTAGGCCTAGGTATGTGTGACGCAGTTGAAAATGAAGCCATGTGGGCCCCAATGGCAGCTGCCTGACCTGTAAAGTGGGACAATGGGATGTGAGGTAACTGTGCTGGCGTTGTACACCATCGCGGTAGGTGGTCGAAGACCGCGGCGCAATGCTGCATTGGTTAACATTGGACCCTATGGGTCCCAGGAGCCAATGACGATGTACGCCTGCGGTGACGGTACGCCCCGCCGTGGATGTGACAGCCATTTTCTATCTGTTCAATCACTCAATACCTGATCTTCGACAGGAGAGGACCTACACTGCAAGTGTTGCTGTGACCTCGGTCTGAAAGAGACAATGGCTCGAGTGTCTGGTGAAAGGGCCCCTTCCTTCACATCGGAGGAGTTGGAGAAGCTCGTGGATGGGGTCCTCCCCCAGTACACGCTACTCTACTGTCCTCCAAACAAAGAGGTAAGTACACAGGGAGTATGTTGTATGGGCTATGCCTGTGTGGAGAGGGCTGGATGTAAGAAGGAAGGGGGGAGAGTGCTGCGTGCATGAAAGACGGTGAATGAATGTGCCACATGGCAAGGGTAGGGATGGGGGCCAATCAGTTTCACGGTGCAGTTGATAATAACTTCTCTTTTTCCCCTGTACATTTCATATAGGTCAGCACCCACCAGAAAAAAAATATTTGGCGTGCCATCGCCAAGTACGTCCGGACCCTGGGGGTCTACCACAGACGGAGCACCCACTGCCGGAAAAGATGGGAGGACATTCGCCACTGGAGCAAGAAGACGGTGGAGGCTCAGAAGGGGATGGCCTCCCAACGTGGGAGGGGTGCCCGTCGCACAATGACCCCCCTGATGTTCAGGATCATGGCGGTGGCCTATCCGGAGTTGGATGGGCGCTTGAGGGCATCACAGCAACCACAAAGGGGTGAGAACACTCTCATTCTGCTGACTTTGCACGCAGTGAAGGTGTCTGGGTGGGGGAGGTGGGCTGTGGGTTTCCCTAGGCCAGGGCGAGTTCCGTAGGCAAGGCCCCTCCATAAGGCAGGCCATGTGGCACCCCACTCCACCTCTGTAGAGTGCCAAGTACACCTAGTCAAGCCCCTGTGTCATCTATGTGTGCAGATGTCGTCCATAGCCTTGTAGGCCATTTCCCATTAATTGAACAGTGGACCCCAAGAGCGCGGCGTAGTGCAGGGGGCTTCTGTGTCTGTCATGTCCACCAACGGTAGCGGTAATGCATGCACTCAGCATGTCTTTCTTCTGTCGTCCCCCCCCTTTTATGGTCTCCCTGTTCTTGTGTGCTTTAGCATCATCAGGCGGAGGAGCAGTGCTACCGGAGCACGAGGGAGCTGCATCCCACATGGCCCTGGAGGGCTAGACTACGGACTCAGAGTTCACCAGTGGGACGGAGGGCGAGGGGAGCTCCACGGCGGGGACAGGAGCTGACACCAGCGACATGGACTCCTCCTCTGATGGGAGCTCCCTTGTGGTGGCGGCAACATCTGTCCCTCCCATCTACAGGTACAGCCGCCACCCCCCTACCAGCACCGCCCTCCCAGCAGCCCCTCAGCCTTTGCCCCGTGTCCGCTCACCCAGGAGGGTGGGCATCACCTTCGCCCCAGGCATCTCAGGCCCTGCCCCAGTCACCCCTGCTGCCCTCAGTGAGAAAGCCATTGACCTCCTCAGGTCCCTCACTGTTGGGCAGTCTACCATTTTGAATGCCATCCAGGGTGTAGGGAGGCAGTTGCAACAAACAATGGCATTCCTGGAGGGCATTCATTCTGGTCAGGCGGCCCTTCAGCGAGCTTTTCAGACTCTGGCCTCAGCACTGATGGCAGCCATTGTCCCCATCTATAGCCTCCCCCCTCCATCTTCCTCCACCCAGACCCAATTCCCTGTACCTCAGCCTATTCCAAGCACACCTACAGACCAGCATGCACACACGTCAACACACAAAGGAAGCTCTGGCAAACATGAGCACCACACAACCCACTCACGCAAGCATCACACACATGCAGACACAGTAACATCCACTGCCTCCACTGTGTCCCCCTCCTCCTTGTCTCCCTTCTCCCTCCCAGTCTCGTCTACACTCACACCTGCATGCTCTACCTCTACAGCCACTATGTCACTCTCCAGCACACCCACCACAACACCCCGCTCATGTGCAGTCACCACCCCGACTACCATTCACACGTCCCCTGTGTCATCTCCCAGTGTGTCTGTGAAACCCACTCCCAAGATACACAAACGCGTGCACACACCCACCCAACAGCCATCCACCTCACAACAGCCTCCAGCGCATGCACCTTCACCCAAAGTCACCAAACGTACACCTCCTACAACCACCACCTCTTCCTCCACTCCCAAACCCCCTCCAGCTACCAGTCCCAGTGTCTCCAAAAAACTTTTACTGTCCACCCTTGACCTCTTTCCCACACCTCCCCCACCCCATCCGTGTCCTAGGTCCTGAACTAACACCTCATCCACAACATCTCCGGGACCAGTGGTGCCTGCAGTCACCAGAATCAAGAGTGCACCAGCCACCAGGGCAGCCAGTGTGGCAAGGAGCCACAGCACAGGCGACCCCCCACCTGTGAAGCATCAGAAGTTGGCCAGTGCCCGGCGGGAGAGGGGGAAGACTCCAGCCACCAAAGGCGCTCCCAGGGGTCCCAGTGGGAGTGCGGAGTCAGCTGTGACACCTTCCAAGGTGGGGAAGGGCCACAAGAAACCCGGCAAGTCTGGGAAGAGCAGCACGGCGGAGAAGCCCGCCATCATCCCCGATGCCACAGAGCCCACCTCCAGCACAAGCCCAGCTGCCCAGGACAGGACCACCAGTACTAGCCCACCTGCCAAGGAGGCCACCGCCAGAACTAGCCCACCTGCCCAGGAGGCCACCACCAGCATCAGCCCACCTGCCCAGGAGGCCACCGCCAGCACCGGCCCACCTGCCCAGGGGGCCAGCACCAGCCCACCTGCCCAGGAGGCCACCGCCATACTGAAAAGGAAGAGGAAACCCAATAACCCTCACCTGTCCTGGGTTAATGGCACTATATATACAGAAACAATGGTCTACAGGTAGGGAAAGATTATGTAATTATTTACAAATACAGTGCTTAATACTGTCTTTGTTCGATTAATTTCTTTCCACAATTTATTACAATTATTTTATGTACCAGGCAGAAAAAAATCATTGGTGAAAATGAATACAAGCGTCAAAGAATTTACATAACAAAACAGAATTACAATTAATACCAACAAAAACAATTGAATTCATATTTTCTTTTTAATTCAATTGAAGCCAACATCTAGCTTCTCAAAGTCTGATGATTGATCATATCATTACTAGAGGGTTGTGCCCAACAACCTTTCTTCATGGGAAATTAGTGGTTACCTTCTCAGCATTCTGGTTGTAATACACTTTGTACGATGATTGGAAATTCGCATATATGCAGGTAGAAAATACCGCTATATTTTTTTGGGGGTATTTTGCACAGCGTTTTTGACGATTTTTATGAGGCTGACTCTGATTTCGGTGAATCCGCCCCGGAAAAGGTGGCAGATTGGCCTGTCATAATAGTGTGGGCGGTACATTGTCTGCCGCCTGTCTGTTGGCGGTGACCGCTGCGCTGTTTGTTTGTACCGCCGTGGCGGTCGGAGTGTTAAAGTGGCTGTCTTTGTTGGCTGTTTCCGCCACGGTCATAATAGCAAGGGTTGTAATGACCACCATTGTCTTAGCGCCATATCTAACAGCATTAACATAAAAAATGAGTGAGCAAAAAAAGAAATAATAGGGAGGCAAGATGGAGGATGCAGGCCATGAGAGACACTAGAGAGATCCTGATGAGCCTTGTACGAGCCAAAGATGGACCAGCAAAGTCTCGGGAGAAGGAGGAGAGGAAGCTGAAGTGTCACTTTAGTGAGGAGGAGAATTACATCTTAGTCAGAGAGGTGACGGAGCACCAACACCAGCTGTTTGTCACCTTCAAATTGCCAATAGGTAGAAGAGAGGCTATATGGCAGAAAGTAGTAGATAAAGTCCACAGTGCGGCAGAGGTGAGGAAGACTATCACTGATTGTAAGAAGCGCTGACACGAATGCAAGCACTGAACTAAAGAGAAACTGGCTAGGAACTGAAAGGCAGCACTACAGACTGGAGATGGAAATCCTGCACCCCAGGAGGACCTGGATGAGTTGGAGAAGAGGGTAGCAGCCATCATCTCTGGAGGAGATGGTCACTAGAATCGCACGACAGGACAGCACAGACAACCAAGACCTACCACAAATGTACTGTAAGTTGCAGTGGGGGACTATCTGGAAATTAAAAAATGGCAGAAGGGAGAGGCACATAGGACATACTGAATGTATGCAAAAGGGTCACTTGGGAACACAAAGTGCCAGAATCAAAGGCCCCTATTGCCACTAGAGCCTCACTTTTAGTGCTGTCTGGTGGCTCTATGCACTCCGCCATATTCTCAACATGGTATTAAGCCAATAATTGTGGCTTAACACCACCTTGTAAATATGGGCCCTTCACACACAGCACTTTGCCTGAATGTTGCGTGCAATCAGTGTGGCTGTGCCACAACAACACCCATTGCATATTGTTGTTGCCCCAGATTTAAGACTACATGTAAACTTGAGGCTGTGACTAAATCCAACACCACCACAGGGGTGGCATTAGACTGGTGCAACAATGACAAATGTTTTCCTTTCTCTTTGTGTTTTTGCTCTTCCTATGTGTGCTGCATCCTGCATCACACACAGAGCGGATGCAAATGCCCAGAAAAGATTACAAAACTATCTCCCCTGCAGCACAGCAATCCTTGCTCTGTGGCGCAAGGTTGTGTGAGTTAACACTCGGCGGCAAATATTGCGCTGATACGGGGCCAACAAAGGGCTGCGCCACACACACTTTGAAATGGTGCATCCAAACATATTGAAGATGATGGAATGTGACACTGTCAAATGTGGCGCAAAGTTACACTCTGTCATTTTCCCTGAAACCTAGGCAATAATGGCCCAACACTTCAGATGCACCCATACCTCTCTCTATATACACCAAACTTTTCTCAACCATCCCAGCAATTGCTTCACTGTTGCCACTGATCTACCTGCCTATGTGTAACACTCAGTGGGCAACATGTCATACGCTATTTTCACAGGATGGCCCAACAACAACTCTCACACACTTCCATGCACTATTTGGGAATGGGCACAAAAGTGAACGTGTACAACATATGGGGCATGTCCGTGGCCATCATTTGTGCTGCTGTAAAAGTAGCTCCCATTTTACTATGTAACACGGTCGCCTGTATTGTGGAAATGGTTTGTATTGGGCACATAGGGACTCCTTTATGGTAAGATCAGCCACAACTGGCATCAATGTCGCACTATGGGCCCAATGTCACAAGCCCATAATGCATTATCATCATACAAATTGTTTCCAATGTGGATCCAAGCTGCCCATTCCCCTTGTGCCACATTGAGAAAGTCATACAATGCATGCATTGATCCACACTATACGTCCTTACACAACTATATCCCTGTGGCAGATATGCTGTGTGCAAGGAAATATCCCTTTCACAGAGAGGAAAGAACTAATGGGGCTGACAATCTATAAAGGTTGCACTGTGCCATCTTATTACCTTAAGTGTGAGAACTGCTAAAAGCAGCTGACAAAGTGACACAAGCAGTGTAAGCAATGGACCTCCCTCTGCTTTGCTGCCCTAGTGCCATCATTCATGGTGCCAATGCAGTAAAGCACCAAACTAATGACAAACGCATTAGACTACTATGGGAATGTCTACCATGGTGAACAGGAATGTAATGACATGCTTCCGTTGTGTCAGTGGCAGTGGCAAAGGGCCTACAAGAAAAATTGTGAAGTGGGATCAATGCATCAAATACCTTGAAATGTTGCCCTTTGTGTGATGCACAGTGCAACACGTAATAAACAACTACAACCTGTAGAATTACAAACTTGTCACACACCCACTTGTCACTTCCACCACCCTGAGTTCTTGGACTACACTAAAATGAATCCAAATGTGTTAACCTTTTCAAAGACATCAGAATCTGGGTGGGTCACACGTGTTGCATGGGAAGATCACACATATACTCATGGAATGCCTGTTACATGCAGTGTCAGGTGTCAGGTGTGAAAGGGGCTCATGGAAAATACACCAGGATAAGGAATGCAAGGTGCTTCACCTTGGCATGTTAAGAGTGACCTATCAGTACCCACCACTCAAGTACAAGTCAGAAATTTTAGATGCTTGAGGACAGCACTATGATGTGTGTGTCTGAATATAATGGCACATATCTACCCAATGAAGAAGAAACGTGCAGTACAACAGCTATCCTTGCTCCGCTGTGCTGCATCAATTCAAATGTCCAGGGATGTTTGCTTCTCACAGATAGTTAATGCATTCCTATATCATTCTTGGTAATTCCCAAAAATCTAATGGTCTTAACCAACATAGCCACCCAAACTGCATGGTGCAGGGGTGTCCCTCTTGTCTGTTGTAATGCACATCTGCAGGAAGGAACACATCCTGCTAAATCTACTAACAGGAATGCTGTCTGTCACTTACAATGTTTGACGATGACTGCAACACACACTGAAATTAGCTCACAATAGGATTACTACAATCTCTGTTCTCAGTACCACAACTACAATGCCACCATTGATGTGGTGTCCCAACATGATTCATCCACACATCAGCAAGCATCAAAATGTTTCAGGTCTGCCTCCCACCACATGTGTTCTTAATTTGATGGAAGTGACAGGCCTTTATCTACATCCTCCTAGCAACTTAGACCCAGATTCATGACAAAGTGGTCGGCGTGCTGCTGCACAAAAAAATATCAGTGCTGCACCACTTTGAATTGCAGGGATTCACCATATTTACATGGCTCACCAACCATGAACCCCCCTGTGCTGGCGATAAAGTAAGCTACATGTGCCAAAGCAGGCATCCATGCACCATAGTGCAAGAGTGTCTCCTTTGAGGTGACTGGTTGTTTATGTGCAGGAAGGGACACCTTCCTGTATATTAAAAAAACATCCCTGGAATTGTGTCTCTCCTATGTGTGCTGCAGAATGCAGAACACCAAGGATGAATTAAAACATACCTCCTCATTTTGACATGTTAAAGCCACCTCTGGGTTGGCGTGAGTAATTGCTGCTGCCATAAATTTTAGATTTCTTGTAAATCTGGAGCAGCATGATAAGTTATGAAGGTTGTGGTGGAACGGCCACTGTAAAACCCATTGCACACCCCTGATGCAGAAAATTGCATTGGAAGGGCCCATTTTAAAAAAGATGCGCAGTGCCACAAACAGTGGCAATACACTTCCTTGTAAAAAGGAAGCACTGAAAAGCGCTAGCGAAGCATTGCACAAAGTGAAGCTCCAGTGGTGATAAGGCCTTAAATATCGGCCTCCAGAGTCATGTATTCACCACCTTGCACCACGCAACATAATAAATAACCATCTTGTGTATATGTGTGCAAACAGGAAGGTCTATCTTCCAGCAAACCAACACTCAGTCCAGCAATGCAGCCATCTTTGTAGCTATACAACAAGGAAACCTGAAATGCACAGATGAATGTTGTCTTGCATGAAGCGAGAAAATTCTGTTTGCTCGCATACACACTATGTGGTTGAATCTCACAATGGGTGGTGCCGAATGCTGGAGACATCACTCTAAGTGTATAGGAGAATGGAAGAGAACAGCTCACCCCCTACTGTCACCTCAACAACACACAGGGTGGCAGATGAGTCACTTAACCACTCAAATATCTGTTAGAACAAATTCCAAGTATATGTGAACATCTACACTTGTGGAGTGAGCACAAATCTGGAACAACGTCCATGTTTTGCAAAGTTTACAAATTAAGTCAATAAAAGGGGTACATATGTCAAACACCATGATTAAAATATCAATGTGGGTGTAACTCACTGGGAACTGTGGACTGGAGATTGTGCAAATGGTGGGTACACACAAATGATGTTCAGGTGACAAAGTGTGCCGTTAGGGCTCCACAAATGTGTGCCTTGATGTAGAAGCCTTTAAAATGACTAAGAGCCATCAGTAGCAATTAAATGATGAGCCATGTCAACAGTCAATGATTGACCGTTCACTATCCCATTGCAGAGGATGATTCCTTACATCCTGCGGTCCTGCCTGTCTTTTACAGATTACATGGATGGGCAGCTGCCGACCATCAATGAAGAGACTCTCCAGGATGTCCTGGGTTCCTTCTAGACACCACCTCCAGTCGCAGGGAGGACACACAGCGTTGTGGGCTCTCCACATGAACCACCTAACTACCAATGCACAGCACCAACCAGTCCTGCCACAGCCCTGGAGTCTGAGTACCCAGACATCACCTTTCAGAAGACAGTGGTAGGAGTCCAGTGGGAGCTGGCACAGCAGGTGTGGACAGGGATGGAGACCATGGATGCAGCCTAGAAGGAGAACAGAGGTGCCTCAGTCTGAATAAGGACAATTCAGCTGCCATCAGAGGCACCCACTCCCTGCTACGTGGACTCCAGCGGTCCCTGGATGACATAGCTGATATAGCTGCTGTCATGAGGCAGAGTCTTGAACAATTCCCCTATCAAAGTGGCAGCAGCATGACAGATAACAAGTTGGGTGCTATACAAAATGCCCTGGAGTCCATACAGAAGGAAGAGGCCTCCCTCAGGGAAACATGGCTGCCTATCACCGTGATGGAGCAGCGGCATTGAGAAATCAGCACTTCTTTCTTGCTGCAGTGGTACCTTATGTGTTCTCACAAATGGCAGCTGCCAGGACCTTTGATTCCACATCTCTATCCCCTGATGTGTGTGAGTGGCCCCCTCAAATTCAACAACACCACCACCCGTAGCAGAGAAGGTACCACACACATCAGTGGAAGAAGATGTGGAAGGAACAACATTCACACTTAAAAGTACCCGTAGCTGCAGTCTGTGCCACATGGACAGTATCTCTTTAGTTTTGTGCTTAAGATCATGACAGTGTTGTGACAGCTGGCAATGTGCCCTCTTCACATAACCACTGTTTACTTACCTTCTATGGACTGTCATTGTCTCAGTTCCTACCTATAGTCAAGTTGGACTCCTCCTCACTATTTCACACTTCTCCTACACATGTCTCATGACATATCCCTGACTCTTGAACTCTGAATGTACAATAAATGACTCAGGATCTGTCATGGGGTCAGTGAACTGGACATTGTACTGAATTGGAAACTCAACTTGCACATCTAAATTAAGCACCATAATCAAAAGTATCATGCTCTTTTTTCAGTGTTCAATCAACTCACATAGATGTCTACATTGTGTGAAGCAATGCCAATGAGGAGAGAACCAAAGGGCATGTGTGACTTACTGTCATACACAAAGGCATAAACTAGTACACAGAGATGATAAAGGTGACCAAAAATATTGTGGACTTCAAACATCTTAATGAGCCTCCCAAACAGATATCCATGCAAGTTGACATATGGCCTGAATTGTTCAGAACTCAAGATGATTGTACGAGTACAACAAATATGTGAGGAACAGAAGACACATATATAAGACTGTTACAGGCAGCTATCAGTATGCCAGTATCCATACTCCAAATCAGGTGGAGTTTAATGTGCAAAATCTTTCTCAGATGATTGTGACAGACCTTGGCAATGACAAGGCCGGCGTTGCAGCGCCGGCCTGACGAGGAGCATTTCCCGATGATGCTAGTCATCCATTGTGATGCTTGAGGGCTCTTGCTCCTGACACCTCAGGTGTCCTAGGCCATTTGTTCACGTGTGGAACACTGTACTTTTGTATGTCTTACTATTATTGGGAGATTGTACACTGGACCATATAACCTCCTGGTCCCTCCCCCCCCTTTTTTGATTTAGCTGATGTCATAGTCTACCAATCAGACAGCTCCTTGGTCATTGGGGATATACATAGTCAAACATGTAAATCAATACTGAATGCATACCCTAAGGCATTTCCCTAACATAGCCAGTGCAGACATGAGAACACCGAGACAGTCAAACATCATGGACACCTAATTGTCAAAAATGTATATGATTTATTGATACCTAAAACACAACCTATAAAATACCTAAACTACTCACTAACCAACACTAAGCTAACATATACTAACGTATCTTAACTTAACCCTACAGCTATCTATCCTAAACTAAACTTATACACAGAGGCCCTCATTAGGACACTGGCGGTAAATCCCACTTACTGCCACGCTGACAGCTGCCAACATACCGCTGTGGTGGCAGATATCTGTTAACCATATTATGACATACACACACCAATCTGACAGAATACTGCCACACACACAAATCTGCCAGCCCAGAGGTCAATGCTAAAGTGGCGGTACCAACACCCACACCGTTATGCCAACAAAACAACGCCCACCACATTATGACCCATGAATCACCACAGCGGAAATTCAACTGCAATAAACCATTGGCGGTACATACAGCTGCGCTCAGAATGGACACCCACATTCAAAACAACACCACATTGGCCAATACTAAAGACACACACCTGACATCCATACACACACCATACCCACACTACTATAAAACACACGCCCACAGCACCCACAACCCTTTGCTAACACAAAAAGACTGCAAGAGTTAGCCACCGACATCAGAGAGACAACTACAAACACATCACTGACAACCATACATCCCTCACTCACCCTACATCACACAACCCACCACATCACCCAACACACTCTCACCAACCCACAAAATACAACACCCATGGCACCACACTGAGGGGGAGTAAAGGGTCATGTTGGAGGAAATTGTCAGGGTAGATCCACAGCTGTTTGGAGCACAGGTACAGCAGACTTCCATTGCCCGGAAGATGGAGCTATAGCAGAGAATCGTAGACAGTGACGACATCAGAAAGAGATGGAATGACCTATGGGGAAAGGTACGTTCAATAGCATCAAGGTACCAGCTCGCTATACAGAAGAATGGCGGTGGACCCCTGCCTCCTACCCCACAGCTCACAACATGGGAATACTGGCATTACTGCATCCTGAGGGACTCGCTGGAGTAACTGGAGGACTGGACACTGGTAAGTCAACATTTACCACTTATCATCCCCCATACGTGCATGCCATCTCACACCCTCACCCTCACTCCCATCACTCCACTACAACCCACACACTGCACCTACACATATGACTAACACCAATGCAATTCCTGCATGCTATACCAATGCACCCCTCCCAGCCCTGCATGGACATCCATCACCAAAGCATGCACAGCATAGGGAAACTAACAATCCCACAATACCTCACCATACACAAACAAAAGGTGGCAGGGCAACAGCAACCATAGAGGGGAGGATAGGGATGTATAATATGTCATATACAAGAAGCATAATACAACACTTACATCCCCACAGGTACCCCAGCCAATGTCAGTGGAGAGGAGGTGCCACGACTATCCAGTCCCCCAACAGAAGATGCCCCCAGTGATGACAGTAATTCTGGACTTCTGGATCTGGATGACCTACCTGGCCCATCAGGGACCACTGGACAGCCGGTCACCCAAGCCCACTCACAGACCACCGCCGAGCCTCCCCCATCACCCCAACACCACAGCACCCACCCAGTGAATCCACACCTATGTCCCCAGGACACGTCAATCAGCAGTGTTCCCACCTGTACAGTGACTCCAGGGCACAACTCCCCCACAAGACAATCAGGGACCTGGGGTCAGTGGCAGTGGGCACACCATTCAGGAGACAGGGGCACAGGCCAACAGGGAAACTGGGAGGATTCCTGTGCACCAGGGGGAGGACAGAAGCAGGGAACCGACTCTCCAGGAGGCACTCTCTGAGATCCTGGGAGCCTACCAACATTCCCAGGACACAATGGGCCAGATCGTAGACAATGTGCAGGCTTACAGGAGGCTGCAGGAGGGACCTTATCAGGGGATCAGGGAGGACTTGCAGGCCATCTACACCACCCTGATCTCCATAGCAGGGGTGCTGGTAGACATGGCCAACATCATGAGGGAGGCAACAGCACACAAGCGGGTCCCTACCACTAGCCAGTCCATCGACCAGCCCTCCACTTCCGCTGTCTCTAGTGTGCAGGAGGACCTGCCACAGGACCCACAGGCCACCAGCATGCCTCTCCCTGCAGAAGGTGAACCACCCTGCAAACGTTCACTGAGAGCCAGACAGAAGCCAGAAACACTTGCCAAGATCACCACCAGGAAATTAAACTCTCCTGATTCTTCCCCTTGTGTCCCGCACTGTCACATTGTCCACCTTGAACTGTCTTTGTTCCCCGTCCTATGGCCCCTAGGACACTGCTACAAACAGACTGGAATAATACTATGGACTTTCCTCCATCATCACCCCATTCCATTGCACTTTCCCCTCAATCTTTAGTACTACAATAAACACCCTTGGACACAACTCGACTACTTGTATATCATGTGTTGAAAATGTGTATTCATGAAAACAGTTACATCCATTTCAAATATACTGTACATAACATTGTGAGAGCATTTAAATAATGACGTGTAGCTGGCTGGTTATACCACCAACATCTCAACATCTGAAATATGACAAACCATAGGTGACAGTAAGTACAGGTAAAAGGAAATGGAAGCCATCTTGCCACAGCCACACAAAATACACCAATAGTCATAGAAATGTTAATCTACACTGTCTCACCTGTGTGTCATTGGAAGAACTGACGGATTACTGATGTTCTGTTGTCCTCATCCTCAGCATCTTCATCATCAATGTCTTCAGGGTCCACTGCTGCCACAGGGGCAGCTTCAGTCTCATCCTCCTGCAGAAAAGGTACATAGCTTCTGAGGGCCAGGTTGTGCAACATGCAGCATGCCACTACTATCTGGCCGACCTTCTCAGGTGACTAGCACAGGGATCCACCTGTCAGATGGAGGCACCTAACCTGGCCTTCAGGAGGCCGAAGGTTCTCTTGATGATCCGTCTGATTCACCCATGTGCCTCATTATAACGTTCTTCAGCCATTGTCCTGGCATTCCTTACAAGGGTCAGCAGCCACAATAGGTTTGGGTAGCTAGAGTCACCTGCAAGTATTGAGGGACAAAGTTTAGCTACACACAATCCTATGGGGTTGACACCAGAGGCATATACTAACATACAGTGGGTGGGGACCAAGGCTCACCTATTAGCGACACCCTGTGGCTTTTGTAGTTGGGCCATCACATTTGGGATGTTGCTATTCCTCAGAACAAAGGCATCATGTACCGACCCAGGATAGTTAGCATTGATGCTGGAAATGTATTGATCCACTAGGTACACCATTAGCACATTCATTGAGTGGAAACTCTTACGATTCCGAAACACCTGTTCTGGCGGGGGGACACACGCAACATGTGTCCCGTCAATTGCACCAAGAATATTGGGGATATGTCCCATTGTATAGGATCTGGCCTTCACTGAGGCCAAGTCTTCCACCTGGGGGAAAGAAATGTAACTGCACATATGTTTCACCAGGGCAGACAAAACTCTTGCCAGCACGATTGAAAACAATGGCTGTGACATGCCTGCTGCCAAGCCTACTGTCACTTGCAAAGACTCAGGTGCCAGGAAATGGAGGACTGATAGCACTTGCACAAGAGGGGGGATTCCAGTCAGATGATAGATAGCTGATGTCTGGTCAGGCTCCAACTGGGCACACAGCTCTATGATTGTGGCCCTGTTCAGTCTATAGGTCAGTATTATGTGCCTGTCCTCCAGAGTAGCCAAGTAATCCACCTGAGTTCTGTACACGGGGTTATGTCTCCACCTCCTATTCATCTGCAGCAGTAGGTATCTAAGGGGCACAAGAGTGAGTAGGCTGTCACAATTGGAACAACAAAGCCACAACTGCAGTCCGCATGATGCACTTATGTATTAGGACAGTGTAAATGGTGGGGAAATGGGAAAGGGCCCCAGCCTTCACTTCAGAGGAGTTGGAGCGACTGGTGGTTGGGGTACTAAAGCAGTATGGACAGCTGTATGGGCCTCTAGACCAACAGGTGAGTACACTTTGGCCACGATGCATGTGGCAAGGAGATGCGTGTGAAAGCATTGTGTAAGGGTGGGTGGGGGTGGGGGATTGTATGTTGGTGGTGTACAAGTTGTGCCCTGGCTAAGTTGTGTGCCAATTGTGATTGAATCGGGTATGGTGGGCCATTTGTGTGACTGGCTGGACTGTTTGTTTAATGGTGTTCTGCTGTCTGTATTGCCCCTGCAGGTCAGTGCCCATCAAAAGAAGGGATCATGGCATGCCATCGCCGAGGACATGTGGAACCTGGGGGTCTATGGCAGGTGGAGCACCCACTGTAGGAAGAGGTGGGAGAACCTGAGATGCTGGGCCTGGAAGACCGCTTGGAGATGGCCTCCCAACGAGGAAGGGGTACCCATTGGACCCTGACCCCACTGATCGCCTGCATACTGGCAGTGGCCTTTCCTGAGATGGATGGGTGCTTGAGGGAATTACAGCAGCCATAAGTGGGTGAGTACAGTGGGTATCATTACATATTTTGGCTGGTGAGGTGGTATCCTGGTGGTGGATGTGTGTTCGTGGGTGCCCTTAAGGCTGGTCTAGGCATTGCAGTGTGGGTCAACCGAAGGGCAATGGGTGTGTCGTAGTTTGGACTCTTGCTCTGAGCAAGACTTCTGGTTTAAGGATGACAGTACTTTTGTTTGTAGGCGACTGAGTCTTTCCTACAACAAGTCGCAACTGTTGTCCAAACCTTACCGGCTCACTAGCAGTACCTCACCAGAAACACCATAGTAAAAGGTGATTTATGGCAGTCGCTTACGCATGGACTCAAAGTAAGATATCTCAGGGTATGTTGTGGTTAAACGGAGATTACCCTTTTCTCACAGATATATTATGTCGCATACAAACACAGGCAATGACACTGATGCAGTAAAGTTATAATAGCTTTTTATTTAACATAACAGCAATTTGCGATAAGTTTCATGGACTGCAATGATTAGGATAATGAATATAGCAAGTAACAGTACTGTGAAGAAGAGAGTCATTGTTATGAAGACCCCCACCATTTTGCAATACATGAAAAAGAGATATAAGATGGAATATGCCCTATTACTCTCATGTGAATAGGCCTAACCTCCTACCTAAAGGAGAGCTTGGTTCGCTAAACCTAATCTGCCAAAGCCATGTCCATGAGAGGAACCTCCAACCCTCGTTACCTTGGAATGAGGTCTCTATCTCAGACTCCGTAGGGACAAGAAGACTGGGTCAGCGTCAAGACGACTGCAGCATCGGTATCAGCGATGGAGGCGATGCCCTCTGGTCGGAATCCCTCTGATTATCTGTCTAAAGTGTGATGTATTTATACAGATCTACAAGGTCACCTGACGTAGGTGTATTCCAAAACAATAGATAACAGGCATGCTTGGGACGGCAACTAATATCAACAATCCCTCGAAAGTATAGAGAGGGAAAATCCCCAAGTCTGAACACCTACTGTTTGTTTGTCTTTGGTGCTTGATCTTGACGCTTTGACACGGTGACACTGATAATGTAACTCATAACAAGTGGCCTAACTATAAACAAGGCAGCCATCTTAGAAGAAATAAATAATTAAATGGGCTAAGACAGAGCAAGCTAAGTAGGTTAAAAGTCACTAGGTGACGGGGGCACGAGTCTACAAGCCAGCGGCTAAGCTAACTCATGCTATCCCATTAAAACGAACTAGGATTCACTACAGGTGCATGGCAAATACAGGTAACCTAGCTTGTTAGTAGTCCATTTCAGGCAGTGCATTGTGTGTCCCAGGTGTGCTGCAGTTGGTGGTGTGCCGTCCTCATCTTGCCTTACTGACTAGCCATATCACTGGTAGTGCAATGCATACAGCTTAAGCCTGTTCCATATGTGTGACGGTGATGTGTATGCCAATAGTGGTGTTGGTGAAGTCATTGACCAAGTGTATCCTTTGTCTCCCCCCCCTTCTTGTTTTGCCCTCCTGTCCTTGTGTACATTAGCATCATCTGGCGGAGGAGCAGGGGCACTGGTGACAGAAGGAGCTGTATCCTACAGGACCCTGGAGGCAGAGTACACCGACGCTGAGGTAAACAGTGGGACGGAGGGTGAGGGAAGCACCATGGCAGAGACTGGAGGAGACACCACAGACTCAGATACCTCCTCCAATGGGAGCTCCCTGGTGTTGGTGGACTCTTCTGTGACCACCCCAGCTGCAGGTACAGCCGCCACCCTCATACCAGTACCTCCCTCCCAGTAGCCCCTCAGCGAGTTGCACGTGTCCGTTCACCCAGGAGGGTGGGCATGACCTTCGCCCCAGGCACCTCAGGCCCTACCCCAGTGAGCCCTGCTGCCTTGAGTGAGGAGGCTATTGACCGCCTGTGATCAATCTCTATAGGGCAATCAACCATTGTGAATGCCATCCAGAAGTTGGCATCTCAGATGCAGCATTGCAATGTATTCCTGGGGGGCATTCATGGTGGATGGGCGGCCCAAAAGAGATTGAATCAGGCTCTGGCCTCCTAACTGATGGCAGCCATTGTCTCTGTTCTTACCGTCCCCCCTCCAACTACCATTTCCCGGTCCCATTCTCCTCAACCCCTACCCATCCCAGGCACACATAGAGATGAGCCTGCACACAAGACAACACCCAAGAGTGGCACAGGCAGACACAAGCACCACACTTCAACCCACAAGCACTCACACAAACACCTTATAGTTGCAGACACAACCACATCCACATCCACTTCCTCCACTGTCTCCCCCATCCTCCTCTACCACCCTCCCAGTCACGTCCACAATCACACCTGCATGAACTGCCTCAACATCCAGCGCCAGCATCACCACACCAAGCAGCACACACGCCTCACTAGCAGATACCTCCACAATATCCATCCAGTTTTCCCCTGTGTCCTCTCCCACCGTGTCTGTCCCCACTCCTAAAGTACACAAACGGAAGCATTCATACACCCAACAGCCATCCACCTCACACACACACACACTGCCCATGCACCTGCACCCAAGTTCAGCAGACCTACACCTCCAACAACCACTCCCTCAACCTCCACTCCCATCCCTCCTCCCACCCCACCATCCCTAAAAAGCTTTTCCTTGCCCAACTTGACCTCTTCCCTCCTCCTTCCCCTCCTCTGTCCTGCCCATAGAACCAGGGTGCCTACCAGTCAGCCCAGCACCTCAGCGAAACAGTCCACGGGGACAGTGGAGGCACCTCCTAGTCGTGGAGGCAGGACTGTGAGGGATTCCACTCCAACAGCCAGAAAGGGGAAGGAGCCCACAACACCTACAACCAGGAAGGGAAAGGATCCCACAACACCTACAGCCAGGAAGGGAAAGGAGCCCACAACACCTACAGCCAGGAAGGGAAAGGAGTCCACAACACCCACAGCCAGGAAGGGAAAGGCGCCCACAACAACTACAGCTAAGAAGGGGACGGAGTATGCGACAACTACAGTCAGGAAGGAGAAGGAGTCCACAACAACTACAGCCAGGAAGGGGAAGGATCCCATAACACCTACAGCCAGGAACGGGGAGGAGCCCACACCTCCGGCCATGGAGGGAGTGAATTCTTCAACTCCATCAGAGGCTGGGAGGGTGAAACTGCCACTGCCATCACCAGTGGTCACGGAGCCCTCACCGTCAGCAGATGCTGCCCAGGAGGCACCATCATCTGTTGCCGCAGAGCACCACTCCCCACCAGTTGAAGCAGTGCAGCTGTCACCACCGGCAGAGGCAGGCCAGGAGGCACTGTCACCTGTTTCCACAGAGCAGCACTCCCCACCAGTTGAAGAAGTGCAGCTATCACTGCCAGCAAAGGCAGGACAGGAGGCACCGTCAGCTGTTGCCACTGAGCAGCACTTCCCCCCAGTTGAGGCAGTGCAGCTATCACCGCCAGCAGAGGACATGTAGTCCACGCACTAGGGACTGCTGCACAAGGGGCCCCCTCCAGAAGCAGTGGACATGTTCCCCACCTGAGAGACTGTAACCTTGCACTCCCCAGCACTGAGAAATAGGCATGGAACCCCCTCCAGAACCAGTGGGCAAGTTCCTGTATTCAGCTGAGGTACCCACCCATCCCCCTGAGGTGCCTCCGCACTTGCAAACTGATGCACCTGCAGTGTTCTCTCCGGATGTGTCAGGATACATGTTGGGCCTTGGACTGTGCCCTGTTGCCTTGTGTGCCTTATGACTTCGGACTGGGCATTGGCCCTTTATGAACATTTGTATATATTTGGTTTGTGTGGTGGGTTTTGCTTTGCTCATACATTGTGAGTACTTCCAGAATCTGGTCCTTGTTTTATGATGCTGTGTGTTGTGTGCCATTGGTTTAGCTGTGCAGCTGGTTGTGTGTATGGTGTGTGTGTGAATGGTGTGTCGTGTGTGTGTGTGTCACTGTCATTTTCCTCCCTTCCTCCCTTGTGTGCTAGACGGCTGTACTCACTGTCATTGTCTCTGTCAGTATTGGTGCTCCAGGTGGAGCATAACGTGGAAAATCATCGGGAAGACTTGCATTTCGGGTTCCATGGCGGTGTTGTTCTTCCCTGTGTCTCCGATGATGAGTCTTTTCACATCTGAGCTCTGTTTCCGCCAGGGTTTTGATGGCGATGGTACCACCGGAAAAGGTGGCGGTTTGCAGTGTCTTAAAATGGTGGGCAGTACTTTGTCTTTCACCTGGCTGTTGCCAGCTACCGCAGTGGTGAATGTCGTTTCCGCCCTGGCGGTTGGTGTGGTACATTGGCTGTCTATGGGAGTTATCACTGACATGGTCATAATTTGCCGGAATTTACCGCAAGCCTGTTGCCGGTATTATCACCACTTTATCACTCACCGCCAGGGTCATAATGAGAGCCATAATGCCACTCAATAAACATTGTCTCCCACTCCCCTTATGAGACAATAGATGTGTAGGACAACATGAACTAAAGCTATACACATATTAACTAACCCTAAGTCCTAAACAAATATATATTTGTTTGTATTTGTTTTAATAGTTTTAATTTTTTTTGTATTTATTTTTAGTTATATCCCTATACGTACCCCCCACAGACCACCCCAAAAATAAAAAAATAAACTAAATTCCAACCCCCAAACTACACTAACTATATCCTACAACAAACCTACTCTATCCTACCTAACCTATGTCCACCCATTAGCATCCACTAAAAATATACACAAATGCAGATTTGGGGAAGGTAAAGTACTGGGAGGCGGTGAGTGGTCACACCTACAGCTTTATCAGCTTCCTTTTAATGTAGATTAGGATTTTGTAATTCCAGGCATTGTCTGCCTCAAGTCTGGCCAACCTAGCCTTGACCTTGGCCAGGTCTTTAAGCATTTCAGCCTCAAAGGTGACCCATGGGAGATGGTGGTGGCTGTTGTGGTGCTACTGGTGTCAGATATGCTATAGATGTTTAGTGTGCCAGACCTGATGGAGCACCATGGACTTTGGGTGCAGAGGATACTTCTTTTGTTGAGCTGATCTTCCATTTGGGAAAGCTTTCCCCAAACTGATGACTTTTCTGTGTGGTACCTCCAAGACATCTTCTGGAAGCCAGCCTGGACCTTGCATATGTGTCTGAAACATTGAATTGGTGTTTCAGGGCCGGAGTCATTGTGGAAACTAAAACATGAGGAGAAAATGTTATCAGTAACTGCGTTAGGTAGAGGAAGAACATGCATGTATTGTAAAAAGCATTTTCTGATGACACGTTGTCAACTAGTAAGCCAACAACAAGAGCAAGACCCAAGTCCATACAAATCTGCCTAGCAAGCATCTACGGTATTTTGTACATGTCACAGGGATAATGACTCTTCAAAGTTGCACACTAGGGCCCAGATTTGAGAGGGTCTACGGCCTCCTTACACCACATTAGTGTCATAATCAATACAATGCTAATAAGGCACAATAAGGCCAAATGGTCATCAGAATATCAACAAAGTGGTACAATCCCTGCATTTTGACACTTTGTCACCCCCTTGAGCCATATTAAGCCTGTTCCAGGCATGATGTATGCAAGGGTGGCGTGACCCTGGTAGGGTGACTGCCAAAACGGTGCACTGTCATCTAAAGTATTCAGGCACATCATTTGGTTTTGGCTACTTTAATACCAGCTCAGTGCTATGTGTGCTCAACTGACTGTTGTCCTTCTCAAAAGAGCTCCATGCACGTCCGATGCCTCATTTTATTATTGAAGAGCAGTGAAGCATTGAGAAAGGCCCTTGGAGAGCTCTACCCAGGTTCATATATTGTACCATGTGCTGACTACAATTGTGCAATGTGTGGCACACAGTGCAGGAACAGGTGCCGTGATACCTCTGACACATACCTTGACTGACATCAGTGTGTTTTTGGGCATACAAAAAATGTTCTGAGACCCACTAATCCATAGCCGCACATGTTGGCACCTTGCACTATTCAAATTATTACACATCCTCAGCATACCATCAGACATGATGTCAATACCCAAGGATAGATGATGATGTCTAAATTGATACACATGCCATTTGTATGAGGCATAATATACATCAAACCCTCTTGGACACAACCCTGTATATACACATGTGGCATACAAGGTGACACTGGTTGCATCAGGGTCTTTGAAAGTGGATACCTGCCCAATGGCATAACGTGGAGGTCTGCCTGCAAAACATGACAGAAAAACATAGATTTGTGATTTGTGAACAAAGATTTGCATCGACAACTGTTACATATTGCACTTGTTTAGCTGAGTGACCTATTCAACCTAGTGTTAGGAATGACCCACTGCCATCTACAAACATGTCATATGCAATACATGTTTAGACATGTCATACCTGTTGGACCTGACAACCTTAGGGTGGTCACCCTCAACATTTTGCCTGCCTCCCTCCACTTTTTTAAACTGTTTTTCCTGGTTTTAGGACTCTGACCACTTTACCACTGCTAAGCAGTGCTAAACAGCATATGCTCTCTGGCTAATAGTGGGCCTGCAGCACTGATTGTGCCAATCACATAAGTAGCCCTTTAACTTTGTCTCATGCCTGCCATTGCAAGGCCTGTGTGTGCAGTTTCGCTGCCAAATTGACTTAGAATTTAAAAGTAATTGCCAAACCATAAACTTCCCTTTTCCTACTCATAAGTCACCCACAGGGATAGGTGCTATGTAGATAAAAGGCAGGACATACACCTGTGTAGTTTATATGTCCTGGTAGTGTAAAACTCCTAAATGTGTTTTTCACTGCTGTGAGGCCTGTTCCTGTCATATGCTAACATTAGGGCTACCCCATTTACTGTTTGAGTGGTAGATGGCTTGTTGTCTTCATCTTCTGGTGTTTCCACCTTCCCCTTTTGTTCTGTGTTTTCGTAGGTATGTCTCTCAGTCGTCATTAGTATAGTGGTGCTGTCTCTTGAACCTTTGCAATTTTCTATCCTTTTACTTTAGATTTCTAATTTATCTTTTAACTTTTTTTTGTTTTCTTCCCCCTCAGTCTCTTCCTCTTTTTTCCTTTTATTCATCAACGTTCTTATTCTTTTAATTTCCCAATTTTTATAGCAAATGCTTATGATGCTGTAAACATATGAAATGTGCTTATTAATGTTTTTATGTTACATTCTGGATTACTACATAGAATATCAAAGGTTTAGGTAATCCTATCAAACAACAAAGGGTGTTATGTCATTTAGCCAAACTAAAACAGATGTTGCACTTTTTCAGGAATCACACCTTTCTGAGACAGAAGTTACTAAATTATTAAAATGTTGGGTAGGCAATGTGTTTGCTTCTCATGCACTGGAGAAGAAAAATGGACAAGTGATTCTTTGCAGTACAAAGTTGCATCTCACGACAGTCCATCACGAAACTGATTCTGAGGGTCGCTGGATTATTGTCAAACTCCTGTTAAATAATATAGCTCTGACTATGTTTAATGTTTATAGTCAGGTTTCAGTAGAAAATATGTATTGGTCCAAAATATTAGATAAATTACATTTATGTGATGATGAATATGATAGCCGAAGTCAACCACTTCTCAAAAAACCCAAAGCAGACCCTGAAGACCTCACAAACTACCGACCCAACTCTCTTCTCCCCTTCCCCGCAAAGGTCATGGAGAAGATAATAAACATACAACTGTCTTGCTTCCTAGAAGACAACAACATAGTCAACGTCTCCCAGTCTGGATTCCGCAAAAACCACAGCACCGAGACCACCCTCATCGCCTGTACAGACGACATCAGGACCAGATTGGACAAGTTCGAAACCGTCGCCCTCATCCCCCTAGACCTCTCTGCAGCTTTTGACACCGTATGCCACCAAACCCTCCACACATGCCTTTTCAACGTCGGAATTTGCCACAGAGCCCTGGACTGGCTCACCTCCTTCTTCTCTGAAAGAACCCAATGAGTTTGCCTCCCTCCTTTCCGGTCTACAGCTACCAAGACCAAGACCATCTCCAAGGATATTCCCTCAACATCTACATGGCTCCTCTCACCAACATCCTCTGCTCCCACAGCCTCACCATCATTTCATACACTGACAACACCCAGCTCATCATCTCCCTCACTAGGAACCCAGCTACCTCCAAGTATAACCTACATGCCGGACTCCTCGCCATCACCAATTTGATGACAGCAAGCCACCTCAAATTGAACTCAGAAAAAACAGAGATCATCATCTTCGGTCCCAACAAGACAGCATGGAACGACTCTTGGTGGCCCACCACCATTGGACCACCCCCAACACCCACCCACGCAATCTTGGCATCATACTGGACTCATCTCTCTCCATGACTCAGTAAATCAATGCCATATCATCCTCCTGCTTCAACACCCTTTGCATGCTATGCAAGACTTTCAAATGGATTCCTTTAGAAACAAGAAGAACAGTCAACCACGCCCAGCAGACTGGACTAAGGCAATGCTCTCTATATAGAGACCACAGCCAAGCTTCAGAGAAAACTCCAGCGAATCCAGAACGCAGCCGCACATCTCATACTCAACCTCCCTCGCCACAAACACATCTCCACCCACCTCAGATCCCTACACTGGCTGCCCATCAACAAAAGGATAATTTTCTAAATTTTCAAAATCCTTGTCCACACTCACAAAGCCCTCCACGACACTGGACCCGCCTACCTCAACGAACAAATTAACTTCCACAAACCAACTCGACAGCTCCGCTCCGCCAACCTCGCCCTTGCTACAGTCCCCCGCATCAAACGCACCACCTCCGGTGGCAGATCCTTGTCCCACCTCACCACCAAAACCTGGAACTTCCTCCCCACCAACCTACGCAAGACCCAGGACCTCCAATACTTCAGATAGCACCTCAAATCATGGCTTTTCGAGTTTTCGAGCAGTAACCCCCTCCCAGCGCCTTGAGACCCTACTGGGTGAGTAGTGCGCTGAAGAAATGTTTTTGATTGATTGATTGATATATTTGGCAGAGAGTCTAATCAAAATCTGGATTCCGTACTGAACCGGCACTCAACAGTTAAGTTTGTACATTCCAAGATGCACTCTCAATTTAAGTCTTGCATACATCGTAACTCATTGGTTAATATTTAGAGATTATGCCATCCAGACCTCTCTGAGTATACTTTTTATTTACCCCCACATCACTCACAATCTCTGATAGATTATCTCTTCTTCAGTAAATCTCTTACCCAATACGTTCTCCATTTAGACATAGGCTCCATTTTGATTTCAGATCATGCCTCAGTTTACACAGATATTGACCTTATTCCTTTTTCACCTCATGCAGGCAGATGGCATTTAAACAACACACTCCTTTTAGAATCTAAATTCACTTCTGAAAATGAAAACCTTTACCAATGAATTCTTTACTTTAAATACCATACTTGACACCCCTACTGGTTCTATCTAGGACTCCTTTAAAACAGCAGCCAGAAGTTTTCTAATAAAATTTGTTTTCACCAAGAAAAACATATGGAATCCCAAACTACAAATTACTTTAAAAAGTTTAAAAAACGTCATTCTTATACTGAGGCATCTTTAGGTTCTTTTACTGAAGCCAAATTCACCTTCCTCGTATCTCTTAAAAAGTAGTGCAAGATATTATGGGGGCCGAAACAAAATGGAAAAGTTACTTGCTAATTATCTAAAGATCAGGAACGAAAGGACTCAAAAAGAATCCCTATGAAATACAACTGGGGATGTTATTTATTAAGATAAAGATATAATGCAGGAATTTGTGAATTTTTACACCAATTTATATTCTTCTGATACTCATTCATCCCAACAATATTTATCAACATACTTTCAATCCATTGCCTCTCCTTCTTAAAAACATATTGATTTAGGCTCAATTGGATCAGATATCACACTCTTAGAATTATCTCACACATTGTCTGTACTTCACAGAGGAAAAGCCCCTGGTCCTGATGTGTTTACTATTGAATTTTATAGTCACTTTGCAAAATCTCTTTTACCTAAACTTTTGCAGTTACTTAACTCTTCCGCCAAAACCATCTCCTCCCACGGTACCATTCAGGAGGCTAAAATTTGATAAATCCCCAAAAATAATAAGGATCCCACACTTTGTAAAAGTTATCATTCCATTTTTCTAGTTAATACAGATTATAAAATATTCACAAAACATTTATCATAGTACTTGAAACTTTTCTCAATAAAATTCGACACAATACTTCTATCTCAGGTTTTCAACTAGGATCTCAACAAATTAAAAAGTTGGTTCATGCTGATGATGTTCTTTTATACTGTTCTAATCCCACTACCTCTCTGCCTCTCTTTTTCTATTAGGTCAATACCTTCTCTCATCTTTCTGGTTATAGACTGAATTGTGGTAAATGCGAAATATTACCCTAAAATAATAATTAATAAATAATAATAAATAATAATTGTAATAAGCAACTTTTTATTTCCACTGGATTTACTTGGCAGCCAGCCCTCTAAAATAAAACATTTAGGATTATGGTTTTCACAAACTATTAACGACACTATAAAATTAAATGTGGAAAACATAATTAAAACATTAAATGATAACATCACTCGTTGGCATACACTTTTTCTCTCCTGGTAGGGCAGACTTGATTCTATTAAAATGATGCTTTCCCCCATGGTATTATATATCAATGTGATGATTCCTGACCATATTCATCTCTATTATTTTTAAAGGCTCTACTTTCTAAATTTCTATGGAGAGGCAAACCCCGTATTGCATTGTCTCTTTTAAAAAAAAGCTAAGTCAAATGGAGGTCTTAAATTTCCTGACTTCAAAAAATATCATCTTGCCTTTTCTTTAAATAACTGCTAGATGTCTCTCCTCTGACTTATGCTTACATCCTCCAGTATGGCTACAACTAAATAAATCTCTTATTTCTCCTTTCGTTTTAAAGAATCTCTTGTTTTTACAGCCAATATAGCTCAGTTCCGTACACCAGTTATATCCCACAGTCGCAAACTCCTGTCACCTCGATTGCCCTCAGCTTGTCCCTCTAGTGCTAGCTTTTTACAACAATCTATTTGACATAATAAACTAATACGAGTCAACAACCGATCTACATATCGGAAATCATTGTACTCCAGAGGGTTATACTGGTTATCACAACTTTTTGCTCATAATCAAGCTATATCTTCTAAATTTTTTCAAAAGACATACTCCTGATCCTCAACATGTAAACCACAATACAAACTTTTACACACCTCCATTGCTCAGTACTTTTCCACTCTGTCATCTGTACCTTCTCCTCGTTGTTTGTCGACTAACCTTTTTTCCTTATCACACACTGATCCCTTCGCATCTGCTATTTACAAGTCGCTACATTCTGACCTGGCTAGAATCAAGTCTAAGACTGAATTGGCCTGGGAAAAGGATTTAGCAGAATGCCGGCCCGCTACTTCATGGGACAAATTATGGCTTCAAATCCATAAAACAACACGAGCGGCTAACACTACACAAACTCTTTATTTTGACCACCACAGACTGTTATTCACTCCTATATTGCTTAATTCCTTCTTTACAGGTAGCAGCCCATCATGTTGGTCCTGTTCATATCCAAATGCAGACCTAAAACATATGTTATTTGACTGTCCTCCCATTTCCTTATCCTGGAGATTAGTCTGGTGGCAAATAATGTTCCTTTTTCCCTCGCAAATATTTTTCTTGGTAGTTTGGCCTGACACAGCCTTGATGTAAATTTGAAATATAAACTGATAGATGTAGTGTTAGCAGTTACATTGTATTTTATAACATCAAATTGGAACCAAGCCAGTTTTGTAACTTTTGGAGCTTGGTGGAATGCTTTTTGTTTTCATCACAGATTGGACACTAACTATGTTTCCCCTGTTTCATTGGCTATTAAGAGAGATTTATTATGGCTGCCACTAACTAATTATCTTTCCCTACTCCCCACTCCTATTAGTAAAATTATCACTGTACCAGCTGAGGTAAGAAAACTAACCTGAATACCTGTTTCTCCCCTTTATAATGATATCTTCATATGTTAAAATTTCACGTTTATGGATGACCATACTTAACTAGTTTTAATGTTTACAGTTTTTATATATATCTTGTTAATGCCTTTCAACATGATTAGATAATTCTCCCTTTCCTTACCCATTCCACTCGCCATTAATCTTTTTGTCATTCTCTTACTCTCCAACATGGGTGCACTGCATTTCTTTTCATGTATTTAGTTTCATTTTGTCTTATTATATTCAATGTTTACTATGTCTTGCCCTATCAAATTTTGCATTTTATCCTATGTACTGAAATGTTTCTTTTGCTGTATTACAATAAACACAAATGTAAAAAAAAAAGTTGTAGCAATAGCAAGTCCAATGGAAACTGAGGACTATGGAATTGCCCAATCCCTCATGTGCTCTTTAAATGGACACAGCACTTCATTTAAGTGCAGTCAATACTGGTAAGAAGGAGCATGGTGTGACAGCGGCCAGGCATGTACATGCACACTTTGATTTTATTAAAAGTCTACTATTTAATTGTGCAACTGGCATGCTAGTTCATAACCTCTGGAAGGCTTGTGTTACTACTTACAAAGGCATGTTGAAAAAAATGCCATTTAACCCTTTAAGCTTTGTTTACGTTTACAGGAACTTTTAAGGATCCCTATTCTGAAGATTCTGAATTCATACATATATTACTTAGGATATTCCTAGTGCCAGACTGGTGAATATAAAATGTGAACAGTGTAAGGCCCAGTTGTAAGAGGGCCTACCGCCATCTAACAACACTATAGCATCATTTTTTTAGGCTAATGCGCCATACTTACTAAGTGGCACAATACATGCATTGTGCTACTTTAAAACCCCTTGTGCCACATTATACCTGCGCCAGGTATAATGCATGCAAGAGGGGTCATTACCCCATTAGGGGATGACGACAAAATGGCACAAAGTAATCAGAGCAAGAGTTAAAAGGGGTACACCATTGGTTACAATAGGCCTCTATTTACTGTTCAGGGTCAGCGCCAATGTTTTGGCTCTAAACCTCAACAGTATATCAATAACGTCAATAATTCTGACGCTATTGCTCCCTACCCTGCACAATGGTGCACAGTATTTGAAAAACGACATACACATGGTTGCCGTAGGGGGTCGCTAAGATGCTCAAGGAAAGTGGTGCTGAACGTTTCTTAATCTGCCCCTATGTTTTTTAGGAAACAAGTTTATTTATAATGATTGTTGCTGTCTTGTTAATTGTACATTTATCAAACTTTACAGTGTGACTATAATTCAGTCAGCTCTTATTCTTTCTATCTTTCTCAGTACCATGATGAGCCATTAAACCCTGATCACCCATGTAAATAAACCTATTGTCAGGAATTTCAGGACAAGAACCCAGATTATGGCATCAGCAGACTTCCACAGGGAGTTTAGGACTTTGACTAATTTCCAGAGAAGTCAAGTGTGGATGTTGAAAATGAAAACATGGAAGCCACCATATTATGCATATTGTTAGTGGTTACTCTTCTGGGTTAGCGGTGGGATTTCATGGAAAAGAAACATGGAATCAGTGTATAAGCAACCCACATGCACCTGGAAGTTGCCTGCAACATCTCCTTTTTTACTTTTTCCTGCTGTATTAGTATTGATTTCTCACCCAGCATCCTGCTCCCTCCACTTTGTTATTTTCCTTCTGCCCGGTTCCCTATTCCCCATTGCCTTCCTTCCTGACAGAACTGCTCCATTCTTTGGTGCTGTACTTGTGGTCCTCAAGTAATTTCTTTTGACATTGCTTCTGCCTGCCTTCCTTGGCTTCTCAGCATCCTGCCTTGAATGCTCCATCTGAGTTTGAGACCTATCTTCTAGGCTTGGCGCCTTTGCAGCCTCTCGGGCCACGGTTCAGATTGCTGGTAGGTTCGAGGCTTGTTACAACCTGTTTCAGCCTTGAGGAGGATATGTCACAGATCCGTGATCCATGTGTCATCTGTTTTACACAAATCCTCATGGAAAACTCTAGCCACTGTGTATTTCTCTTGTTTTCTTAAGATTACTGAGCGGTGGTTCTGTGAAGGTCTGAAGTCGAAGTTGACACCATAAGGAACCAGTGTCTCAACCAGTGTATCCCAGTGTATCACCCTTTCCACATCTTACTCTGGATTTCTCTGTGAGGGATTATCAGTCTGTATCTTCATTAGAAAAGAGGTACTGGTGAAATTGTCAGCTCTGGTCCCGGGATTTCCTGATATGTATCCAACACCTGACACATAGGTCATTTAAGATGTCTGGTTGGCCCAAGATTAGATCAGTTGGCCTTTCATTTTAGCTAGAAGTGTTTTCTGAAACAAACTAATGACATATTTTGTAGGCTGTTTTAATAATGTGAGTGCCTTGGATACCCTAGTTCATTGGAATCTCTCTGGTCAAATAGCCTGGAGTTTAAAGGCAAAGAGAGGACATCAGAAACTGAAGTAGGCACTTTAGCAAGTATGAGTACATGTTTTCCTCACCTCTGTGACAAGGTACGCACATGAATGGTGAGAAATGTATTATGAAAGGATGTTATTTGGCTTCTAAGCATTAAACAAAGGAAGAAAATGTGTTCAGGACATCACATCTGGCATCCTTGTTAAAAACTATAACCTGTTAAGATAAGTTGCCCATTGATAGAATTATAGCCAACGTTGCTCTTCTCCACCATAGAAACCTAACAAGCATATACATCTGCCTGCAATCATGAATTGTTTCCCTTTTGGACTATTAATCATCTGAGAAGTCACTTATAGATGCATGGACGTTTTCATACTCTTTTCTCTATGTCATTGTAATTATAAATAGCTCAAGATAACCACTGGTCTTGTTGACTTTCCTTGGAACAGGTATTTTAATTTTACCTCCACTTTTTTTAGATTATTTTGCTGTCATTCGTACATTTTCCATATATGACTTAACTTATTTATTGGCTTATTTGCTGTTTTAACCATATTTCTTTTTTGAGAATCCATGTTCTTGTTTCAAAGTTAGTGCCAGATCTGCAGTAGGACAATATGGAAAATCTGCTTTGCTTTCTGGTGCATGAGATAAATCTGAAAGATAATTCATGAGTGCAATGCTAGACTAACATTTATACTCCCATTCAAAGAGAGGTGAGGTTAGATGAAGTATCAAAAGATACTGGTAACGTCTTTGTAAATCTTTCCAATAAGAAGGATCACCAGCATCTCTCATAGGTTGTGGTTTTCAGGGCGGGATTATATTGAAGTTTGGGAATTTGAATTGAGAGAGGAACACCTAAATTATTCATCCAAGCCAATGGTATTTGGCAACAGTATGTGCACTGCTTATTTGGTGAAATTACAGCTTGCTCAAGAAGATGTACATTGCAATGTGTTGGATAATGATTAAAGAGAGACAGTTATACACCTCAATGTCTTCTAAAGAATGCTGCACATTAATGGTGAGGGATTTTAACCATGTGCTGTAGTCACCTACATTCTTTATCAAAATAGATGTTACCTCTGCTGATGTTTGGGGTGGGGTCGTAGACCAGTAATAAGATAATCGTGCATGATCCCCAGTTACATTCTACCCAGTTCAAATATACTTCACTGCTAGATCCTGCTAGTGATTAGCTGCCAGGGCTAGGGCTGTGCTTGGTAATAGGGCTTGGGTTCCTATAAGTCTAAAGTTTTTAGGGTTCCTGTTGTGATTGGCTGTCAGGGCTAGGACTGTGATTAGCTAATAGGGCCAGGTCTCCAGTTGGCTCTAGGGCCTAGGGGTAGAAATCTGATGGGTTATGGCTAGGGTTTAATTTGCAATAGGGCTATTTAAGCGTAGAGCTCGGGGCGTCTCAGCTGGGGTGTTGAGGCTAAGGGTGGAGAGGAAAAGGGCAGTTGCCTGTTTAAGCCTGTAGTGGCCGGGTCAGGCTAGGGCCAGAAATACTGCCCAATTTTCAATTTTTCAGCAACTACCTTAAACCCTCCATATCCTACAACATCCAAACACAATATCAGCAAAGATGTCCAACTCACGCACCACAAACACACCTCATACAGATTTCAATGTCTCAACAACACCCACAAAACCCCACATACCACACCTATACACATATCCACCATAAGTACAACATTATGACACCTTCATTCGCACACCAAACACCACTCTGTTAATTACCACTAACACATCCACACATCGCCCACACAACACAAAATCACATTTTACATAACTTTCATCAATCCAGACACAAACTTCACGAAAAACACCAGCACTATCCTCTATTTGCTCCTACCAGACTCCTTTTTATCATGACAACACCTGTACACAGCCATCCAACACAGCATCCACCAACACCCGCCTCAGCTTTTTACCAATTAGACACAACTATACAATCTTTACACTCCACCACTCATATTACCTCTTCAAGAGATCACATCTAACACAAACACTCTTAACTCTTGTCCATTCGCTCTATCACACCTCATATGCTCTTCTCCAAAACACATTACCACCCATTGTATTGTTTAAACACCACTCACCAGCAATAACTGACATGCAAATCCTTCATAGGAAACCACCCCATCAATATCTCCTCTCACTACTCCTCAAAAACTAAACAAACCACACACATCAGCACACCAAAATAACACAAGCTTTCATAATACTTTCCGTCACACCCTCTCCCACCCTCATGATTACACAAATAATACAAATCGTGACCAACCTTTACTCCAAAATTCTCACTCTTCACAAACATCTACCACATAAACCCCAACACACCTACATTCATTCACCCGCCTCTCACCCATTGCACAATTTAGAGCCTTATATCATGATGCATATGCTCCTCCACCACCATTAACCAATACTCGTTCTACCCTAAAGAGACACAAACAAAATTAACAACAGGCCACTCTTAACAACTTTGCATCCCCTCATCTATTACACAACAAGGCTACTCTAAACAAATAACTAAACTTATCATGTCACTCTCAGTCACCACGCCCACCACCAACAAACACAGAACAAAGAAATGTCACCTAAGCCTGCTTGATGAGGAACACAATATATAAAAACAACAATATTGTGATCCTCATACAGTAATCATAACTAATAACACACTTGCTACAAGCTCGGAATATACTGCTGACCCTTCTCGGAAATGAAATGACTCCACCACCAACACTAAAAAATGCTCAGTCACTCTCAAAAAACAAGCACCACATCAACAACCTGCTCACTGACACACAACCTGACTTACTACTCATAACAGAATCATGGTTGGGAGATAGCATGCCACAGTGTTGAATAAAGCTGTTCCTCCAAGCTTTCAAACCATCACACAAAACCATGTAGGAAAAGGAGGAGAGGACTAGCTATTATATTCAAGCAAGCAATAAATCTCAGCAAAACAGAAAACATTTCTTACAAGGTTGTGAGGCCTTCATCACCAGATACAACCTGACTCCAACTTCTTCCTGTAATTTTCTCCTCCTTTACAGACCTCCGCCTAGCAATTCAACATTTCCAGACACATTTCTAGACAGTTTCAGACCATAACATTTTATACTCCAACCTCTGCATTTTTGGGGACCTAAACATTTTGGGGCATATTTAAGGCACCTCTTAGCCCCCCAAGCCCACCACCATGGGTGCGCCATATTGAAAATAGAGTGTACCATGACATAGGGTAGGGGAAATAGCGTCAGAATGCTTGACGATACTGATGTACTGTTCAGGATTAGCACCAACATTTTGGTGCTAATACTGAACACTACATAGGGCACATTGTAACCAATGGTGGGCCCCCTTTTAATGCCTGCTTTGAGCAGGCATTAAAAATGCCACAGAAAATGGCACAAAGAAAACTTTTATATTTCTTTGCACCATTTTTTGCCCCCCCCAATGTGGAAACGAACCTCCCTGCATACATTATACCTGGAGCATACATATTGTGGTGCAAGGGGTTACAAAGTGGCGCAATGCATGTATTGCGCCACTTGGTAAATATGGCGTGGCAAATTTGGCCTCATTGGGCCACATTAGCATAAAAAGTTTAGGACACTAATGTGGCACTAGGAGGTGCTAGGCCTTCTTAAATCAGGGCCTTTGTTTGACAAATCCAATATGTCACATCCACAAACAATCACCACTGGCCTAGTCACATTGAACCTACATCAGATTGTACACAATCCCACACACATCGCTGGACACATCCTATATGTCATTTTTACAAACCCAGAACTAGTTACCATTCAAAGCATCATGACAGTCACGTTTATACCACCATTTGGTAGCTTTCCAACATAAAATACCACAAATCAACACACCCAAGACCACCTTCAATACATCCATATATTGGCCATGGAACAAACTCAATTATGAGGACTTAGAAACACAACTAACAGCCAACACAGATCTAGAAACAATAAAGTCTGTTCCAAAACTTTATGAATTGCTACAGGAAAAATCTAAACAGAACAAAAGAAAATCAGCACCTTGGAGAAATACAGAACTAAAAAAGATAAAACAACATATCAGAAGGCTGCAACAAACCAGTACAATACAAGCAACATTCAAGAAAAACTTCTCCTACACAAACTTAACAGAATATACAAATCATCAATCAAAAAAAGCTAAAAAAGTATTACTCAGACAGAATTCAAAATAATACATCTGCAAATAAAGAATTTGATAAACTTCTCAACAAATTTCGAAAACCTAAATGCAGGAAAGGAACTCATCTTAAAACTGAAGAATTCACAGACACACTGGCAAATCATTACATAACTAAGGCAGACACATTGGACTTCTAAATAAAACAACAGTAAACCACCAGCACCAACCCATTACCTTAAATCCCCTCAAAGAGTAAGCCAAACCAGCCTCTGTACACCTTCAAACAAAGATCACAAAGTGAATTTCAGGATTTGGTCAAAGCAAGCAGGCCTTCGGGTAACCCTTCGGACCCTTGTCCAGCACACATCTTCAAGAACATTCTTTTATCTTCTTCTGCTGCCACACCAGTAAAAAGAATCATCAATAATTCTTTAACACATGAACCTTTCCTTAAGACCTTTAAAAGGCGTACATCCACCCGTTATTAAAGAAAACAAGTCTGGACCCACAGGACTCAACAGCTACATACCAATTACAAATGGAACTTTCCTGGACTGAATTCCACCCGGGAAGAGGCACTGAATCTGCATGCATCGCAATCCGGGATGATCTTAAAAACACAGATGACCACAATGGAGTTGATGTGCTACTTCTCTTGGACCTCTCAGCTGCCTTTGATACTCTTGACCACTACACCCAAATTCAAAGACTCCACAATGAAGGCATAGAAGGAACTGGTCATAATCAGATTACATCCTACCTTCAAAATAGAACAAATGTCAACTATTCCCCCCTTTCTCGTCCAAACCCTTCTTCACAAAAACAGGGGTCTCTCAAGAATCAATCATCTCTTCTATGCTTTTAAATAGCTACATGATGTCATTACCAGAATTGATCAATGAATTTCAACTCGCATGCTACAACTTTTCATGATACAAAAATACTCCTTAAATTTGAATACCCCAAAGACATTGGAAACTGAATGCTCCCAAAATGGAAATACTCACATGTGGTGACTGGAAAAATTATTACCCACTGTATGCCTGACCTGATGATCTGGGACCATCTCCTCAAGTTCCAAAGGAAGTTCAAACCCTTTGAATTACCATGGACTCCAAGTTAACATTGAATGCCCAAGTGGACTAATTAGCACAATCAAGCGTCATCATCTTGAAAACCCTGCAACACATCTTCCCCCACCTGGGATTTCCACACAAGGTCCAGGCTACTATCTCTCTTGCACTATCTAAACTAAATTACGCCAATGGCCTCTATCATGGATCATCTCTATTTACTATGAAAAAACTTCAGCACATTCATAACTCGGCTGCCAGACTACTACTATATGTAAAAGAACAAGTCCACATCTCCCCTGCATTGAGGGTACTACATTAGCTACCAGTTGCCAGAAGATCCACCTTCATGCTACATTCTATCACCCACAAAGCAATACATGGAACAGGACCACTTTTCATCAGGAATAAAATCACCAAATACATTCAACAAAGAACCTCAACACAAAATTGCCACCCCGCCTTAAAACACCACCATACAAGAAAAAGACTATAGGTGGTACATCCTTCTCTGTTCAAGCAGCTAAACTATGGAATTAATTACCCACAAACATAAGATCCATGGATAACTATCTTGTCTTCAGAAGACTACTCAAGAGTTGGGTTTTTCCTTCATAACCATCACATCCTAACAAGAATGAACTGAATATGCCCTTGTTGGTAAACATGTATAATCAGATTATGTGTATATATTAAGATGTGTATTTCTTTAAGAAATATGTATAATTACTATTTCATAATAATAAAATATGCACACTCTTTAAGCCTGTTTAACAAATGTACAGTATATTTACTCATGTTTAAATATATATATGTATGTGTGTATATTTGTGTGCATATGCATATACAATATTTATACAATGTATGTGCATGTGTTTATGTATATACATGTATATGTGTATAATATTGGATGCTAAACATTTTCATACGTCATTGCATAGTTCCTAGGTAAGTTCTTAGATTAGATACTTTTGAATCCCTGCTTTGATTTTATCTATCCCAATGAGCAAATGTTATCTAAACTATTTTATCAGCAAGCATTTCACTATTGAAAATTGGGGAAAGATAAACTAATGTTAGAAAAGTACACAAATAAATAAACCTTAAGTATTTCAAATTTTGAAAGTCTGTGTTTGTACAATACAACTTTAAATCTCATATAGTATATCCATTATTATATTCCTTACACATATATTCCCTTACTATGTATCTACCTATCTTTATTTGTTACTTTAGTTACTTTAGTCCTACTGTACACTAGTGGAAAACAAAATACTCTCTCGTAAGCCTTCCTCTGACCCCTCATCACCCTATACCTCTATCAATCTATCCTTCATCCCTACACTCTGACTTGTACCGAACACATTCTACTACTATGATCTCCAAAATTGCCCTGCTGAAGCTCTTCCCTCCTCTACTGTTCCTGGCCCACCTGAACCTCAGTTTACTACTTTGAACTCTTAAACAACTCTACTAAATTCTCCCTCACTTATCTCATCTTTGACTCAACCAAAACCCCTTCTACTACTATGATATCCCTAACCCCTTTCTACAGACTCTTCCCTCCTCTGTCTCTTTTACTCATCCCAGACCTCATCCCTTCTCTATCACTCCATTATTCTATTCAAACCCACTAACAAATTCACATATGCACTGCTCAAATCAACTCATACTAATACTAATACTGTACTTATATTTCCCTATACTAATCCACCACTAATCCTTTTGGGTTCTGGTGTAGCATACTACTTGCCGAAAAGCGCTTTGATGTCTTGTCAGGGGTAGTAAGCTCTATATAAATACAATTACATTGTACAATACAATACAGTTTCAAACTCTATTTGAAAGCCATGAAGGTTTTCTAACTTATTTTTATTACTCCACCTCTCTTTACCACTGTCCTGGTGCAGTAGGCAACAGTTCATCTAGGTAGGACCCATCAAACCCTTTGAGAGATGTTCCTGTAATGCCAAAGATATTTAGGTCTTAAAACTTACAATTATTGGGTATTTTCCATGGCAATGTTTAAGTGTAGAGCAAACATTGCAACACAATGTCTTCAAGTAGTTGAGCTTTTCTTCGGGGTTTGAGATAGTATCATTGGTGGATCAATGTCATGCAATAGCATAGCACAATAAAAGTGTTGACTTTCTAAGGTGGCTTTAGGTTGAGCAGAAAAATATCATTATATCTTGAAGGCTAATTCAGCATCTCATTGTGATTATAAGAAAGCGACAAAAGTGGCTGATATCTGCTCCTAAGATGGCCCCCATCTTGTTGCATGACTGGGAAAACCAAAATGGTTCAATTCTGGAGAGAGGACTTTGTAGACGGTAAATGGTAATCCACGTAAGCCTCGAGCATAGTACAGGAGACAGAAATATAGCATTGCTTGCAAATGTTATCTAAAAAATGACCAAAAGAACAAAGTATAACTGAGCTGGTTACCTTGTAATAGAGGTAGGATGGAGAAGAGAGAGTAAAGGAGACTGTCACCCTCCTAAAGATATTGCAATTATATGAGACAGAATATAATATGTACTTTCCTGGGAGGATCACAGAATCAAATGCTACCCTTATTTAGGGCGTGCCTCTAAATAGGTCCAGAAACTGCAGTTGGATCTTGTTGTGCATAGGACACTTCAGGGGGATCCGTTAGGCAAAGCCAATACAAACAGGGTAGTCAAAAAAGTGTGTTTACCATTTTAATTCCCATAGAGATTTTAGACACAACTGTAGCCTGAACCTCTGAACGTAATTACACCAAATTTAGCAGGATGGAAGCTCTTGGTGCAAATCCATTCAGTAGCTTACAAGATTTTAAATCTCAATTTGTATGTCTAGGTGCATACATAATTCACACATTCTCTCAATCTTGTCCAGAGATCTGATTGGCTGGCCACACTTCAACCAGGAGGTGTTGGCAGCCATTTTGGGACTCAGACTCAACTCAGTCACAAACAAAAACATAAAAAAATAAAGAAAAGGGGTGTTCCATGATTGTTTTAGAAGAAAGCCCCAGAGCGGTCCAATTCCCAGGGGCATATCTAAATATCGCGCCACTGCTAATTCACCTCTTTTTATCCAAAGTGCTGTAAAAATGTATTGTGAAATATTTTGTAAAAAACAAAGTTAAGTTCAAAAGAGTGAAATAGATACTCTTTTTATGAGTTTTTAAACTTCAGTCACTTAGGAGCTGATCTTACAGGGAAAGAATGTTTATTCTATAGCGAATTTGTATGTTATTCCTCTTCTTATTATGAATATTATTATTATTTGGTTTTGTACAGCGCACAGCTACTTCCATGAGTGTTCAGCTGCTGAGGCCAGTAACCACTAGTCATAGGAATGTTAAAAGTTAGAAGGCCTGGTTGAACAGCCAGGCTTTTAGGCACTGTTTGAAGGTGATCTCATCTTTGGTGGCTCCTAAATGAAAGGGAAGTGTATTCCAGCTGGAGGTGGCAAGGGCCGAGAAGGAGGAGCTGCCCTTTTCTTTCTCCTGATTGTGGGCACAGCAACCTGCAAGGTGTCTGTAGAGTGTAGTACTCTTGTTGGAAGTTTATTAGTACGTCTGTTGGCTAAGTAGCGGGAGCCAGCCTTAGAGAAAGCTCTTGGAGCCAGCATAAACCCTTTACAAGAGAACTAAACTAAATAAAAATGAACTAAACAAAGCAAAAATGAGACGAAGCACATGCAGATTAATTACAGGAAGTAAGCAGAATGCAAAGTACGAATAAGAGTGAGTGATGGGACCTAGGAACATAGATGTTGTAGAGCCAAAGAATTATAACACTTGAAAACAATCCAACAGAATCTGAACTTACATTGAGGAGAAAAGTAACTATTTAAGGTTGAAGATAAACAGTTTTTTCAAGGAAAATAAAGGAAGTGAGAAGAGAAGACAAGCACACGAGATCAGACCGGAATTGAAACTGTATTTGGGAAGACCTATTAATAAGGATGAGCATTTTATGTGACAGGAGAGGGCACAAAAATGTAGCAGCAACCTAAATGAAAAAAAAGGATGTAAGATTACTTATGATATAGAGGTAAAATGGCAAGGGTTGAAATTGAATGTGATCTGTGTATCAAAATTCAGATAAAAGTTAAACAAAAAATATATTATGCACTGATGAAGGAATAAGAGTAGGAGAAAAGAAGACAGGGTGGATTTGGATGGCAAGAATGAGTAGGAAAGAAAAAAATATAAGGGGCATAATTATCAAAGGTTTTGTATCACTCTTGCACCACGCAAGGGGCCTTAGGGAGACGTGAAACTTAGAATTAAATTTACCAAGCCACACAACGTAACCTTGGGAGGCTCTGTGTTGTTTGGTAGATCAAAAGTAACACAAGGCAGCGCAAGTTGCTGTCTTATGGTCCTCTGCATTGGGAATGCATTCCATGGGTGGAGCTTAGGTGTTTACAAGCATCCACTCATGGATTGTGCTGCATTTCCATATTTACTATGAGTGGTAGACCTGGGAATGTGTCAAAATGCTGTGCGTTCCAGGGGAGGTGTAACAAGGAGAAATAAGCCAATTTATCCTTTTGTCGTCTTTATATGTGTATCGTAGTCTGCAGCACACATAGAAAGAGGATTAAACCACAGAGGATTATTTTTTGTGCTGGAAGGTATCCCTGCCTACAACACAGGCACCCTTGCATCATGATGGCAAAGCCAATAGATCTGGTGTTGTCTGCCAGCCTTTGGCAATTCGTCGTTTGTCATAGTTTTTGCAAAACCTTAATAGTCTTCTTATCATATCATATATCATTAACATTTATAAAGCGCGCTACTCACCCGTGCGGGTCTCAAGGCGCTAGGGGAAAGGGGGGGTTACTGCTGCTCGAATAGCCAGGTTTTTAGGGGTCTCCGGAAAGCGGAGTGGTCCTGGGTGGTCCTGAGGCTGGTGGGGAGGGAGTTCCAGGTCTTGGCCGCCAGGAAGGAAAAAGATCTCCCACCCGCCGTGGAGCGGCGGATGCGAGGGACGGCAGCGAGTGCAAGACCAGAGGAACGGAGGAGGCGGGTGGGGACGTAGAAGCTGAGGCGTCGGTTGAGGTATTCCGGTCCCTTGTTGTGGAGGGCTTTGTGTGCGTGGGTGAGAAGTCGAAAGGTGATCCTTTTGCTGACTGGGAGCCAATGCAGGTGTCTCAGGTGTGCGGAGATGTGGCTGTTGCGGGGTACGTCGAGGATGAGGCGTGCCGATGCGTTTTGAATGCGTTGCAGGCGATTTTGGAGTTTGGCTGTGGTCCCGGCGTAGAGGGTGTTGCCGTAGTCCAGGCGGCTCGTGACGAGGGCGTGGGTCACGGTTTTTCTAGTGTCGGCGGGGATCTAGCGGAAGATCTTGCGGAGCATGCGGAGGGTGAGGAAGCAGGCGGAGGACACGGCGTTGACTTGCTTGGTCATGGTGAGAAGAGGGTCCAAGATGAAGCCGAGGTTGGGGGCGTGGTCTGTGGGGGTCGGTGCGGTGCCGAGGGCCGTGGGCCACCAGGAGTCGTCCCAGGCGGACGGGGTGTTGCCGAGGATGAGGACTTCCGTTTTTTCCGTTTTTTCAGAGTTCATCTTTAGGCGGCTGAGCCTCATCCAATCTGCGACGTCCTTCATACCCTGAACGAAAACATTGACTAAAGCCAAAAATGATTTTTGGTCTCAAAAAGCACACATCACAACAGTACTCCCTGGCACTAAAGGGAACAACTTTGTGTCTGGATTTGCTGCTTGTGAAAGGACAGCATGACATAAATCCTAGCAAAGTCTGTCAATTGTTGAAGATTGCTGGAGCATTGTTCCTTGATGCAGTAGGTGGACGAAAAATGTAACTAAAAACCACAAGCTAATGAATGAAGGCTAGCTGAAACCCCCCACAAATAACTGTGTTCTAGACATGAGTTTAATAAAATCAAAGGTTTTTGACCAACACAGATCTAAAAAAGCAAAGTGGTCCAAAATTTGCTGCCAACCTCTTGCCTTTGGGAAAGAAAGAAAGAGAGAAAGAAAGAAAGAGAGAAAGAAAGAAAGAAAGAAAGAAAGAAAGAAAGAAAGAAAGAAAGAAAGAAAGAAAGAAAGAAAGAAAGAAAAATAGAAAGAAAGAAAGAAAGAAAGAAAGAGAGAAAGAAAGAAAGAAAGAAAGAAGACAGAGTTGCACACTCATGAACTCATATTCAGGGTTAGTTAGCTAAATACCCGCAGTTGAATAAACAAAAAGCTCTTCCAAAAGATATTTACACCAGTATTGGCAGGGGACAGAAACTGATAAAGCTGGAATGTGTCCGGTGCTTGCATCAAAAAGGTCCTGCTATAACATTAGGCTTTAAATCTAACAACAACACTAAAGTAATTTACAAATTCAAAACAAAAACATTGGCGCTGAATGGAACTACTTTGTGTGTGTATGTGTTTGTTATGGGGGAGTAAAATGCAAATACTCAAAGTAAAGCTAATCAGTGGCTTGAGTAGGCTGGTGCACTGCCCCAATGGCACGACAACAGGCAAATGAACGAGGGGACGTGGTGAAAAGCCACTTTAAGTAAGTATATATAGTACATATAATTTAGTAACATCAGACCTAAAAAAAAGGAAGTGAACCCTGATTTGATACTTGCAGACCACATTTAGAAACAGAAGAACAACTCATAAACTAGCTCTAGAAGACAGAGAATGAAAAAAATCTAAAAGAAAGGAAAATAAGGGAAGTACTGTTAACCAAGTTATAAACAAGAGGACAGAAGAATCAAATGTATCAAAAGCAGTGGAGGGATAGAAAAAAATTGTAATAGAGGATTACTCATTATGACATGAGTGAAGTAGAAAGATGGATACAGAAAGTGGAGTAGGTTCAGTAGAATAGGCAGGATGAAAACCTGATTGGTACGGAGAAAGAAGATAATTACAATGAAGAAACAGTGAGAGTTGAGAGAATACAATATGTGGCCGATTGTCTTAAATTAAACTAATCATTGTGATCTATATGACATTTCTTTAATAAAGAAAGATTTTTAGTTTGTTTTTATGTAGTAATGTACTAGTGTGACACCATCCAGCAAAGGGCTTCTGCAATATGTTTCACAACATACGTTTTCCAATGCATTCAATGAGGATTGAGTCCTGACTCATTCAGCACCCTGTAATTTTGTTTCTTTTTAGACCACCCGGTTTTATGACCTCAGGTGTTAGTAAAGCTCACTAACTGAGTCTCACTTATCGTAAGCTCAGGTAAACTGGATTTAAGAGATAACCTTGAGTGACTGCCTTTTAAAATATGGTCCAGTGCTGTGCAGTTTGAACAAAAGGCACTGTGCTAGTTTCACATCATCACATGCACACACTCATGTGTAAAGGTGTGGGCTAAGAGAGTAGAACTAATTAATAACGCCACACATTTGTGCACAGATAGCCTGTCACAGATGAGCCCCTTACTATTTATGGCCTGTGCATGGCTTGTCATTTGATTGATATTTTTAGAAAAAGAGGCGGCACCCCATGACCCTGGTACTCTCAAATAATATAAATTAAAGACACAAATGGTTCCCAAGGGGGAATTGGGTCCCTTGACTTCCCTAGCCCTTAATTTCTTAGAGAACCCTTCTTACAACTAGGGATTATTTATATATTTAATGCATTTTATTTTTTATTGCAGAACATTAATCTCAAAATGAAGTGATACTCACAGAGAATTTCAAACTTCCCTTTAGCATGGCCTCATTCATGGTTCATCCCCACAACTAGATCTGTGTTCACATTTATAGTAGGAACAAACTGTAACTCCATGACATATGGGTGGTCATTACAACCTCAGCGGTCTTTCAAGAAGACAGCCGAGGTACTGCCGTGTGGAAGACCGCCAGTAGTGGCGGTTTGCTGCTCGGCGTATTATGACTGTTGGCTGCTCTCCGTCGTTTTCCCGACAGAGAGCCGCCAACTGCCATACTTGCGGGCGGCGGGGAAGTGGAGGTTGCTCCACCGCCACACCAACAGAACACCGCCGAGCTAATCACGTCCTGTGATTCTGCGCGGCGGTGTTCTGTTGGCGGTGTGGTGTTGGCAGAGCCGCTCCCGTCCCCTCCAGGAGGATCGACGGAACAGGTAAGTCGATCATCCGTTAGGGGAGGGGGGTGGGGTGGTGTTTTGTGTTGTGTAGGTGCATGGGGGTGTGCGTCTGTGTATGTAGGGGGGTGTGTGAGTGCATTTATGCTTGCGGGGGTGTTGCGTGTTTCGGAAATGTGTGCGTGAATGTGGGTGTCTGACTGTGTGTGTGGATGTTGGCATGTATGTCGGTGTGTGTGTGTGTTGGTGGTGCCTGCGTGCGTGTCGGGTGTGTATGTGTAAGGTAATGTCGGGGGTCAGGGTGGGAAGGGGGGCCCTGCCACCTTTGGGGGGTGGCAGGGGTGGTGGAGGGTGCAGGGGAGGGAGTCGGGGTGGGGATGGGGGTGGGGAGACCCCTATCAGTGCTAGGGAAGGAATTCCCTGGCACTGATAGTGCTTACCGCCATGGATTTCATGGCGGTTCCTACCGCTGGAAATCCACGGCGGTAAGCCGGGTCACAATACTGGCGGCGGTATTGTCACGCCGACCGGGCTGGAGACCCAGGTCTCCAGCCCTGCGGTCGTCTCCGCCCTGGCGGGCGGAACGGGGAAGCAACAGATGACCATGGCGGTCATACTACTAAAATAAAGACCGCCAGCCTGTTGGCAGTCTTACCGCCGCTTTAACACCGTCCGCCAGGGTTGTAATGACCCCCATGATTTGGATTGCTCAGTGTAATAGTGAATCTTTTCTTTAGCCACACTGCCTTTGTTTTTTGAAGAAGCAGTTGTCCACTATAAACAAGGTCAATAAAACAGAGAAAGCCAGACAGAAGAGAACTTCTAGGCATGGAAAATGATGATGTAGCAGAAGAGTGAAACTAGTACTAGACAGGTACAGATCACTTTGGAAGTGAGAAACAGAACAGAATAGGACCAGAACAACAGGAATCCACAAAGTGGGAAAAATAGAGGTAACCTCAAGGGTCAAATAGAGAAATGGCTAGGAGTGAGAGCCCACTGAGCAACACTCAAACTGCATTGCAACACACATATTCAAGGTCATGAGGCCTTACATTCTTGAAGAAAAAGAAGTGGGAAAAACAGGGTTCAGAAATGAATTATAGAAAGTGCTCATAAATGTGAATATTGTTGCCTTAATTCAGGAAATGTGAAAGATCTGGTGCACCCACCAGATTTGCATCACAGTTAAATGAAATGCCCCGACCCACCAATAGCAGGATTAAATAAGGGGGACACAAATATAAGCATGCCTTTAGAAACAAAGTGGAAAGACAAACTAAGTACCCCCCATTTTCTTTTTTAATAACAGAGCTTTCCGACGTGATAACAGCAGATTTCTTGAAATGACTCTAAGCATGTGTAGAAGTAATAATCTGTTAGCTTGGACAGTAGAAATGGTTTTCAATAAAAAAGTAACTGATGGGACTGAAGTCACTTGTATTTGATCTGTCAATGTTTGGAAATAAATTTCATAGGACAATATAAAGGCAAATTATCAATGACAAATGACGAGGGTTATTATAATCAAAGTACTTGAAATAGTAAAAAAGAGGTCATTTATTCTTATGATTCAAAGTATACCATCTAAGTAACTTAAGCTCCAAGGTATATTTCAGCCCCAACCACAATTAAAATACACTGTTAAAAAGAGGTAAATCGTGAATTAAATACACAGAAATGTATTTCAATGGCCCATTAGCAGACATAAGAAGAATCAATAATCCAACTGGTCTTGTCATGATTTTGAGGAATTTATTCCTTTTTTTATTTGTTTTTAATCTAAAACAAACATAATGGAAACACAATGCCTCCAATTTCCGCATGCAGCCAGGCATATCACAATTACACGCATAATACTTGTTAAGTCAGTGCATCTTTCCTCAGCTATGTATGTACTGAACAGGCAGACTGTGAACCTTTCAATGTACTAGTCCATTTGTGTTGTTGACAGTAGATAAGCTGTATGTGGGTGCCATATATAGCCCTATGGTTTGAGGGCAATGTCAGTTCCTCAGCAAATCGTTCCAGCTGCTTTTTGCAATATACCATATCATTAATCCACTGTTTGAACTTGGGTGTGAGTATTTTGCCCTAGTTTATCGTCACCCTTCATTTTGCTTGCAGTAATGCAACTGCCTCGAACTTACGATGGGCCAGTTGCAAGGGTTTGACCAAGCAAAGGAAACACATCTGAGGAGTGCAGTCCATCGGCTCCATTACCATGATTGTCAGGGAATACATCACTGATTCCCACAAATACCAGATGGGAGTGCACATCCAGGTCAGGTGCATGAAATCTGCCTCTAATGCCCCATACATTTGCAGGTCACGTCACCTCTCAACCTGTGTCTGAACAGCCTAATAGGAGTATAATACATTTGTTGTAAATACTTCAAATGAATGATTTGCACATTACAGTTTGGTGTGAGTGTACATGTTAGTGCACAACAGAAACACCAATCCTCAAGTTTTAGTGGCGTGTCTTATATGGTATTCAATTTTTCGAATGCCCAAGTCGTGTCTGATAGTCTGTTTCCCTGGGTCACATTGTATAATCTTGTAATGAGGCTATGATGTGTGGGGCTACTGAGTGATGTTTGAAGTGTGCCATGGGTAGGAGGCTCTGTGGGAAAGGAGGGATAAACCTCCCACACAGTCCCCCAAAAGTAATAATAGATGAATGACAAGAGTGGGGTTTGGAGTTGCTTAGGTAATAGGCCTGCTAAAACAACAAAGTTTCATCCTGGATACACATCTCCCATAGCCTTCAACCCTGCCCTATGAAACATGGAAGGTGCAACAGCCTCATGTGTGACCAATACTTCAGCTAAAGTGCAGGAGCTTACAGAGGATTTTTATTAGCGTGCAACCCAAGTGCCCTCCAAGCCCATGTGGTGCAATGGATAGTATTAATCTCCGATCTAGGGACATCTGGGCATCTGTGTGGTAAGACAGAATTGAGTGGAATGGAGTAGGCATCATCCCTCTCTACTGCCACATGTGGGTTATAAGAATGGGGGGTATACCAGTAACAGGCAAACTGTACTTGGGAACACAAGTAATATAACTGTAGATCTGGTGCGCTAAAACCCGCTGAGAGTGTCAGCACATTCCAGCTAATCCTAGGCTGCTTCCCTGCCCATGCTAATGTTATCATGTGTGATCTGGCCATTTTGAAAAAGTGTTGTGGCAACACTATGGGTATATTAATAAAATGATGCAGAAATCTGGGGAGTACAATCATTTTCATGATCGCTACTCTGACCATGCAGCGCGAGAGGTACCATAGTTCCTGCTCCACATTTCATTGTAGTTTGTTATTTGGCCTCTACTGTCAGCAAGAGTACTAAGGCAGGGTGCTGCCTTGTAATCATGTTCCAATACTCTTAGCTTGTTCTCTATTATTATATGTAATTGCTGCCGTATGTCCCATAAGATGCCTGCCTGTGTGCAAACCCCACTGATTATGACTTTAAATGCCTCCCACAATGTATCTACCCCTTTACAGATCCCACATTATTTCTAACTACTGAATAATAGCTGAGAGCAATCCCACTCAGAACACCTGGTCTATCAGCCAGTATTGGGAAATTTCCAGGAAAATTGTGTGGACCTATGTGTAGGTATCAATACCACAAATTCCACTGGGGCGTGATCTGACAGCGTTGTAGGCAGGTGCTGTATCTCTACCGGCCATACGCTGACCTCCGAGTTTGCCAGCCAGTAATCCAGCTGGGACTATGAGCCCTGCACCAATGCAGTAAATATATTCTCTGAGGTGGGAGTGCACGGGGTGCCTCAGTCTCCACAAATCAACCAGACCATACTATTCCATACCCTTGCCTATAACTCTGGTGAAGTGTATACCCTGCCTCTCCCCTTAAGATCCTGGCTGAATGGTGTGTAAGCGATTCTAAATATGTGTTTAGAATTCAGGGTCATCAATATTGGTCCCATATGTATTCCTGAGGGTCACTATGTTCCCATGCAGACTACCCTGCACTATGATATTGCAGCCTTGATTGTCTGTTTCAGAGTAAGTGACTAAGAAGGGCACACATTTTTTCACCAATATCAGGACATCCCTAGAGTACAAAGAGTAAGAAGATGCTAAACAGACTACTGCCCACCTGATGCCCACAATATTTTCAGTGTGTTGCTGTCATTCCCCTACCAAGTTGCAGTGAGTTTTCATACTTACAGATGATGTGCTAAGGTCAAACAATATGAGCGTCACAAAAGCAAACTAATGCAGCATAGTGTATACTCTACCTCAAAATGCAGTGTCAATGAGAGAAAGAGAACATGATAAACTGAACTGTTTAATGAAACAGAACTGATGAAAAACAATTTACAAGTGGCGACACTATGGTCAAAGAGCGTTAAGATGCGTTAATAACCTGTACTTTGCTTCCATGTTCATCGCACACTGATTTGTTCTCTTTATTTGGGGCTACCAACAGTCATGTGTATGATGCATGTTGTGGCCGTCTGCCCCCCTATAAAAGGCAACCACACCCTTCATGGTCAGACCCAATGCTTTCCCAGACAATCACAAATAGTGTTCCTGATCTCTTACCTGAGAGTTGACGCTGCTATGTGGGGAGTACATTTGGTCAATATTGATAATGCCCTGTTATATAATCAGAGATTTTTAAGGCGCAGTTTGAGAGAATCTTTGACTACAGATCATATATAGGGTCTGCTGACTGCAAACCCCTGGGACTCAGGCAAGGGAACAAAGATTTGGTCCATTATCTGACCCAATTCGATCATCTCATAACAGAAACCAACTGGCCAGAGGAAAAACGAGCAGCCTTATAATAGCAAGGCGTTCAAGAGGAAATCAAAGCCTAATTGCTCCTCTGACCTGCAGTCGAAAACCTATGAGGATCTAATTGTGTTAACCGTGCATTTAAATCACAGTCTGTGGGATCGTACAGGTGACAAAAGATGAACAGAGCTCCGATCCTACATCAGGACCAAAGACAAGCAAAATTCATTTAACTACAACACATCGGAACCCATGGCAATTGGTGGCATTTAGAAAACATGAGGAGAAAGGGCACCTTAGGAGAAAGGGCAATGATGTAAGCACAGTCTCTACCTATATAGTTGAAAAAAGGGTCATTTTGTAAAGGACAGTACAGCTCGACCAAAATGTTTAGGGAGCATCTCTTCATTCGAAGCTCCCACAAACCAGGGAGACTAAGGGGCATAGTTATACTTTGTTCGCGCCATTTTAGCGTAATATTTTTTTACACTAAAGCATCGCAAATTCAGCTCCATATTTATATTTTGATGACTGACCCGTCTAGTGTCAAAATATAGGAGTTATTGTCATTTTTCTATGCATGAACCAACCTTGCTTTAATGAGATGCAAGATAGGCGTTCCCATCCCAAAAAATGACATTAAGCTCTTAGTGCCATATTTATCTCGTGCAAAAATTATACACGGGTGGAAGGTGGACCCAAATATTGACGATAAGCTTGCTTAGCGTAATTATTTAACGTCTGGGTCTGACCAGGCGTTGAGGTACCTGTGGAACCATTTCCATGGGTATGCACCATGGAAACGTCCCACAGGTGTCCACCCCAACCCCCAGGAACACCCGCACCCACACTAGAGGGACATCAAAGGATGGGGGACCCCATCCTGGGTAAGTATAGGTAAGTATTATTATTAATTTTTTCTGTGACATTGGGGGTCCCTTACATGTGCCCCCCTGAATGGCACTTGGTCTAATGGTCATGCCCATGGGACACTGGTCCCCTGTACATGGCCATTGGGGCGGTGGGCATGACTCCTGTCTTTACTATGACAGGAGTAATTTTTAGGTGATATTGCGTCAAGAGATGACTCTAGGCTGGTTAACACCACATATATTGGCGTTAACCAACCTAGCATAATTTCTGGTACCATAATGCTATATTCCCCAACCGCCACCCCCAAGCTAATGTCTTTTCTTTTGATGGTAGCCAATTCTTAGAGCCGGCTTCCTAAATTCCATAAATCTGGCACCCGGCTGGAGATCATGAATGACGCAAGCCGTCTGTAAACTTTTTGAAGCAAAACTGCTTTTACCAAAAAGTCGACCCCACCCACCTCCAGTACTAACTGGTGAACATGAAGAATATAAGGTACAAAGAATTCTCAATAGCGAACGGAGTCAAGGTAAACTATGGTTTAGTGACTTGAAAAGGCTACAGTCAAGAATAAAACTCCAGGGAACACAGCTATGACATTAATGCTGCACGGTTAATGCAACGATTACCTAAAAAGACATCCTACATCCCTTGCAAAATTGAGAGTGTTTCTGCCTTTGATGGGCACGACTGTTCTGCCCCAAGGTGCAGTGAGTTTTCATAATTACGGGTGATGTGGTTAGGCCAAACAACAAGAGCTTCGCGAAACCAAATTATGCAGCATTGTGTACACTCTGTACCTTAATATACAGTGTCAATGCGAGAAAGAGAACATGACAAACTGAACTGTTTAATAAAGCAGAACTGATGGAAAACAATGTACAAGTAAAGATGCTATGGTCAAACAATGTTAAGGTAACTTGTACTTTGCTTCCGTGTTCATTGTCCGCTGATTTGTACTTTTTTAGTTGCAGCTGCCAACAGTCATATATAGAGCGCACATGGTGGCCATCTTCTGTCTCTATAAAAGACAACCATGCCCTTCTGTGCACGCAGATTATTAAGGTATCTCCAGAAACCTGAAGCTCCAATCCCTTCCTTGCAGCTCCGACAGCCCTCAGAGAAGACTGCTAGACTGCAGTAGGTCTTGGCGTCTCCTTCCCCTCTTGAGATCGTGCTCTCTCATCCTCCACAAACTGTTAATGGCAAACAATGTTAGAAGGTAAGGAGCTCTTCCTTATGATAAGTATGCCTTTAGCGCAGACCCCTTAACTGGCGCACACTTGTGCTTACTTGTGACCTTCATCTGACTTGTAGATCATTCCGGACATTGGTAGTGTTTTTGTCCTTTGAATGACACTGGCTATGGAACATAGTTTAAGCAATGTAACATTTGGAATAATCTGAATCTTATGATGATAATAATGTGAAAACGTGAACTGATAAAGAGACACTGTGAAAGTTCGAGGGAGAATGCCCAAAGAAAGTACTTTGAGTGAGTGCACGGAACAGTTATGAACCTTTTGATTGGGGATGACATGCAGAGGAAGCAAAGTATGTATGTATATTGAAAGATTGCTAAGCAGACTTCCTGGTTAAACCCTGCATACTATTTAGAAACTACAAAAGTAGTATTACAGAAATCCTGCCGCACAAAGCTATTGTGTACTTATTCTGCAGTAATCCTCCATTTATTTCAGGTAATCTTGATATAATTCACATAATACAAACAGTTGACTTTAGTAAATTGTATATGCTTGTATCTGATGTTGTACACAGTGGTTTTAATTGATGGCCACCTCTGTTTCGGATCTCCCACCCCGCAGTACCCACCCTAATTCTCTTGCCCTCGTTTGGCCACTCTGATCCTCCGTTAATTAAAACACAGAGCCAAAGCTGCCGGAAGGTAGGCCTTTTGAGGGTACTGCTCTTGAGGAACTACCACCATATACAGTCTGACAGTTGCATCAGGTGCGTCCCCTGTAGCAGTGCTATATGTATATAATGTCTAAGTAGGCAAGTACTTGATGTGTTTAATGGGTGTTGTTGAGCCCCCACATATTCCAGGTTATACAGGATATACGTGCTAGGGTCTGTGCTATGGCATCCTAATATGACTGTTAAGTGGTCTGCACGACATGTCACACAACAGAAGGCTTTCTCAAAATAGAACAGATACTGTAGCACAGTAGCAACAATATAAACTAACAACAGAATCACCCCCACACCCACCTCAGCGTAACAACCATGCCAAAGGCATCCCCATAATCTGCAAGCCTGAAAAAATGAAATAAACCAAGACATTACAATATCCAGCATCTTCTGGTATGAAATATTGAAAAAACATGTTGGTGTGCCCTCGTAGGGGTGGCCAGAGTGCCATTGACCCTCCAGTTGGACCGACGTGGCCAGGACTCAGAGCTGTGTACTATCTAGGATTTAGGGCTACATGTATCAAAGTTCAGATTTGCGACTCGCAAATTGCGACTTGCAAATCCGAATGTAGTATAGTGTCATTGACACTAATAGCGATTCGCAAGGGGGTCGCAAATGCCCACCTCATGATTATTCACGAGGTAGGTCGCAATTTGCGACCCCCTTGGGAATGGTAGCCCTCACAGGGATGGTGGCCTGCTGGAGACAGCAGACCACCATGTCTGTGACTGCTTTTAAATAAAGCTGTTTTTCAAAAAGAGAAAATATAGGGGCATATTTATACTCCGTTTGCGCCGAATTTGCGTTGTTTTTTTCGACGCAAATTCGACGCAAAACTAACTCCATATTTATACTTTAGCGTTAGACGCGTCTAGCGCCAAAGTTCATGGAGTTAGCGTCATTTTTTTGCGTGAACACCTTCCTTGCGTTAATGATATGCAAGGTAGGCGTTCCCGTCTTAAAAAATGACTCCGATGCATATGCGTCGTATTTATACTCCCGGGCAAAAATGACGCCCGGGAGTGGGCGGGTCTAAAAAACCCGCATTTGCGCCGGATTTTAGCGCCTGGGTCAGGGCAGGCGTTAAGGGACCTGTGGGCTCAAAATGAGCCCAGAGGTGCCCTCCCCTGCCCCCAGGGACACCCCCTGCCACCCTTGCCCACCCCAGGAGGACACCCAAGGATGGAGGGACCCACCCCAGGGACATTAAGGTAAGTCCAGGTAAGTATTTTTTTTAAATTTTTTTTGTGGCATAGGGGGGCCTGATTTGTGCCCCCCTACATGCCACTATGCCCAATGACCATGCCCAGGGGACAGCAGTCCCCTGGGCATGGCCATTGGGCAAGGGGGCATGACTCCTGTCTTTGCTAAGACAGGAGTCATTTCAATGGGGGATGGGCGTCGTAAAAAAATGGCGCAAATCGGGTTGTGGCGATTTTTTTGCCTCAGCCTGACTTGCACCATTTCTGGACGCCCATATGCCATTTTCCCCCTACGCCGGCACTGCCTGGTGTACGTCGTTGTTTTTAACGCACACCAGACAGCGCCGGCGGCTAACGCCGGCTAACGTCATCCAATAAATACGGCGCCCGCATGGCGCTTCAGAATGGCGTTAGCCGGCGCTAATTTTTTTGACGCAAAACTGCGTTGGCGCAGTTTTGCGTCAAAAAGTATAAATATGGGCCGAAACGTTTTTGTTTAATTTTTTCAGAGCAGGCAGTGGTCCCACTGCCTGCTCTGAAAAAATGTTTTCAGTGACATTCACAAAGGGGAAAGGGTCCCATGGGGACCCCTTCCCGTTTGCGAATGGGTTAGCACCAGTGTGATCCTGGTGCTAACTGCGATTGTTTTGCAACCGCATTCGTGGTCACAAAATAATCATACATGGGACTGCAAGTCGCAATTAGGAAGGGAAGACCCCTTCCTAATTGCGAGTCGCAATCCTGTTTTGCGATTTGGTAACAATTTAACCGAATCGCAAAACTGTGTTTGTACATGGGGAAGAGCATTTTGCACATTGCAAACAGCACGATTCGCTGTTGCCAACGTGCAAAAACCTTTGTACATGTGGCCCTTCATTCTTTACATGTCTGCACATATTTCTTCATAATCTGACTCTCAGTAAAGGTCACCAAACATGCCTAGATATTAGAGCAAAAAAGTATTGTTCTCACTGAAGTGACTAAAAGGTAAAATCTGCAACAGTATCATGCAATTACGATATAACCCCTTGTAATCTCGATTTACCTGTGGAATTGATTTTTCTGTCATAAAGCACGTGGAATTCATAATTCCATTGGGTTTTACTACATGCATTTGCCACCTGTTTTGAGTATAAATGTTTGCAGGGACCTGTAGGTGGGATGGGGTTGGAGAGGTGAGTGGAGGAACAGGAGAACGTTTTTCTGGAAAGGGGGTATTCTGTTCTCCACCCATGAAAAATAACCTTGGAACAGCAGGTTTATGATGTTTATGATGAAGGGACACCAGCCAGAATAGGAGATTTGAACCCACTGCTATCTTGTTATTTCTCCGGCATTGTGGCACTCTCACGCCACTCCTTGAGAGCCATAGGCATTTGACATATTCCCAGGTTTATGAAACCTTGTAAATCTGGGTATGTGTCAAACTCCATGGATGTTGTGTGGGAACAGCCACGCAACACCCATGAGAATGCCTCTCTGGTGAAAAGTAAGGTAACGCAGCGACTTGTGCTGCATTGCCTTACTCCATATCTACAAGGCCATATAAGTGGCTTTGCGTGGCCTTGTTAGATATGGGTGTGCAGCCTGTGCCACCTGTGTGTCACAAAAAGTGATGCACCTGTGATGCAGACCACTTATACATATGGACCTGAGTCGCCCATGAATACACACACAAAACTGTTAGTGAAGGCACTGGTCCTGGTGAGTGCATCAGCAATTAACAACAGCTCCCAGGAGGAGGACATTCTCTCAACCTATTAAAACACATTTCAACATTGCCACTTTTTAAAGTGCATTTTCAGTAACTTAATGTTTTTGATGAGCATGACCTCATTTCCTGGAAGATGAATTATTGGTGGATGAGTTATCACAATGCAATCCACTGGGCAGCCGCAGATTGCAGTACTTTATAACAAGACATTGTAGTCCTCTGATATAAATGCATGTCTACAGCAGTAAATCATATGTAATTTGTTCTTCATTGGAAAAGAATGAGCAATAGCCATGCATACTACACATCGATATTGGAAGTGCAGCAAAGCCACTTTTTCTACAGGGAAACCACAATTGAATGTTAAAAATTAAGTGGCAAGTCATTTTGGAATATTTTGATGCATTCTCACAAACTCATTATTATACATCTATTCCTAAATATATATCTGTATATCTATATCTTTCAGTATATCTCTATATATATACTCTGTGAAAAAAACAAATGTTAAAGTAAAGTTATACTTATAAAATGTTCAGTAACAACGCATTGTTTGAAACTCTAAAAATGACAGGAATTCACCACATAGTTAAAGCAAAGCTATCTCAAGTAACTATAACTTGCACCCCGTCATGCATTGTATTATCAATAATTTCATTGCAAATGTTGCAGTGATATTATTAATCATGTAATAGAAGATGTGATGAGTGATGTAATATGCGGGTAATTAGCAGTGCATGGTGAGAGTGCATACCTCATCCCCCAGCCTTAAAGAGCCCCAGGTATGTGGTTACCTAGGACTTTAAAGGCTCAGGAAGGGGGGCCATGCAGCCTCATTCCTTTCGCTTTGAATAATAACCTGCGGTATAGGATCCCCAGGGACTTTTTAAAGCTGGAGAAGGGGGACTGCACTGTCCCATTTACTTTTATGCACATTTCAGCCCTGGGATTAGGGGACCTGATACTCAGTGCCTAATTAGGCTGGGTGAGGTGGATGGACACCCTTCTCCCTTCATTATTTACTAGGTCCAGGGGTATGAGAACCCTGGGGCCCTTTTAGGCTTAGGGAGGTCGGGTGCAGGCCTCCCTTCCTTTTCTAATATATTTCAGCCCCAAGGGATGGGGTCCTCAGGAGCCTTTTAGGCTCTGCATGGTGAGGTGCATGCCCCGCTCCCTTGTTTTTTCTTTTTTTTTACCTCAGCCCCAGGGAAAGAGTCCCCAGGGCCTCTCAGAAGCTCAAGGAGGGGCCATGTGCCCTCTCCCCCCAAACAAAAGTGTTGCTAAATAGGCCCTAGCCCACTCCAAGGGGGGTTTTAAAACATAAACATGGAGCCTCTTCTTGTTCTTTTAAAAAATGTTGGAGCTGATTGGTGAATACTCCACAAATCTGCAGCAAAAAAAAACATTTTTGGCCCCAGATGGGTTATCAGTACCTTCTCCCCTATGTCTTTTATCCTGCATTTCTGTACGGGCTTGGGGTGAAGTCCAGAATCCTCTGTTGGCTGCCACAACTCCTGTTTGATGTGGTGGCAGCCAATCAGATCCCAGCATAAAGGGGGTCATTCCGACCCTGGCGGTAGACTACCGCCAGGGCCGGAGACCGCGGATGCACCGCCAACAGGCTGGCGGTGCATCCATGGGCATTCTGACCGTGGCGGTACAGCCGCGGTCAGAAACGGGAAACCGGCGGTGTCCCGCCGGTTTCCCACTGCCCAAGGGAATCCTCCATGGCGGCGCTGCTGGCAGCGCCGCCATGGGGATTCCGACCCCCTTACCGCCAGCCTGGTTCTGGCGGTTTTGACCGCCAGAACCTGGCTGGCGGTAACGGGTGTCGTGGGGCCCCTGGGAGCCCCTGCAGTGCCCATGCCAATGGCATGGGCACTGCAGGTGCCCCCTAACAGGGCCCCACCAAGATTTTCTGTGTCTGCCAAGCAGACACTGAAAATCGCAACGGGTGCAACTGCACCCGTCGCACCCCTTCCACTCCGCCGGCTTCATTCGGAGCCGGCATCCTCATGGAAGGGGGTTTCCCGCTGGGCTGGCGGGCGGCCTTCTGGCGGTCGCCCGCCAGCCCAGCGGGAAACTCAGAATTACCGCGGCGGTCTTCTGACCGCGCAGCGGTATTCTGACGGCGGGACTTTGGCGGGCGGCCTCCGCCGCCCGCCAAAGTCAGAATGACCGCCAAAATCTGTTGACCCTGGGATCATCTGTCGCATTATATACACAACGTTTTTTAACCTTCATTTCCCCAAAACTACTGAACAGATTTACACCAAAACATGAAAAATACTACTTCTGGACCAAGATCTAACCTTCAGTCAAATGTGGAATAAATGTGTTTAGTGGTTTGGGCCTTTCATGTGCAAACTAGTCAAAAAGTAGCATGCACCAAAGATTTGTGGAGATTCTTCAAATGGTGTCAAAGTGCAGGGAGCACCAAAAAATATATATATATACAGTTTTCTCATCAATACTTTTACTGCAAATGTTACAATGGTATTAGCAATGATGTCATTGAAGATGTCCTGAGAGATGTAGGCCCATATTTATACTTTTTGACGCAAAACTGCGCTATCGCAGTTTTGAGTCAAAAAAATTAGCGCCGGCTAATGCCATTCTGAAGCGCCATGCGGGCGCCGTATTTATTGAATGGCGTTAGCCGGCGCTAGAAGACCGGCGCTGCCTGGTGTGCGTGGAAAAAAAACACGTACACCATGCAGTGCCGGCGTTGGGGAAAATGGCGTTAGGGCGTCTTAAAATGGGGCAAGTCAGGTAGAGGCAAAAAAATCACCTCCACCCGATTTGAGCCATTTTTAACGACGCCCAGACGCCATTTACATGACTCCTGTCTTAGTAAAGACAGGAGTCATGCCCCCTTGCCCAATGGCCATGCCCAGGGGACTTATGTCCCCTGGGCATGGTCATTGGGCATTGTGGCATGTAGGGGGGCACAAATCAGGCCCCCCTATGCCAATTTAAAAAAAAAAATAAAAAAAAAAATTATACTTACCTGAACTTACCTGAATGTCCCTGGGATGGGTCCCTCCATCCTTGGGTGTCCTCCTGGGGTGGGCAAGGGTGGCATGGGGGGTCCCTGGGGGCATGGGAGGGCAGCTGTGGGCTCATTTTGAGCCCACAGGTCCCTTAACGCCTGCCCTGACCCAGGCGTTAAAAAGAGGCGCAAATGCGGGGTTTTTTGCCCCGCCCACTCCCGGGCGTGATTTTTGCCCGGGAGTATAAATACGACGCATTTGCGTCGCAGTCATTTTTTTAGACGGGAACGCCTACCTTGCATCTCATTAACGCAAGGAAGGCGTTCACGCAAAAAAATGACGCTCATTCCTCATACTTTGGCGCTAGACGCGTCTAACGCCAAAGTATAAATATGGCGTTGGTTTTGCGCCGAATTTGCGTCGAAAAAAACGACGCAAATTCGGCGCAAACGGAGTATAAATATGCCCCGTAATTACTTGGGTAAATAGGAGTGCATGGCAAGGGCACGAGTTATAATTAATGGAAATAATTCTGACTATAACAGTAGTATTTCCATGGCTTTGTATGTTTGAAATGCGAGCCTAACTATAACGTCCCTATAACTTTAGTTGTTTTCAGTGAATTTCTATGGTGTTTTTAATGTTAAGAAAATGTATCTACGTTAATCCAACCACCGCTGTGTATGGCCTGTCTGCAGGCATAGAAAGAGATGATAACTCTGCTTCCTGCAAGTGGGAGCATTTGAACAGCTCACACTTGCTGGAAGAAGATTAAGGGGGTTATTACAACTTTGGAGGAGGTGTTAATCCGTCCCAAAAGTGACGGTAAAGTGACGGATATACCACCAGCCGTATTAAGAGTTCCATAGGATATAATGGACTCGTAATACGGCTGGTGGTATATCCGTCACTTTACCGTCACTTTTGGGACGGATTAACACCTCCTCCAAAGTTGTAATAACCCCCTAAGTGTTTGCTTTTGTTTAAACAAAAGCAAGCAGCTATCTCCTGAGGGTGGGCACTTCAGGAGATAGCAGGACCCCGGCCCTGGGGGGAGGCAGTCCACAGTGCCAGTAGTGGCTCCGCATGGCAACCCTCCTTTCATTTCCACAGGCCAGCCCCAGGGATGTTGTGGTCCTTGGGGCTGTATATATCATAGGTGGGGGGGCCATGCTCCCTCCATGTTTTCACAAATCGTATTAGGCCCCACTGAGGTAGTGGTGTCCAGGGTTAGGGGGTCCATGTGGACCGCCACTTTAATGTTTCACTTTGTCCCAGGAGGTGGTGGTCCCTGGAGCATTTAAAGCCCCAGGAGGGAGCTCAACGTGCCCCCCTCTATTTAAAAAAAAACAAAAGTCCCAGGGAAGTGGTGGTCCCTGGGACCAGGGGGGTACACATGCCCCCCTTTTATATTTTTATATGAAGCCACAGGGAGGTGGTAGTTCTTGGGGTTCTTAAGAACTCTAGGAAGAGTGTCTTGTGTGCCCCCTCCTTTTTTTTAACTTCTCTCTGGGACCTGATCCATAAGTTCAGCAGAATTTGCAGGTCCACCACGGTTTTTGCTAAACTTTTTTTTAAATAATATTTGTTTGTTCTGGCAGGGTTTTCGAGAAACCCCAGCACCAAGGCTAGGGGATCAGGGTATTCTTTCTTTTTTGAAGCCAAGTCCCAAAAGGGCTGCCAACAATTCCTGGATTAAATGTTGACAGCCAAACAGATATGAGCACTGGGACTGTTGGATCGGTGGAGGATACGTATTCCTCTATCCCTATATTTCTTATTCCTGTAATATCTCTATAATTACTGAACCGATTTACACTAAGGGGGTCATTACAACATTGGCAGTAAAAGGCTCTTACCGCCGTGCAGAGACCGCCAATACACCGCCGCGGAATCCCGCCACAGCTATTATGACCCACATCTCGGAATCCGCCGAAATTCAGACACCCACACAACACCGCCACACCAAAGGTCAGTGATAAACTGGCGAAAACAAAACCTCCACCTCCACGCCAACAGAAACACGCCCATGCTATTACGACCCACGAATCCATGCGGCAGTCTTTCAACCGTGGTATTCCATTGGCGGTACACACCTCCGCACTCAAAATACACACACATCTCCAAAACAACGCCACATTGGACAATTCCAAATACACACACCTGATACACATACAAACAACACTCCCACACACCCAATACAATATAAAACACACACCCACATCACCCACAAACCCCTACGACCACAAATTAGAGACGAAGGCCAGAGAGACTGCACAGCCAAGACAACACCACCATACAGAGGCACACAACACCATCACCCAACCCACATCCACGCACAAAACACCACAAAACACCCATCATATCAGGGATGCTGCTATTCCGCAGGATGTAGGCGTCATGCACTGAGCCAGGGAACATAGCATTTACCTGCGAGATGTACTGGTCTGCCAAACAGACCATCTGGACATTCATGGAATGATAACTCTTCCTGTTCCTGTAAACCTGTTAATTCCTGAGGGGGGACCATAGCTACATGGGTCCCATCAATGGCACCTATGACGTTGGGGATATGTCCAAGGGCATAGAAATCACCTTTCACTGTAGGCAAATCCTCCACCTCAGGGAAAATGATGTATCTCCTTACGTATTTCAGCAAGGCAGACAACACTCTGGGCAACACATTGGAAAACATAGGCTGGGACATCCCTGATGCTATGGCCACTGTTGTCTGAAAAGACCCACTTGCAAGGAAATGCAGCACTGACAGCACCTGCACGTCAGGGGGGATTCCAGTCGGATTGCGGATTGGTGACATCAGGTCTGGCTCCAACTGGGTACATAGTTCCTGGACTGTGGCACGGTCAAACCGGTAGGTCCCGATGACATGTCGCTCTTCCATTGTCAACAGGTCCACCAGCGGTCAGTACACCGGCGGATTCCGCCATCTTCCAATATGTCCCAACTGACAGTGCCTAAGAAGGACAACAGCGAAGAAACTGTCAGCATTCCTCCAGGTATGTACCCACTGTCACACACAAGACTACAACAGACAATTAACCCATCCGGGAAAGGTTTTGAGTGTAGGCCTCGGTATGTGTGACGCAGTAGTAATTGAAGCCATGTGGGCCCCTGAAATGGTGGCTGCCTGACATCTAAACTGGGACAATGGGATTGTGGGGTAACTGCGCTGGCGTTGGACACCGCCGCGGTAGGCGGTCGTAGAGCGCGGCGCAATGCTGCATTGGTTAACATTGGACCCTATGGGTCCCAGGAGCCAATGAACAGGTGCGCCGCCGGTGATGATGCGCACCGCCGCGGACGTCACCGCCGCGGACGTCACCACCATTTTCTATCTCTTCAATCACTAGATACCTGACCTTCGACAGGAGAGGACCTACACTGCTAGTGCTGCTGTGACCTCGGTCTGGAAGCGACGATGGCTGCTGCTTCTGGGGAAAGGGCCCCTGTCTTCACTGCACAGGAGTTGGAGAAACTTGTGGATGGGGTCCTCCCCCAGTACACGCTACTCTACGGTCCTCCAGACAAACAGGTTAGTACACAGGGAGCACGTTGGATGGGCTAGGCTTGGGTGGAGAGGGCTGGGTGGATGAGGGAAGGAGGCGCCTAAGAAGGACAACAGCGAAGAAACTGTCAGCATTCCTCCAGGTATGTACCCACAGTCACACACAAGACTACAACAGACAATTAACCCATCCGGGAAAGGTTTTGAGTGTAGGCCTCGGTATGTGTGACGCAGTAGTAATTGAAGCCATGTGGGCCCCTGAAATGGCGGCTGCCTGACCTCTAAACTGGGACAATGGGATTGTGGGGTAACTGCGCTGGCGTTGGACACCGTCGTGGTAGGCAGTCGTAGAGCGCGGCGCAATGCTGCATTGGTTAACATTGGACACTATGGGTCACAGGAGCCAATGAACAGGTGCGCCGCCGGTGATGATGCGCACCGCCGCGGACGTCACCGCTGCGGACGTCACCACCATTTTCTATCTCTTCAATCACTAGATACCTGACCTTCGACAGGAGAGGACCTACACTGCTAGTGCTGCTGTGACCTCGGTCTGGAAGCGACGATGGCTGCTGCTTCTGGGGAAAGGGCCCCTGTCTTCACTGCACAGGAGTTGGAGAAACTTGTGGATGGGGTCCTCCCCCAGTACACGCTACTCTACGGTCCTCCAGACAAACAGGTTAGTACACAGGGAGCAAGTTGGATGGGCTAGGCTTGGGTGGAGAGGGCTGGGTGGATGAGGGAAGGAGGCGCCTAAGAAGGACAACAGCGAAGAAACTGTCAGCATTCCTCCAGGTATGTACCCACAGTCACACACAAGACTACAACAGACAATTAACCCATCCGGGAAAGGTTTTGAGTGTAGGCCTCGGTATGTGTGACGCAGTAGTAATTGAAGCCATGTGGGCCCCTGAAATGGCGGCTGCCTGACCTCTAAACTGGGACAATGGGATTGTGGGGTAACTGCGCTGGCGTTGGACACCGTCGCGGTAGGCAGTCGTAGAGCGCGGCGCAATGCTGCATTGGTTAACATTGGACCCTATGGGTCACAGGAGCCAATGAACAGGTGCGCCGCCGGTGATGATGCGCACCGCCGCGGACGTCACCGCTGCGGACGTCACCACCATTTTCTATCTCTTCAATCACTAGATACCTGACCTTCGACAGGAGAGGACCTACACTGCTAGTGCTGCTGTGACCTCGGTCTGGAAGCGACGATGGCTGCTGCATAGTGGGAAAGGGCCCCTGTCTTCACTGCACAGGAGTTGGAGAAACTTGTGGATGGGGTCCTCCCCCAGTACACGCTACTCTACGGTCCTCCAGACAAACAGGTTAGTACACAGGGAGCACGTTGGATGGGCTGGGCTTGGGTGGAGAGGGCTGGGTGGATGAGGGAAGGAGGCGGAGTACATAGAACAGTTATGCATGGGGATGAATGGGCCACAGGGATAGAGTTGGGAGGGGGCCAATCACAACAACGGTGCAGTAGGTAATGACCGTCCTCTTTCCTTGTGCATGTCATGTAGGTCAGCGCACCCACCAGAAGAGGGACATTTGGCGTGCCATCGCCAAGGAAGTCCGGACCCTGGGGGCCCACCAGAGACGGGGCACCCACTGCCGTAAGTGATGGGAGGACATTCGCCGCTGCATTAAGAAGACGGCGGAGGCTCAGCTGGGGATGGCCTCCCAACGTGGGAGGGGTGCCCGTCGCACCATGACCCCCCTGATGTTCCGGATCCTGGCGGTGGCCTACCCGGAGTTGGATGGGCACTTAAGGACATCACAGCAGACACAAGGGGGTGAGTACTACCTCATCATATGGACTTTGCGTGCAGTGGAGGTGTCTGGGTGGGGGTGGTGGGTTGTGGGTGTCCCTATGCCTGGGCGAGTTAGGTAGGCAATGCCCCTCCGTTATGTAGGCCATGTGGCACTCTACCCCAGCTCAAAACAGAGGGAAGTTGATGTATAGTTGCCCCTTTGCCATCCATGTGGGCAGATTACTACCATTGCCATGTAGGCCATTTCCCAGAAATAGCATGTGCAGAGGTCAGGAGCATGGCGTAATGCATGGGGCTGCTGCGTCTGTCTTGTCCGCCAACGGTAGCAGTATACCATGCACTAAAACTCTCTTTCTTCTGTCTCCCCCCTTTTCCTGCTCTCCCTGTCCTTTTGTACATCAGCATCAACAGACGGAGGTACAGTGGCACCAGAGCACGAGGGAGCTGCATCCCACATGGCCATGAGGGCCATACCACAGACTCTGAATTCACCAGTGGGACGGAGGGCGAGGGGAGCTTCACGTCGGCCACCAGATCCCCATCCAGCGACACGGACTCAAGTCAACACACAACACGTAGCTCAAGCAAACAAAGGCACCACACACACCACAGGCACTCACACAAGCATCACACCCATACAGACACAGCAACATCCACTGTCTCCACTGTGTCCCCCTCCTCCTCTTCTCCCTCCTCCCTCCCAGTGTCGTCTACACACACACCTGCATGCACCACATCTACAGGCACTAAGATTCGCACCAGAACACCCAGGACCACAAGCCGCTCACCTGCACTCACCACCTCCACTGCCATTTACACGTCCCCTGTGTCCTCTCCCAGTGTGTCTGTGACGCCCCCTCCCAAAGTACACAAACGCCGGCAATCACTCACCCAACATCCATCCACCTCACGACAGCCTCCAGTACCTGCACCTGCACCCAAAAAACCTAAAGTGACACCTCCTACAACCACCTCCTCTACCTCCACTCCCAGACCCCCTCGAACTACCCATCCCAGTGTCCGTCAGAAACTGTCCCTCTGTCAAAATGACCTGTTTGCCCCCATCCCCCCCCCTCCAGTTCATCAGTCCCGTCGTAGCGCCTCAGCCAAAAAGCCTCCAGTACCAGTGGTGCGTGTTCCAGGTTTTTGGAGTGCACCATCCACCAGGACAGGCAGAAGGACCCAGAGCCAAGGCACTGTCAGCCCACCCCCTGTAAAGGCACCGAAATTGGAGAGTGGACAACGGGACCGTGTCAAGACTCCTGGTGGGACAACAAGTGAAATGGGATCGAAGGCGATTGGTAAGTCAGCTGTAACTCCAAAGAAGGTGGGGAAGGTTCCGAGGAAGTCTGCCCAGCCTGTTGTGAGTGTCACGGTGGAGAAGTGCGCCATCATTTCCGGTGGTCCAGACACAACCGCCAGTACTGTCGTTACTGGTCAGGAGACCACCGCCAGAGTCATTGCCCAGGAGGGCCCAAGTATCGTTACTGGTCAGGAGACCACCGCCAGAGTCATTGCCCAGGAGGGCCCGAGTATCGTTACTGGTCTGGAGACCACCGCCAGAGTCATTGCCCAGGAGGGCCCGAGTATCGTTACTGGTCAGGAGACCACCGCCAGAGTCAGTGCCCAGGAGGGCCCGAGTATCGTCACTGGTCAGGAGACCACCGCCAGAGTCAGTGCCCAGGAGGGCCCGGTTATCATCACTGGTCAGGAGACCACCGCCAGAGTCATTGCCCAGGAGGGCCCAAGTATCGTTACTGGTCAGGAGACCACCGCCAGAGTCAGTGCCCAGGAGGGCCCGAGTATCATCACTGGTCAGGAGACCACCGCCAGAGTCATTGCCCAGGAGGGGCCGAGTATCGTCACTGGTCAGGAGACCACCGCCAGAGTCAGTGCCCAGGAGGGCCTGAGTATCGTCACTGGTCAGGAGACCACCGCCAGAGTCATTGCCCAGGAGGGCCCAAGTATCGTTACTGGTCAGGAGACCACCGCCAGAGTCAGTGCCCAGGAGGGCCCGAGTATCGTCACTCGTCAGGAGACCACCGCCAGAGTCATTGCCCAGGAGGGCCTGAGTATCGTTACTGGTCAGGAGACCACCGCAAGAGTCATTGCCCAGGAGGGCCCAAGTATCGTTACTGGTCAGGAGACCACCGCCAGAGTCAGTGCCCAGGAGGGCCAGAGTATCGTCACTGGTCAGGAGACCACCGCCAGGGTCAGTGCCCAGGAGGGCCCGGTTATCATCACTGGTCAGGAGACCACCGCCAGAGTCAGTGCCCAGGAGGGCCCGAGTATCGTTACTGGTCAGGAGACCACCGCCAGAGTCAGTGCCCAGGAGGGCCCGAGTATCGTCACTGGTCAGGAGACCACCGCCAGAGTCAGTGCCCAGGAGTGCCCGGTTATCGTCACTGGTCAGGAGACCACCGCCAGAGTCATTGCCCAGGAGGGCCCAAGTATCGTCCCTGGTCAGGAGACCACCGCCAGAGTCATTGCCCAGGAGGGCCCGAGTATCGTCACTGGTCAGGAGACCACCGCCAGAGTCAGTGCCCAGGAGGGCCAGAGTATCGTCACTGGTCAGGAGACCACCGCCAGAGTCAGTGCCCAGGAGGGCCCGGTTATCGTCACTGGTCAGGAGACCACCGCCACAGTCATTGCCCAGGAGGGCCCGAGTATCGTCACTGGTCAGGAGACCACCGCCAGAGTCATTGCCCAGGGGGGCCCGAGTATCGTCACTGGTCAGGAGACCACCGCCAGAGTCATTGCCCAGGAGGGCCCGAGTATCGTCACTGGTCAGGAGAGCACCGCCAGAGTCAGTGCGCAGGAGGGCCCGAGTATCGTTACTGGTCAGGAGACCACCGCCAGAGTCAGTGCCCAGGAGGGCCCGAGTATCGTCACTGGTCAGGAGACCACCGCCAGAGTCATTGCCCAGGAGGGCCCAAGTATCGTCACTGGTCAGGAGACCACCGCCAGAGTCATTGTTTAGGCGGGCCCAAGTATCGTTACTGGTCAGGAGACCACCGCCAGAATCAGTGCCCAGGAGGGACCAGGATCCCACAGCCCCGCTGGGCGATGATGGAACGTCATGCCACACCCCAATGTCCAGTGTGGAGTTCGTCATGCCACACCCCAATGTCCAGTGTGGAGTTCGTCATGCCACACACCAATGTCAGTATCTGAACCGCCATCTCAGGCTACCGCTGAACAGTCCATAGCCAGCCATGGCAAAGCACCGCTGAACAAGGCCAAGACCGCCATGGCAAAGCACCGCTGAACAAGGCCAAGACCGCCATGGTGAAGACTGCTGAACAGTCCATAGCCAGCCATGGCAAAGCACCGCTGAACAAGGCCAACACCGCCATGGCAAAGCACCGCTGAACAAGGCCAAGACCGCCATGGTGAAGACCGCTGAACAGTCCATAGCCAGCCATGGCAAAGCACCGCTGAACAAGGCCAAGACCGCCATGGTGAAGACCGCTGAACAGTCCATAGCCAGCCATGTCAAAGCACCGCTGAACAAGGCCAAGACCGCCATGGTGAAGACCGCTGATCAGGGCAAACACTGTGTGGGTATGAATAGGCCGCCACATCAGGCATCCTTCTCCCATGTGCAGCTGGGACAGTGACAGGACAGGAACTTTCACGGGGATACTCATCCAGTCTGGCCACCAGTCCCACCTAGTACCAGTTGAGAACTGCATCTACTTGCGTCAATGTGGCTTTGCACTCCCCAGGATGGTCCAGTGGGCAAACCACTCACTGGAGAGACATGATAGACAGTGGCTTTGCCCTCCCCAGGATAAAACAGTGGGCAAGCCACCCACTGTAGAGACTTGAGAGACTGTGGCTTTGCACTCCCCAGGATGGTCCAGTGGGCAACCCACCCACTGTAAAGACTTGAGAGACTGTGGCTTTGCACTCCCCAGGATACATCAATGGGCATGGAGCCCCGTCGTGGAACTGGCTTTGCAGTCATGTGGCTGAGGTGCCCCCCCTTCCCTTCCCCCTGAGGTGCCTGTAGTGTTTCAATCTGAGGCCCCAGCAGTGTTCTCTCTGATTTTGGCCAGGTATCTATTGTGAGCCTCGCCCATGCATTTTTGGACTGTTGGTGCACGGACATTGTTGTGTGCATATCTGCACTACTTCTTGTATTGTATATATAAATATGACAGATTTCGAGATATGATTCAGTATATTTTTATATGACATGTATATTGGCACATTACAATATTTGAACGGATCTCGCTTTGTCTTTGCATTCTTCCGGGGGGATTGTGGGTTGTTAATGTGATATTTTTGACTGCATTGGTGTGTATGTTGTAATATGCGAGGGTGGGGGTGTTTGGTGGGTGTCCCCCTAACTTTTGCCTCCCCCGTGTCGTAGATGCAGTACTCACCGCTATGTTCTGCGCCTACGTCGCTGTTGTTCGTACAGGAGCAGAAAGACAAGGGCAGGTAGTATTTGGAGTTCCGGCTCCATGGAGTCGTCATTCCTCGTGGAGTGTGTTGAGGTGAGCGTTTTCCCATAGCAAAGGCTGTTTCTGCCGTGTTTTTATCCACGGTGAATCCGCCCCGGAAAAGGTGGCGGATTGGTGTGTTGTAATAGTGTGGGTGGTACTTTGTCTCCCGCCTGTCTGTTGGCGGTGACCGCCACGCTTTTTGTCTGTACCGCCGTTGCGGGCGAAGTGTTAAAGTGGCTGTCTTTGTTGGCGGTTACCGCCAGGGTCGTAATTCCCTTTTTTTTCCGCTGGCCTGTTTGCGGTATTACCCCACCTTTTACACCCTCCACCAGGGTTGTAATGACCCCCATAGTCTGTTCATATGTATTTGAAGTCAACCTACTTTATTGCGTCACATAACAAGTTTTTGGGGCTTAAATATTTATAAAAAAATAATACATACTGTTCGGCCTGGCGTCCTTGGTGTAGTTTTACCCTAACATTTTTTCTTCAGAGCTCCTGTTTTTGCTGACTTCGTTTTTACTGGCCTTAGGACCCTCCACACTTTATCATTGCAATCCAGTACTAAAGTGCTTGTGCTCTCTCCTTAAAACATGTTGGCATAATTATTTTACTTGTAACTCCCTAGTAAAATGGCACTATCTGTGCCCAGGGCCTGTAAAATAAATGCTACAACTGGGCTTGCAGCAATGATTGTGTCACCCACTTTAGTAAAACTTTAAGGTTGACCATAGAAGCTTGTGTGTGTGAAGTTTTAAAGTGTAATTTCGAATGTGGCACAATAATATTTTTGCCAGAAGAAAATCTTCCTTTTTAATACATTTAAGTCACTGTTAATGTAGGATCTGATTAGCCCCAAAAGTATGGTGCAGTGTATTTAAAAAGTAGGATGTGTACTTTTAAAATTTACATGTCCCTATAAAAATACTTAAATTCGTTTTTCACTACTTTAATGCCTAACTCCCCTTTAGGATAACATTTGATTTACCTCATGACATTTTGTAAGTGTAATTTCCAAATCGGAATAGGCAATAAGGTCCTATTTGGTGTTTCTGGAATCACAATTTAAAATCCTAACTTATGGTGAAGTAAAATTTTAAATAGCTTTTTCTTGCCTTAGCAATTTAGTGCCTGTAGCCTGCCTCTGGGTCACATGACTGGGAGTGGGTTACAAATTGGCATTTGTGTATTCCTCCTAGACAGCCACACACAATGGTGAGCATAGGTGTGACTGAATCTCCTGCAAGATGGGAGATAGGAGCTGGGTCCAGCCCCACTTACACTTGAAAAGGCTGAGCCTTGTCTCCTACCCCCTGTAGTTAGTCTGGAGCCATGGCTAGGAAAGCAGGATGCCTGTGAACTTCAAAGACATGCCTCTAAAATTGAAGCTTCTCCCCACTTCAAAGACACAATTGGGTATAAATACTGGATCTCAGACACCACGATTTCAATACACTTCTGGACCTGTGGATACTCTGACAGAAAAATGGAATGGTGTTGTGCTGAAAGAACTGCCACTTTGCTGAACTGCTGCTCCGAAGTAACTGCTGCCCTGCTGTGCTGTCCTGCTCCCTTCTGCCTTTGTGTTTGGGTGACAAAAATACTGGACCTACTTGTGTTGAACTCAGAACCCAGAATGACTCCAAAGGCTGATTGGCTGGCCTCCTGATCTGAAACCTCAGGTACATACCAGGCTTCCAATAATCATGCACCTGCAACTGAATTGTGCTATCTGTGAGTCTTCCCTGCCAAATGGTGCTACCCCAGTACTGGACCCTTGGAAGTGGGTCTAAGGTACTCTGCCCATCTCTGCCAACGCAGCTGAACTGATGCATCTCCCCTGCTGGGTGATGCATCCCCGAGCAGAACTAATGCATCTCCCCTGCTATATGGATAGGATCATTCTCATAGACACACATTGCTGCCACTGTCTGCATCCCCTTCAGAACTGTTGCTGCTTGACACATACTTGGTGCAGGCCCTTGCATCTCTCATCAAGGGCAGCCTCAACAATGATGCAAGTCTAAGCATCAAACCCTTGCGGCTCCTCAGTACTGCTATATCACCCCGACTGTGAGCCGCATCCTTGATGCCAGACGTTGCAACGCAAGCTCCGTCAATGGGATCCTCGACTATAACGCTTGTGGGGTCCTCACATCACAGCTTTGCTGCATCTCAGAACCAACGCATTGCTTTGGCTGTGTGATGCTGCTTTAACGAGGAACCGCGCAACACTCCATAAACCAGGATCAGAGGTACTTTGTTCAGCTGAACTAACTGGATTCCTGTATCTGGGCCATGCTCCATCGTGGTCAGCCTGAACCTATGACTTTGTCCCAGGTCAGAGCGACTAAATATCCACAGTTGGCGCGTTGTGCTTTTTTGGCCCTATTTTCACTAAAAATCTTTAAAATTGACTATCTTCGGTTCTGCTGATTGTAGTTTTGCCATTTTGGTCTTGTTTTATTTATTAAAGAAAGTTAATTTTGATAACTTGGTGAGGGATCCCTTTACTGTGCCATCTTCACTTGATTACTGTTTGATGTTTTTCACAAAACCTTTACCGATTGCTTTTTAAGTTAGCCTACCTTTTCTGTGCTAAGCTATCAGAGGGATGAACACAGTTTAATACAGTTTTTGCTTGTACCTCACCCTGATTGTGGTTGCTGCTTGACCAGAGTTCTCTCCCCAGTGAACCAGTAACCTAGTTTCCCACACATACAATATGCTGCAAAATTGGCTATGCTTCTCTAAATGTTGTTGATATGTTTAGAGGCCTTATTATTTTTACCTATACGGACACATTATGAAATCCATACTTGATTGTCTGTGTTGTCATGATAATCACTTATCACAAATATGTGTGTTGTGCTTGGATGTTATATTCACAATTTACAAATTACAGCTATAACATGTTTGAAATTTGTATTTATCGACTAAAAAAAATTATGTTTCACCATTTTCCAAATAAGCATTTATCAATAAAAATTGGAAGGACAACTTTATTAAAAAAAATAACTACAGCAATGCAGCACAGTGAACTTTGCTAACTGGTTCAAAAACTCATTAAGGCTGTACTCACACCAGTTATAAATTAGCCCATCTTACATCAAAGCACGATGGGTGACAGTACTGACCAACCATGTTGCTGTAGCAAAGCATGCATAATAGACATCAAAGCGGGCAAGGAAATCTGAGCCCATGTGCTCCAGTTTGATGGAAAGCTTTTGGAAAGCTTCCATTTCCATTGCTGATATTGAGTATCAACTCTAGTGAAACAAAAGTTGTGAAATAATGAAGCCATATGGAGAAATAATCTAAAGAAATGCAATGGGAGGATTAAAATAAAGAAATTCCATTAAATACAGGGAGCAGAAGCAGGACCCCCAATATGTAGGAAAAATAAAATAATCAAAACAGGCAATCAGCTCCACATGTTATGCCTCATTTTCCTGGTTAAAACTCAGAATCAAAGGTATTTAACCACTACCCAGGGTAAATATGTAACCCTGGGATAACAAGGGATATTTACCTAGCGTGGTATAGAACCAGCCCTATTCCGATCAACTTGTAGTGAGGGACACAGAGTTTAACACCTGAATATAAACCCTCATAACATAAATTATAATTCCATGCCTACATTACATTAATGATTTAGAATTGCTTTCTATATTTATTGGGTATTCAAGTACTGAAAAACATTCATCTTTGTTTTGCTACTGTAGATTGTATGACATTTTTGTTAATAGTCTAATAGTTTTTGCCTAAGTGTCATATATTGATGATGATGTTCATTCTGTTATTTTAGCAACACTGCTAATATTATATGAACAGATTCACCAATTGCCACCAGATGCTTTCTTTTGCATTATGCAACATGACAGAAATAAAAACATGCAGACAATGATTTTGGGTCAGATGTATGCAAAGAGTGGTTTGTGATTTCCTAATAGCACATTTTATGTGATTCACTGCTAGGAATTGCAAACTGTGATGTACTACAGTGTGTTTAACACTACTTGTGATTGCCAAATCGTTTGGAAGGGATCTGCCTCATCAATATTCATGAGACAGGTTGCAATTTGCAACCAGTTGGAATGGCCTGCACTTACAGGGCTGGTGGCCTGCTGGGGTCAGCAAACCACCATGTCTGTGATTGCTTTCGAAATAAAGCCATTTTTGTTTTGTATTGCAGCCCGTTTTCCTCAAAGGAAAATGGGATGCATTACAAAAATAAAAATATTTAGTTTCATTTTTTAGAACAGGCCAGTCTCTGGTCTGTGGGACCATTGCTTGCTCCTAAAAAAAATGTTGGTGCCCAAATTCACAAAGGGAATGTGGTCCCTTGGGGACCCCTTCCCATTTGTGAATGTGTTGCCACCTCCTTGACAGAGTTTGTAAAAGATGAATGTTTTGTGACCACATTCTGGTTGCACAACTTTTAAAAAATGGCCCTGCAACTCGCTATTAGGAAGAGACACCCTTAACACGCCCCTTCCTAATACTGACTCGCTTCCTGTATTTGCGATTTAGTAATAACTTGCTGAATTGCAAAATAGGGTTGATGCATACAAAAAGGATGCAAAAAGGATATTGAGAAGTCGCAAATGCCTCAAAATCCCATTTGTAAATGCTAAAGCATTTTGTACACCTGACCATTTATTCTTTCTCCCTTGCTGACATCACATATTATTCCTTAAATAAAAGCAACAGTTTTAAATTGAAGGAAAAAAACCTTCAGCAAGAAAATCAAACTTAAACCAAAAAAAATAAAATGGCCTGACCTGCTCCCTCTAATCCAATCCCTATCTTGGTTTAGAGCTTCAAATAGCAATCAATTTCTTCTGCCAAAATCCTCCAATTAATTTTCCAAGGTTCTGGGACTCTCAAACCTGTTTGGTCCTTGATCTGAGATGTTGAGTTTTAGATTGGCTACCAAAGGGTTTGGCAGAGACATCAGTTGGGATACATGCAATGTAATGACCCGCTTTGTATTTTCTTCAGAATGCTCAAGTCTCATATCTGGCAGTATTTTAAAGACATTCTTTGAAACAAGACAGTACCGGACTCTATATTCATGTCTTCAACTTTACAGTGAAAACAGTGATTGATTTTTAACCACACTTATTGGCTATAAATGTGCACACCAACCCTTTACCCTCTGTGGAATGGTCAGAGCGAATGTGGCAATTGTGATTTCCATATTATGTGAAAGTCTGTGAAGGATGTTTACAGCCCTTTTGTAATATTAACAGCACCACATGACTTAAAATGCTATATTTACAGATGAGGAGTGACAGAGGAGCTTGCATCTGTGTGTGTGTGTGTGTGCGCATTTGTGCGTGTGTGTGTGAGAGAGAGATAGTGTGCATGTGAGAGAGAGAAGTCATAGTGAAGAAGAAATCAAGGACAGAATTACATGCTGAAGGACAGACTGAAAAGATAATGATTATGTTTAAGAGAAGGAGATGACTTGAGGGCTATATAAATATAACATTTCAGAAAAACTGTCAGGAAAAAAAAGGAGGAAAAAGCCATACTTGTCTAATAAAGAAACATTGTGTGACAGGGGAACTGGAGTGTGTGAAATTTTGAAAAGACCACTACCACTTTCACGGACCTAAGTATTATATAATTTATAACCTCCCATTTTCAGGATTCAAACATTTCAAATTGTATAATTTTCGCAACAAAATTATTGGAAACCATTTATCTGACATTGCTAAGAAGCACTGGCAAAGTCAACAAGGTCTGGCTTGTTTTAGGAATATCTTTTTTGTTGCATCACATATCTGAATGAGACAAAAGAAAACTCACAGAGAGGCACCCAAAATCTGGTTAGGTGACACGCTGTATGCATCACAGGATTTTAGCTTAGATGTTTTAAACCATTTTTTCTATACATAGACTGTGCCTCTAAGAAAGGACACCTAGTTACATTTCTGTGACCACAACCATTTTAGAAACCTCCACATATTTCATCCTACTGACAAACATTTATACCCATGTTATGCTCACAGCAATTAGTAATCTCACTTGCCCTGGGGGAATAAGAGTGAACAGTGGCTCATTAATGTCAACATCAAAAAGTGCTTTATTTTCAAGAAACAAGGGACCTCACTTAGTAGGAAATGTCGCAGCGCAGTCTGCCGAGCTGCGTATTTTCCAAAATACAGGGATGCGCTGTATTTACAAGAATACACTGCATTCCTGTGTTTTCCTCTGTGCCAGCACTAAATCAGCTGCCTAGCCCCAACACAGCCACCCCTGCCCCATGGCGCAAGGATGACTGTTTTGTGGGGGTGATTGTTTTTGTGCAGAAAGGGTATGTTTTTAGAATATCATGCTCCACTGTGCTTGCTACATGGCCACTGGGTGCCTACAACCCGTATGCCAGAGGTGGAAAACGCATGGTGGAGATCACCCACAAAATTGGCAGAATGATAGGGCCATTCAGTAAGTTTAACAGAACGGCGAAAGCTACCATTACCTTGCAACCCTTCCTAGTTAATTCAGATTTTTATGCAGAAGATGTCCAACATAATCGCCAAATACCTATTGTTGTTTACACTCTCTAATGGTTCATCATTAATGAACAATTTGTGCAGCGCCTGCTATCTCCTTATTATTGACACGATTTTTGTTTTTGAGTTGTTGATCTCTATAGCATGAACCTTTGCATGTTGGGATAGTGTGTTGATCAGCTGCTGTAAGGCAATCTTAGTTTGGCTGGTAGAACTACGTCACCCGTATAGAGAAGATTAGAGACACTGAAATTGACCAATTAAGGCAAATGTGATGTGATGTTAATTAGGTCTTGGTGAAGGTCAGCCTGGTGCAGATTAAACAAATTGGGCACCAGAACGCAGCCCTGTTTTTAACCTTGTGTTGTTGAAATTTTCCTTGATATTCTTTCTCCAGCTCAAAGTTTTATTCTAATCAATGCCTTTGTGTAGAGAAGTTGAATTGCTTTTATTAGAAGGGGAGGTTTTCCCCATTTGTAGATCTTGGCCCAGAGGATGTTCTTGTTAACTGCATTAAATGCAGACTTGTCTATAAAACAGAAATGTAGGTTCTGATTTTTATCCCTCATCTTATCAATTAGAAAGGGGAACACAATGATATTTATTGAAGTTCCTGTGCCCTTTAAATAGCCCACCTGGTTTATCAGGATCAGTCTGCTTTCCTCCAACTGATACATTTTGTCAAGAAGGATTGTTGTGAAGTATTTAGCTTCAGCATTTAACATTTAACAATGCTATTAATCAGTAGGTTGCAGGGAATAATCTGGCTCCTCCCTTGACTACTGGACTGATTATGGAGCTCCTCCAACTATCTGGGATCTCATCTGTTCACAAGGAGAAGTCAAACAGGTTTCACATTTTGTCATGCTCAGAACTCCAGATTGTTCTTATACAGAGCTTGCGGAATGTCATTGGGCCCAGGAGCTCCATCAAGCCGCCCTCAATATATTACTATATTGACCTGCTTTATAGTGGTTAGGACTGAATTCCAATGGATATTGTGGCCACTTTGTTTAATGCAGCACACACTGATAATAGAATATGGGGGTCATTAAAACATTGGCGGTATAAGGAGCTTACAGCCATGCAGAAGACTGCCAAAACACCACTGCGGCCGCGGTAGACCGCCACCGCTATTATGACACACATCACGGAATCCGCCGAAATTCAGAGACCCACACAATACCGCCACACCAAAGGTCAGCGATAAACTGGCAGAAACACATCCTCCACCTCCACGCCAACAGAAACACGCCCATGCCATTACGACCCATGAATCCACGCGGCGGTCTTTCAACCGCGGTATTCCATTGGCTGTACACACCGCCGCACTCAAAATACACACACATCTCCAAAACACCGCCACATTGGACAATTTGAAATACACACACCTGACACACATACACACACCACTCCCACACACACAATACTATATAAACGCACACACCCACATCACCCACAAACCCCTAGTACCAAAAATTCAGAGAGAAGGCCAGAGAGACAGCACAGAACAGACAACCCCATCACACAGAGGCACACAACACCATCATCCACGCAACATCCAAGCACAAAACACCACATACCACTACACTCACCACACTCATCAACACATACACATCACCTACACCACCCCATGTCATGCCAAAGACACCCCCGCTTCTCCAAGGAGGAGCTCAGGGTCATGGTGGAGGAAATCATCCGGGTAGAGCGACAGCTATTTGGCTCACAGGTACAGCACACCTCCATAGCCAGGAAGATGGAGCTATGGCAAAGAGTAGTGGACAGGGTCAACGCTGTGGGACAGCACCCAAGAAATAGGGAGGACATCAGGAAGAGGTGGAACGCCCTACGGGGGAAGGTGCGTTCCACGGTATCCAGGCACCACATCGCGGTACAGCAGACTGGCGGCGGACCCCCATCTCCTCCCCCACAACTAACAACATGGGAGGAGCAAGTCTTGTCCATCTTGCATCCTGAGGGCCTCGGAGGAGTCGTTGGAGGAACGGACACTGGTAAGTCTAATCTTAACCATCATAACCCCCACCCTACCTGCATGATATCACACACCCCCACCATCACACCCTCCCCTATCACCCCAAATCCTCACCTATCTACCCATGACACCAACCACCCATCCCAACCCCAAGACCTGCATGACATAACTAAGCATGGACACCCATCACCAAAGCATGCCCACTGCACAGACCCACAACACCCCCCAACCATCAGCACACAAGCCCCCACACAGGAATGCCTGCACTGGGGTTCACGCACACCCAACCATTGCACACCATGAAACACACACATGCAATAATCATGTACTTATACCCCCGCAGGAACCCGAAGGAACGTCACCACACCAGAGGGTCCAGACAACACCACTCCACCCCCAGAAGACGCCCACAGTGACAACAGCAGCTCTGCCCCACTGGATCTTGATGACCAGGCCGGACCATCGTGGGCCTCAGGACAGTCGGTTCCCCTTGCCCAGCCGCAGCCCAACACCGAGCTTACACCCTCTGGTAACACCAGCACAGCACCCACCCAGCAGGCCCAAACCTCCCTACCCAGGACAGGTCAATCAGCGGTGTGTCCACCACTACAGGGAACCCAGGGTAACCCACCACCCCAACAACAACAGGGACCTGGGGGCAGTGGTAGTGGGTACACGGTCCAGGGGACGGAGGCACAGGAACACAGGGGAACTGGGAGGGCTGCTGTGCGACAGAGGGAGGACAGGCCAAGGGAACCAACTCTCCACGAGGCCCTCTCCTCCATCATGGGAGCATACCACCACTCCCAGGAGATGATGGCCACGGTCCTGGCCAAGTTGCAGGAGACCCTGCGTCTGCAGGAGGAACAATATTTGGGGTTCAGGGAGGAGCTCAGGACCATCGGCTCCGCCCTGGGCACCATCGTAGGGGTGCTGACGGACATTCAAAAGACCTTGAGTGACACTGTGGCACTCCAAGGGGCCCCTGACACTAGCCAGGATGACGAACTATCCACCACCTCCGCTGGTGCTAGTGGACAGGACGCCCGCCACAGGACCAAGACACCAGCACCCCAACCCCTGCAGACGGACAACCACCACGCAAGCGGGCCCTGAGATCCAGGAACAGGACAGAGCAAGATGGCAAGACCCCCGCCAGGAAATGAGACCACCCTGATTGTCCCCCCACTGTCCCACCTTGTTACCCTGTCCAAATCGGAACTGACCTAGCTCCACGTCCAATGCCCAGATGTGCAATGTACCTGTGAGACTAATAGACTGGACTCTGCCATGGACATTCCTCCACCATCACCCATCACCAGTTTACAACCCCCATCATTTTTTTAGCACTTAAATAAACACCCTAGAAACACTAAAAACAAATGGAGTCAGTCTATGATTTGTAAATCTGTATTATCAATTACAGTTGCATAATGGGTTACCCATTGGAAGGCTAACATACCTATGTCACACATCACAAGCCCTTCAAGGATGCAAACAGTTGACACTTAGGTTACCACATTTGTGAAACTGAAATGGAAGGGGACAACTCAGTTAACAAATAGTGAGTGAAATGGAGCTACAGGATAGAGGTAGATGTGTGAAAGTTAATGTAATGGTAAAAATGAAAATGTTCTCACCTGTGTCTCACTGGAAATATTGCTGTATGACTGACTCCCTGTTGTCGTTTTCTTCTTCCTCAGCTTCATCCTCATCACTGTCCACAGGCTCCACAGGCTCCACAGCTGCTACAACACCGTCATCTGGATCATCCTCCTGCAGAAAAGGCACCTGGCGTCGCAATGCCAAGTTATGGAGCAGGCAATGATGATGTCGCACACCTTCTTCGGTGAGTAGAATAGGGACCCACCTGTCATATGGAGACACCGGAACCTGGCCTTAAGGAGCCCGAAGGTGCGTTCGATCACCCTCCTAGTCTGCCCATGGGCCTCATTGTACCGTTCCTCTGCCCTGGTCCTGGGATTCCTCACTGGGGTCAATAGCCAGGAAAGGTTGGGGTAACCAGAGTCCCCCAATAGCCATACACGGTGCCTCTGGAGATCACCCATCATATCAGGGATGCTGCTATTCCGCAGGATGTAGGCGTCATGCACTGAGCCAGGGAACATAGCATTTACCTGCGAGATGTACTGGTTTGCCAAACAGACCATCTGTACATTCATGGAATGATAACTCTTCCTGTTCCTGTACACCTGTTCAGTCCTGCGGGGGGGACCAGAGCTACATGGGTCCCATCAATGGCACCTATGACGTTGGGGATATGTCCAAGGGCATAGAAGTCACCTTTCACTGTAGGCAAGTCCTCACCTGAGGGAATATGATGTATCTCCTTACGTGTTTCAGCAGGGCAGACAACACTCTGGACAACACGTTGGAAAACATAGGCTGGGACATCCCTGATGCCATGGCCACAGTTGTTTGAAATGACCCACTTGCAAGGAAATGGAGCACTGACAGCACCTGCACGTCAGGGGGGATTCCAGTCGGATGGCGGATTGCTGACATCAGGTCAGGCTCCAACTGGGTACATAGTTCCTGGATTGTAGCACGGTAAAACCGGTAGGTCACGATTAAATGTCTCTCTTCCATTGTCAACAGGTCCACCAGCGGTCGGTACACCGGAGGATTCCGCCATCTTCTCATATGTCCCAGCTGACGGTGCCTACAAAGGACAACAGCGAAGAACAGTCACTATTCCTCAAGGTATGTACCCACAGTTACACACAAGACTACAGCAGACACAAAACCCTTCCTGTATGTGTGTTGAGTGTAGGCCTCAGTATGTGTGACGCAGTTGAAAATGAATCCATGTGGGCCGCTGAGATGGGGGCTGCCTGACCTCTAAACTGGGACAATGGGATTGTGGGGTAACAGCGCTGGCATTGCACACCGTCGCGGTAGGCGGTCGTAGACCGCGGCGCAATGCTGCATTGGTTAACATTGGACCCTATGGGTCCCAGGAGCCAATGAACAGGTGCGCCGGTGGTGATGATGCGCCCCGCCGGGGACGTCACCGCCGCGGACGTCACCACCATTTTCTATCTGTTCAATCACTAGATACCTGACCTTCGACAGGAGAGGACCTACACTGCTAGTGCTGCTGTGACCTCGGTCTGGAAGCGACGATGGCTGCTGCATCTGGGGAAAGGGCCCCTGCCTTCACTGCACAAGAGTTGGAGAAACTTGTGGATGGGTCCTCCCCCAGTACATGCTACTCTACGGTCCTCCAGAGCAACAGGTTAGTACACAGGGAGCACGTTGTAGGGGCTAGGCCTGGGTGGACAGGGCTGGGTGGAAGAGGGAAGGGGGCAGAAGTCATATTACAGTAAAGCATGGGAATAAATGGGCCACATGGTCAGAGTAGGGAGGGGGCCACTCACATTGATGGTGCAGTTGGTAATGACTGTTCCTCTTTCCTTGTGCATGTCATGTAGGTCAGTGCCCACCAGAAGAGGGACATTTGGCGTGCCATCGCCAAGGAGGTCCGGACCCTGGGGGCCCACCAGAGACGGGGCACCCACTGCCGTAAGAGATGGGAGGACATTCGCCGCTGCAGCAAGAAGACGGCGTAGGCTCAGCTGGGGATGGCCTTCCAACGTGGAAGGGGTGACCGTCGTACCATGACCCCCCTGATGTTCCGGATCCTGGCGGTGGCCTACCCGGAGCTGGATGGGCGCTTAAGGACATCACAGCAGACACAAGGGGGTGAGTACAACCTCATTCTGCGGACTTTGCTTGCAGTGGAGGGGTCTGGGTAGGGGAGGTGGGCTCTGGATGTCCCTAGGCCAGGGTGAGTTAGGTTGGCAAGGCCCCTCCGTAATTTAGGCCATGTGGCACTCTACCCCACCAAAGTAAATTAGCAAATTGAGGTATAGTTGCCCCTGTGGCATCTATGTGCGCAGATTTCCACCAATGCCATGTAGGCCATATCCCAGAAATTGCATGTGCACAGGGCAGGAGCGCGGCGTTGTGCATGGGGCTGCTGCGTCTGTCTTGTCCGCCAACGGTAGCGGTATGCCATGCACTAAAACTCTCTTTGTTCTGTCTCCCCCCCTTTTCCTGCTCTCCCTGTCCTTTTGTACATCAGCATCAACAGGCGGAGGTACAGTGGCACCGGAGCACGAGGGAGCTGCATCCCACATGGCCATGGAGGGCCACACCACAGACTCTGAATACACCAGTGGGACGGAGGGCGAGGGGAGCTTCACGTCGGCCACCGGATCACCAACCAGCGACACAGACTCGTCCGCCGATGTGAGCACCCCTATGGTGGTGGCACCATCTGTGCGCCCCACTTCTACAGGTACAGCCGCCACCCCCCCTACCAGCACCGCCCTCCCAGCAGCCCCTCAGCATTGGCCCCGTTCCCGCTCTCCCAGGAGGGTGGGCGTCACCTTCGCCCCAGGCACCTCAGGCCCGGCCCCAGTCACCCCTGCTGCCCTCAGTGAGGAGGCCATTGACCTCCTCAGGTCACTCACTGTTGGGCAGTCTACCATTGTGAATGCCATCCAGGATGTAGAAAGGGCGTTGCAACACGGTAATGCATTCCTGGAGGGCATTCATTCTGGTCAGGCTGTCCTTCAGCGAACCGTGCAATCTCTGGCCTCAGCACTGATGGCAGCAATTGTCCCAGTGTCCAGCCTCCCCCCTCCAACTTCCTCCACCCAGACCCAATCCCCTGTACCCCAGCCCATCCCAAGCACCCCTACAGACCAGCATGTACACAAGTCAACACCCAAAAGTAGCTCAGGCATACATAGGCACCACACATCCCACAGGCACTCACACAAGCATCACACCCATACAGACACAGCAACATCCACTGTCTCCACTGTGTCCCCCTCCTCCTCTTAACCCTCCTCCCTCCCAGTCTCGTCTACACACACACCTGCATGCACCACATCTACAGGCACTAGGACTCGCACCAGGACACCCAGCACCACACGCCGCTCACCTGCACTCACCACCCCCACTACCATTTACACGTCCCCTGTGTCCTCTCCCAGTGTGTCTGTGACGCCCCCTCCCAAAGTACCCAAACGCCGGCAATCACTCACCCAAAATCCATCCACCTCACAACAGCCTCCAGTACCTGCACCTGCACCCAAAACAGCTAAAGTGACACCTCCTACAACCACCTCCTCTTCCTCCACTCCCAGACCCCCTCCAGCTACCCATCCCAGTGTTCGTCAGAAACTGTCCCTCTGTCAAATTGACCTTTTTGCCCCCACCCCCCCTCCAATTCATCAGTCCCGTTGTAGCGCCTCAGCCAAAAAGCCACCAGTACCAGTGGTGCGTGTTCCAGGTTTTTGGAGTGCACCATCCACCAGGGCAGGCAGTAGGACCCGGAGCCAAGGCACTGGCAGCCCACCCCCTGTAAAGGCTCCGAAATTGGAGAGTGGACGACGGGACCGTGTCAAGACTACTGGTGGGACAACAAGTGAAATGGGTTCGAAGGCGATTGGTGAGTCAGCTGTAACTCCAAAAAAGGTGGGGAAGGTCCAGAGGAAGTCTGCCCAGCCTGTTGTGAGTGTCACGGCGGAGAAGTGCGCAATCATTTCCGGCGGTCCAGACACAACCGCCAGCACCGTCGTCACTGGTCCAGAGCCCACCGCCAGAGTCAGTGCCCAGGAGGGCCCAAGTATCGTAACGGGTCCAGAGCCCACCGCCAGAGTCAGTGTCCAGGAGGGCCCAAGTATCGTCACGGGTCCAGAGACCACTGCCAGAGTCAGTGCCCAGGAGGGCCCAAGTATCGTCACTGGTCCTGAGACCACCGCACAATACACTGCCCAGGAGGGCCCAAGTATCGTCACTGGTCCTGAGACCACCGCACAAGACACAGCACAGGAGGGCCCAAGTATAGTCACTGGTCCTGAGACCACCTCCAGAGTCAGTGCCCAGGAGGGCCCAAGTATCGTCACTGGTCCTGAGACCACCGCCAGAGTCAGTGCCCAGGAGGGCCCAAGTATCGTCACTGGTCCTGAGACCACCGCTCAAGACACAGCCCAGGAGGGCCCAAGTATCGTCACTGGTCCTGAGACCACCGCACAAGACACAGCCCAGGAGGGCCCAAGTATCATCACTGGTCCTGAGACCACCACACAAGACACAGCCCAGGCGGGGTCAGGATGCCACAGCCCCGCTGGGCAATGATGGAACGTCATGCCACACACCAATGTCCAGTGTGGAGTTCGTCATTCCACACACCAATGCCCAGTGTGGAAATCATCATGCCACACACCAATGTCCAGTATGGAGATCGTCATGCCACACACCAATGTCCAGTGTGGAGTTTGTCATGCCACACACCAATGTCCAGTGTGGAAATCGTCATGCCACACACCAATGTCCAGTATGGAGATCGTCATGCCACACACCAATGTCCAGTGTAGAGTTCGTCATGCCACACACCAATGTCCAGTGTGGAAATCGTCATGCCACACACCAATGTCCAGTATGGAGATCGTCATGCCACACACCAGTGTCCAGTGTGGAGTTCGTCATGCCACACACCAATGTCCGTATCTGAACCGCCATGTCAAAGCTCCGCTGAACAGTCCAGAACCGCCATGGGAAAGCACCGCTGAACAGGGCAAAGACCGCCATGGCAAAGCACCGCTGAACAGGGCAAAGACCGCCTTGGCAAAGCACCGCTGAACAGTCCAGAACCACCATGGCAAAGCACCGCTGAACAGGGCAAAGACCGCCATGGCAAAGCACCGCTGAACAGGGCAAAGACCGCCATGGCAAAGCACTGCTGAACAGGGCAAAGACCGCCATTGCAAAGCACCGCTGAACAGGGCAAAGACCGCCATGGCAAAGCACCGCTGAACTGGGCAAAGACCGCCATGGCAAAGCACCGCTGAACAGTCCAGAACTGCCATGGCAAAGCACCGCTGAACAGGGCAAAGACCGCCATGACAAAGCACCGCTGAACAGGGCAAAGACCGCCATGGCAAAGCACAGCTGAACAGGGCAAAGACCGCCATGGCAAAGCACCGCTGAACAGGGCAAAGACCGCCATGGCAAAGCACCGCTGAACAGGGCAAAGACCGCCATGGCTAAGCACCACTGAACAGGGCAAAGACCGCCATGGCAAAGCACCGCTGAACAGGGCAAAGACCGCCATGGCAAAGCACCGCTGAACAGGGCAAAGACCGCCATGGCTAAGCACCGCTGAACAGGGCAAAGACCGCCATGGCAAAGCACCGCTGAACAGGGCAATGCACCGGGTAGGAATGAATGGCCCACCACATCAGGCATCCTTATCCCATGTGCAGCTGGGACAGTGACAGGACACTACCTTTCATTTCACGGGAAGACTCATCCAGTCTGGGCACCAGTCACCCCCCAGTACCAGTATGGACCTGCATCGACTTGAGAGACTGTGGCTTTGCACTCCCCAGGATGGAACAGTGGGCAACCCATCCACTGTAGAGACTTGAGAGACTGTGGCTTTGCACTCCCCAGGATGGAACAGTGGGCAACCCACCCACTGTAGAGACTTGAGAGACTGTGGCTTTGCACTCCCCAGGATGTAACAGTGGGCAAACCACTCACTGTAGAGACTTGAGAGACTGTGGCTTTGCACTCCCCAGGATACATCAATGGGCATGGAGCCCCGTCGTGGATCTGGCTTTGCATTCATGTGGCTGAGGTGCCCCCCCTTCCCTTCCCCCTGAGGTGCCTGTAGTGTTTCTATCTGATGCCCCGGCAGTGTTCTCTCGGATTTTGGTCAGGTATCTATTGTGGGCCTCGCTCATGCATTTTTGGGCTGTTTGTGCACGGACATTGTCGTGTACATATCTGCAATACTTATCGGATTATTTATGTAAATAAGAGTGATTTTGGAATACATATATTTGTATATTTTTGTATGACATGTATATTGGCACATTATAATGTTTGTACCGAAATTCGCATTGTCTTTGCATTCTTCCGGGGGGATTGTGGGTTGTTACTGTTCTTTTTGTGACTGCATTGGTGTGCATGTTGTACTATGCGAGGGTGGGGGTGTTTGGTGGGTGTCCCCCTAACTTTTGCCTCCCCCCTCCCCCATGTCATAGATGCAGTACTCACCGGTATCTTTTGCGCCTACGTTGCTGTTGGTCGTGAAGGAGCAGAAAGACAAGGGCAGGTAGTATTTGGAGTTCCGGGTCCATGGAGTCGTCGTTCCTCGTGGGATGTGTAGAAGGTGAGCGTTTTCCCATTGCAAAAGCTGTTTCCGCCGTGTTTTTATCCACAGTGAATCTGCCCCGGAAAAGGTGGCAGATTGGCCTGTTGTGATACTGTGGGCGGTACATTGTCTCCCGCCTGTCTGTTGGCGGTGACCGCCGCGCTGCTTGTCTGTACCGCCGTGACGGGCGGTGTGTTAAAGTGGCTGTCTTTGTTGGCGGTTTCCGCCAGGGTCATAATTCCCTTTTTTTGTCCGTCTGACTGTTTGCGGTATTACCGCATCTTTAACACCGTCCGTCAGGGTTGTAATGACCACCTATGTCTCCTATTTGCTTTCATCTAAAGTGTAATGTTACGTATGAAGCCCAGTCCCTTTTTCCTCTGATAATTATGTACCAAAATGTGTTTGAGTTTGCTTTTTAGCTAGCCTCAATTATTTCCTGCCAGCATAAATTCTGTTTTGAACCTTCTCATGAAATTTTGTTTGTAAGATCTCCTGGGCCTACAAAGTTTTGTTCTGCGACCTTTTGTTGCCTCCTTACCACTGATAAACCGTAAGCCTTGGTTGAGCTTCTTTGCCATCAAGGTTGATTGTGAGAGGCTCATTAGTTCTGTTCATGTAAAATGAAGGAGGTTGAGGACCAATTATACAGTGCCTACTTCTTTCATATTTGTTACTTAAGGCTTCAGAAAAGGCTGTCCAATCATTTAGGGTGTCAAGCTGCCAAGGTGCAAATAATTCTAAGATCTGTATTGATTTATCTAACCACTGAATTCTCTTTTAATTAATCCTGTAAATTTAGCCTAGATGTTCATTACTTTATCATGCCTCCTTGGGCAGTGCGCCAGAGTTATTGACTGTTGGAAATGGTAGTTGTCTAGCCATGATTCTATCTTGAAAGAGTTAACCACTTGATAAAAATACAGTTACACTATTGTATAATCTAGTGCTGATTTAATGATATGTACTTGTAAAAGAGCATACAATGGCAGTTTGCAGTATTGTGTTCTCAACCCCTTCTATTCCAGATTCCTCACAAAGGCAGCTCCACTTTTGTCTCTCTGCTTCGTGTTCAGTGAGGAACAGGAGTATTTCAAATATTCTTTTGAGTGTGGATATCTTTGTCAAGAGCTGGGGTGTAAATTAGGTTCATGCTAAATGCACTGTTCATAAATATTTGAGGTTGAGGATTCATGTTTTACAATGCAAAAATTGTTGCTTCTGTTGCTTTTGTTGTTTCTTCATTTGTTTTGGCTTTGGAGTAGACATAGGCGGTCATTACAACATTGCCGGTAAAAGCCGCTTACCGCCGTGCAGAAGAACGCCAACACATCGCCGCGGCTGCGGAATTCCGCCACAGCTATTATGACCAACAGCACGGAATCCGTCAATATTCAGACACCCACTCAAGTCCGCCACACCAAAGGTCAGTGATAAACTGGTGAAAACAAAACCTCCACCATCATGCCAACAGAAATACGCCCACACTATCACGACCCACGAATCCACGCAGCGGTTTTTCAACCACGGTATTCCATTGGCGGTACACACCTCCGCGCTCAAAATACACACACATCAACAAAACACAGCCACATTGGACATTTCCAAATACACACACCTGATACACATACACACACCACTCCCACACACCCAATACAATATAAAACACACACCTACATCACCCACAAACCCCTATGAACACAATTGAAAAAGAAGCAGAGAGAGACAGACACCACCATCAACTATACTAGCAACCACAGGCACACAACACCAACACCCACATAGCTTCCACGCACCTCACACAACACCCCACTACATATCAACACAATTATCACCACACACACCACCCCACACATCACCCACACTACCCCATGGCACGGCAAAGACACCCCAGGTTCTCGGAGGAGGAGCTCCGGGTCATGGTGGAGGAAATCGTCCGGGTAGAGCCACAGCTATTCGGATCACAGGTGCAGCACACCTCCATTGCAAGGAAGATGGAGCTATGGCGAAGAATAGTGGACAGGGTCAACAAAGTGGGACAGCACCCAAGAAATCGGGATGACATCAGGAAGAGGTGGAACGACCTACAGGGGAAGGTGCATTCCGTGGTCTCAAGACACCACCTTGCGGTTCAGCGGGCCCCCACCTCCCCCCCACAACTAACAACATGGGAGGAGCAGGTCTTGGCGATTCTGCATCCTGAGGGCCTCGCAGGAGTAGCTGGAGGAATGGACTCTGGTAAGTCAAATCTTAACTATTACATCCCCCACCCTACCTGCATGCCATCACATACCCCCACCCTCACCCCCATCACTCTAACTCCTCGCAAATGTCCCAACATCACAAACCACACATCCTAACACCAAGCCCTGCATGCAACAACAAAGCATGGACACCCATCACTAAAGCATGTCCACTGCACATACCCATACACCCCCCTAAACCATCACTACACATGGTCCCACACAGGAATGCAAGCACTGGGGTACACAGTCACCCACCCATTGCACACCATGGCACACACAGATGTAATAAACATCATTTTATACCACTGCAGGACCCCTACCCAATGTCACCGGACAGGAGGGTCCACACATGTCCACACCACCAACAGAAGAGTCCCACAGTGATGACAGCACCTCTGTCCAACTGGATCTAGATGACCAGCCCGGCCCATCGGGTACCTCGGGACAGTCGGTTCCCATCACACAGTCACAGGCCACTACAGAGCTTCCCCCCTCTGGAAACACCAGCGCAGCACCCACCCAGCGGGCCCATACCTCCGTCCCCAGGACACGTCAATCAGCAGTGTGTCCACCACTACAGGGAACCCAGGCTAACCCACCACCCCAACAACAACAGGGACCTGGGGCAGTGGCAGTGGGCACACGGTCCAGGGACGGAGGCCCAGGAACACAGGGGAACTGGGAGGGCTGCTGTGCGACAGGGGTAGGACAGGCCAAGGGAACCCACTCTCCACGAGGCCCTCTCCAACATCATGGGAGCCTACCACCATTCCCAGGAGACGATGGCAACGGTACTGGCCAAGTTTCAGGAGACCCAGTGCCTGCAGGAGGAACAGTATTTGGGCTACAGGGAGGAACTCAGAGCCATCAATTCCACCCTGGGCACCATCGTAGGGGTGCTGAAGGAAGTACTCAACACCAGGAGGGACACTGTGGCACTACAAGGGGCCCCTGACACTAGCCTGGACGATGAACTGCCCACCACCTCCGCCGGCGCTAGTGGACAGGAGGCACCGCCACAGGACCACCACACCAGCACCCCACCCCCTGCAGAGGGAGAACCACCTCACAAACGGTCCCTGAGATCCAGGACAAAGACAGAGAACGATGCCAAGACCCCCGCCAAGAAATTGGACCACCCTGAATGTCATCCTTCTGTCCCAATTTGTCACCCTGTCCATCCTTAAACTGCCCCAGCGCCACTTCCTATGCCCATTTGGGCAATGCACCTGTGAGACTAATAGACTGGACTCTGCCATGGACATTCCTCCACCATCACCCCTCACCATTTTGCTACCCCCTCCAATATTGAGCACTAAAATAAACACCCTTAAAGCACAAAACAATCTGGAGTCAGTCTGTGATTTCGGAATAGTGTATTAGCAATTACAGTGTCAAAAAGCTCTTTCATTTGTAATGTCAACATACCTATGTCACACAGCTGTAGTCCATGAGGAATAAAAGCAGATGTCACACTGTGGTGCCCACATCTGTGAAACCGTAAGGGAAAGTGACAACTCAGTGACCATACACTGGGTGAAAACAACAGACAGTAGAGAGGTAGTAGTGTTAAAGTACATGTAGTAGGCAGGTTTGTATTCTTACTTGTGTTTCACTGGAAATATTGCTGGATCACTGAGTCCCTGTTGTCCATGTCTTCTTCTTCTGCTTCCTCTTCACTGTCCACAGGCTCCACAGCTGCAACAACACCGCCATCTGGACCATCCTCCTGCAGAAAAGGCACCTGTCGTCGCAAAGCTAAGTTGTGAAGCATACAGCATGCCACGATGATCTGGCACACCTTCTTTGGTGAGTAGAATAGGGATCCACCTGTCATATGGAGGCACCGGAACCTGGCCTTCAGGAGGCCGAAGGTCCGCTCGATGATCAGCAGTGTTCGCCCATGGGCCTCATTGTAGTGTTCCTCTGCCCTGGGATTCCTCACTGGGGTCAGTAGCCATGCCAGGTTGGGGTAACCAGAGTCACCTGCAAATGGTGAGGGACAACTGTTAGACACACACTAACTCATAGGGACATCCACAGACCCAGACAACCATTCCCACTGTCTTGCTTCCAGGTGCTCACCTAATAGCCACACACTCTGGAGTTCACCCATCACATAAGGGATGCTGCTATTCCGCAGGATGTAGGCGTCATGCACTGAGCCAGGGAACCTGGCATTAACATGGGATATGTACTGGTCTGCCAAACATACCATCTGTATATTCATGGAATGGTAACTCTTCTGGTTTCTGTACACCTGTTCACTCCTGGGGGGGGGGAACCAGAGCCACATGGGTCCCATCAATGGCACCTATGATGTTGGGGATATGTCCCAGGGCATAGAAATCACCTTTCACTGTAGGCAAATCCTCTACCTGAGGGAAAATGATGTAGCTCCGCATGTGTTTTAGCAGGGCAGACAACACTCTGGACAACACGTTGGAAAACATAGGCTTGGACATCCCTGATGCAATGGCCGCAGTTATTTGAAATGACCCACTTGCAAGGAAATGGAGCACTGACAGCACCTGCACTTGAGGGGGGATTCCTGTGGGATGGCGGATAGCTGATATCAGGTCTGGCTCTAGCTGGGTACACAGTTCCTGGATTGTGGCACGGTCAAGCCTGTAGGTGATGATCACATGTCTTTCATCCATTGTTGACAGGTCCACCAACGGTCGGTACACCGGAGGATGCCGCCATCTCTTCACATGTCCCAGCGGACGGTGCCTATGAAAGACAACAGCGAGCACAGAGTCAACCAACACAGAGGTACATACCCACAGCTTACACAGAACACGAATCATAATACAAAAAGTGGCCTGCGTGTGTGTTGAGTCTAGGCCTAGGTATGTGTGACGTAGTTAAAAAGGAAGCCATGTGGGCCCCTGAAATGGTGGCTGCCTGACCTCTAAAGTGGGACAATGGGATGTGAGGTAACTGCGCTGGCGATGTACACCGTCGCGGTAGGCGGTCGAAGACCGCGGCGCAATGCTGCATTGGTTAAAATTGGACCCTATGGGTCCCATGAGCCAATGACGATGTACGCCAGCGGTGACGGTACGCACCGCCGTGGACATGACCGCCATTTTCTATCTGTTCAATCACTCAATACCTGATCTTCGACAGGAGAGGACCTACACTGCAAGTGCTGCTGTGACCTCGGTCTGGAAGAGACAATGGCTCGAGTGTCTGGGGAAAGGACCCCTGCCTTTACATCGGAGGAGTTGGAGAAACTCATGGACGGGGTCCTACCCCAGTACACGCTACTCTACAGTCCTCCAGACAAACAGGTAAGTACACAGGGAGCATGTTGCATGGGCTATGCCTGTGTGGAGTGGGGTGGATGTAAGAAGGGGGGGAGATTGCGGCGTGTATGAAACGACGGTGAGTGCTTGTGCCACATGGCAAGCGTAGGGATGGGGGCCAATGACTGTGATGGTGCAGTTGGTAATATGTTTCTCTTCCCCCTGTACAATTCATGTAGGTCAGCACACACAAGAAAAAAGATATTTGGCGTGCCATCGCCAAGGACGTCCGGACCCTGGGTGTCTACCACAGACGGAGCACCCACTGCCAGAAAAGATGGGAGGACATTCGCCGCTGGAGCAAGAAGATGGCGGAGGCTCAGCTGCAGATGGCCTCCCAACGTGGGAGGGGTGCCCGTCGCACGATGACCCCCCTGATGTTCAGGATCCTGGCGGTGGCGTACCCGGAGTTGGATAGGCGCTTGAGGGCATCACAGCAGCAACAAGGGGGTGAGTACACTCTCATCCTGCTGATTTTGCTTGCAGTGGAGGTGTCTGGGTAGGGGAGGTGCACTGTGGGTTTCTCTAGGCCAGGGCGAGTTTCGTAGGCAAGGTCCCTCCATAAGGCAGGCCATGTGGCACACCACTCCACCTCTGTAGAGTGCCAAGTACACCTAGTCATGCCCCTGTGTCATCCATGTGTGCAGATGTCGTCCATAGCCTTGTAGGCCATTTCCCAGGGATTGAACAGTGGAGCCCAAGAGCGCAGCGTAGTGCAGGGGGCTTCTGTGTCTGTTGTGTCCACCAACGGTAGCGGTAATGCATGCACTCAACATGTCTTTCTTCTGTCGTTCCCCCCCCTTTTTGTGTCTCCCTGTCCTTGTGTGCATTAGCACAATCAGGCGGAGGAGCAGTGGCACCGGAGCACGAGGGTGCTGCATCCCGCATGGCCATGGAGGGCCACACTACGGACTCGGACTTCACCAGTGGGACGGCAGGCAGGGGGAGCTCCACGGCGGGGACAGGAGCTGAGACCAGCGACCTCACGACGGCCTCCAGCCCATGCACCTTCACCCAAAGTCAGCAAACGAACACCTCCTAACAACCACAACCTCTTCCTCCACTCCCAAAACCCCTCCAGCTACCTGTCCCAGTGTCTCCCAAAAACTTTTCCTGTCCAACCTTGGCCTCTATCCCACACCTCCCCCACCCAGTCCGTCTCCTAGGTCCCAAACTAGCACCTCAGCCACAACATCTCCGGGACCAGTGGTGCCTGTAGTCACCAGAATCTGGAGTGCACCAACCACCAGGGCAGCTAGTGTGGCACGGAGCCACAGCACGGACAGTCCCCCACCTGTGAAGCATCAAATGTTGGCCAGTGCCCGGCGGGAGAGGGGGAAGACTCCAGCCACTGAAGCCACTCACAGGGGTCCCAGTGGGAGTGTGGAGTCAGCTGCGACACCTTCCAAGGTGGGGAAGGGCCACAAGAAACCAGGAAAGTCTGGGAAGAGCAGCACGGCGGAGGCAACCGCCATAATCCCTGCTGCCCAGGAGGCCACCGCCATCATCCCCGCTGGGATAGAGAGGACCGCCAGCACAAGACCCGCTGGGCTAGAGAGGACCGCCAGTACAAGCTCCACTGGCCTGAATCACTGCAAATGAGCCCGCCGCCTCAAGCATCGCTGAACAGGGCACAGCTGCCTCAAGCACCGCTGAACAGGGCACCGCTGCCTCAAGCACCGCTGAACAGAGCACCGCCGCCTCAGGCACCACTGAACAGGGCACCGCTGCCTCAGACACCGCTGAACAGGGCACCGCCGACTCAGGCACCGCTGAACAGGGCACCGCCACCTCAAGCACCGCTGGCCTATGAGCGCCAAGGGCACTGACGCTACTGAGTCCGTCACGAGCAGGATGAAGCACTCTGGGCACCATGCCCGCTCCAGAACGAGTGGAGAGATACATCCGCTACCTCTGTCCTTAGCAGGATGAAGCACTCTGGGCACCATGCCACCTCCAGAACCAGTGGAGAGATAAATCCACTACCTCTGTCCTTAGCAGGATGAGGCACTCTGGGCACAAGGCCCCCTCCAGAACCAGTGGAGAGATACATCCACTACCTCTGTCTTTAGCAGGAGGAAGCACTCTGGGCACAAGGCCCCCTCCAGAACCAGTGGAGAGATACATCCACTACCTCTGTCCTTAGCAGGATGAAACAATCTGGGCACCATGCCCCCTCCAGAACCAGTGAAGAGATACATCAACTACCTCTGTCCTTGGCAGGATGAAGCACTCTGGGAACAGAGCCCGCTCCAGAACCAGTGGAGTCTGTCATCCACTTGAGAGACTGTGGCTTTGCACTCCCCAGGATGGAACAGTGGGCAACCCACCAACTGTAGAGACTTGAGAGACTGTGGCTTTGCACTCCCCAGGATGGAACAGTGGGCAACCCACCCACTGTAGAGACTTGAGAAACTGTGGCTTTGCACTCCCTAGGATGGAACAGTGGGCAACCCACCCAATGTAGAGAGTTGTGAGACTGTGGCTTTGCACTCCCAAGGATTGAACAGTGGTAACGCACCCACTGTAGAGAATTGTGAGACTGTGGCTTTGCACTCCCCAGGATGGAACAGTGGGCAACCCACCCACTGTAGAGACTTGGGAGACTGTGGCTTTGCACTCCCCAGGATGGAACAGTGGGCAACCCACACACTGTAGAGACTTGAGAGACTGTGGATTTGCACTCCCCAGGATGGAACAGTGGGCAAGTGGCCCTGTCGTGGATTTGGCATTGTGCACTCAACTGGCTGAGGTGCCCCCCCTTCCCTCTCCCCCTGAGGTGCCTGTTTTCTTGCTCTCTGATGCCCCTGCAGTGTTCTCTCCTTCATGGTCGGGGATCTTGTGTGGGCCTCGCCCATACCGTGTGGGCCAAGTGTTCCACAGTCTTCATTGGAGCACTACCTGGACTACTAAGCTTGGTGTATATTTTGTTTATGGTGTATATATATTTTTTTGCCTACTTGATTTTAATATATTACAATGGTTACACTCATTTTCTTTTGTCTTTGCATTCTTCCAGGGGGGCTGGGGGTGTAACTATCATGTATAAATATGTATTAGTGTGTGTGTTGTGGTGGGTGAGGGTTGGGGTGGGGGTGGGGGTGTTGCATGTGTGTGTCCCTGTTTTTCCCTCCCCCTCCACTGTGTCGTAGGTGCAGTACTTACCGTGGTCTTCGCCGCCGGCGTTCGTGCTTCTGGTAGAGTAGCAGGAAGTCTATCGCAGGGAGAATTTGGAGTTGCGGCTCCATGGTGTCCTGGTTCCTCGTGGGGTGTGTAGAGGTGAGCGTTTTCCCTTCGAAATCCTGTTTCTGCCGTGTTTTTATCCATAGTGAACCCGCCCCGGAAAAGGTCGCGGATTGGTAGGTTGTGATACTGTGGGTGTTACTTTGTCTTCTGCCTGTCTGTTGGCGGTGACCGCCAAGCTGTTTGTCTGTACCGCCGTGGCGGTCGGAGTGTTAAAGTGGCTGTTTTTGTTGGCGGTTTCCGCCATGGTCGTAATTGCAATTTTTTTACCGCCGGTCTGTTGCCAGTCTTACCGCCGCTTTAACACCGACCGCCAGGGTTGTAATGACCACCACAGTCATTTATTAAGTTGCGCAGGATAATAAACCCAAGATTCCACTTTGTTACTTCTGGAATCAAAAGGCCTTTGTGGTCTGTAGGTACTGAAGCAGAGATATTGATCACTAGTTCCCTCCCTTATAGGGTGCCCGATGAGTAATGCCTTTAGAGCTTTTGTATCATATGCAAGATACCCAGGTAGCAGAATTGAATGTGACACACGTTTCTTGACGTTGTTATTTGAACTGGTTACCAATACTTTATAACATTCTGGTCTGCAGTTGTAGGCTTAATACCCTGAACATATTTTTAAGGAGCAAGCATCCGCTGATATACTTTTTGTAGCTGGAGTTCATTGTTTGAATATCTGTTGTACTATTGCTGGCAGCCAGAACCTGTCATTTTTAGTAGATCTCACTACAAATTTAGTCCGGACCGGGTGGTATCTTTGGGATCTAGTGGAGTCATAGTTTTTCTCCTGGCTCCTCTTAGTAATTAGGGGTTCCACTTGCTGGTTCTGGTGGCATAATAGCCCTCAACTTACTTTCCTCTGGCAGGGGATTGAGGTATTTACTCGGGGGAGGGAGTCCAGGTTTATTAAGAATAATATTGATGGATACTCAGGGTATCCATAACTCTGAATTTCAATCCCCTATTTTTTAAAAGGCTTGTTTGAGATGGAATGTCCCCTTAAGGATCTGCCCATCCTGTGACTAGTTCTACAAGACAATGCCCTTGTGTGACTGCAAAGTCTACTAGGCTTCCCTGAGTTTCATCACCCATTGGGGCACCTTCAGAGATCAGAATGCATGGATGGTCAATGACATTTGGATTTTGGATTTATATACTGAAAGGCTAAGTTTTAAGTGGCTGGTTGGGAGCCTGTTGGGTTTAAATAATTTCTAAAGTTGTACACATAATTTTCCCTGAATGAGTTTGGTCACCAGAAGTGGACACTGCAGTACTTTCACAGAGAGCCTTTGAGCCACAGCCAACGTCCAAGTGTGGTTGGGAAGACTTGATCCTTTACACTGACTCTACTATAGTATTACTTCTTGTGGTGTCTACCTTTGCTGTAGTCCCACTTTGATTGTTGAGCAGTTTACTTTGTGTCATGACTTGTGTAGCTACTTTTGGGCTTGTGGTCGCAACTACCTTGTTGGTTGTCTGTTTTGTGGCTGAACATGCTGATCCTTAATGAGACGTTAGAAAAATGTTTCCCAAATGAGATATTTTGTTCCTATTCCCAAGGGCTTTTTGTTACGTACCTTGCACTGTCTTTTCCTTTACCTTTTTATAATGGGATAGGAAAACGTTCCATAGTTTGCTCACAGTGAAACCAGGAGGACAGAAGATATACAGGAGCCTCTCAAAAGCATTGGAATCACCCAGGAGAAACTGTGGTTTGTCTAGCTCATAGTATTTCAAACATTCCAGGAGCTGGTACTCTTAGTCTAAGGGCCCTTAAGTCTGGAAACCTTTGTTGTCAGGTCCTAAGAGTCCCTGCAGTACCAATATAAGTAGCAGAAATACTTACTCTGCACCGTATTTAGGGCCTAATTTACAAGGAACTGGAGCAGTGGCTCAGATGTACAAGTTTCCTTGCGTCACCCTGTGCCTCCTAAGAACACCATGGAAGTGATGTATTTATATTACAGCGCACCATGGCTCTCGTTAGTACAACTTTGTCAAAATTGTTGATGCAGTTGTGGCTCTTTGCTGGAGTAGCATCAAAACTTTTTACACTAGTCCAGCAAAGCTCAGGGAGGCCCTTTGAAAAGAGCTTAGCGTCAGTTTGTGGCCTGCACTGGGCAGGCATAAAAAAATGATGCTAAAATGGGAAAGTGAAATCTTGTACATTTCACTGCTCCATTTTTTGGGCCTCCTGTGGGGGAACACCTCCCTTGCATACATTATACCTGGTGCAGGTATAATGTGGGGCAAGGGTATACAAACTGGCATAATGGTGACATTACAGCAGTTTGTTAATATGGTGCAGGGTGGGGGACTGTTTTGCCTCACCATTGCGTAAAGAAAGAATGCTACAATGGTGAAAAGGCTTGTAAATGAGGCCCTTATTATTGTGAGGCTTCAAAAACAATGACAATGTAAATGGAGACTCATTTTATATCACATTGAGTGTCATTGAAAAGTGGTACCTTCTTGCGCTGAATATCTGTGGATGGTACTTAAAGGCTCCCAGGCAGAGGCCAACAGCTAGGACCACCCCAAGTAGAGTTACCACTGTTCAACTTGAGACTTTAATAAAAAAGCCTCCTGAAACTTGTTTTGGCCCTATACCCACAAATAAGGTCAACCAATTGACATTTGGAGTCCATGTCTTTGTTGGAGATACAAGATGAAGCAGTTCCAGTCATTCAGTGCTTCTCTCAGAGTGCAGATAACAGGTCAAGTCCTCCTCTTTTCTTCCACAGGTCCAGAAAGTATTCTGAGGAGGTGCCTGGCACCAGCTAATAGCTGGGTGTATCTCCCTGGCACTCAATAACCAATGGGGTTCCTTTGAGCAATCATTGTCACATTTTCATTAGTTTGTGTTACTGCAAAAAGGCCCAAAATCCCATGTCTCAGGGCATTTAAAAATGGTGAAAGTCTTTTGTCCCAATAATTTTTAGTTCTAGGAACCCTGGGTGTGTACAAGTATCATGGGGAAATAAGTGGTGTCCTCCTACATATAACACTAAAATCATCTGAAGTAGGATCTGGACACACAACAAGTCAGGAAACAGAAATCTAAGTAAACAGAGCAGAATCCCTTAGTATCCAGACAAGAGATACACAATTATTGTTCGCTCATCTTGCGTGATTCCTTTTATAGTGCAAATGTTTTACATGTACTTCGTACAGAGCTGTCAGGCAGGGTTTGGCACTGTTGTTGCCCATATCCAACACCCTCAAGACCAATTTTAGCAAAGCTGCGTGTTGCCTTTGCACCACGCAAGGTGATGCAGGGTGATGCAAAGCCCAGAGTCAGGTTTATCAAAACATGCAAGGCCACCATGTGCTGCTTGTTAAATCTGGTGTAAAACAAGGGAGTGCAAGTTGCTGCTTTGCTTCACAGTGCATGATGGAGGGATTGCATGGGTGGAGGGTGCATGTTCCCACACAACCACCCCTTATGATGACTCATTCCCAGACTTACCAACACTGGTAGACCTAGAAATGCGTCAGAATGGTACGCCTTTCCACCAGAGTCATAACACAGAGAAATAACTTTCTTTCTTATTGTTGCTTCCTCTTTCTAAGTGTTCTGCATTCTGTAACACACATAGAAAGAGGAAAATGCCTCTGAGGATTGTTTTGTGCAAGACAAAATCAATACTGCCTCTAATGAGACACCATGGTGCTAGGGTCGCTCCATTGGTGCAAGGCAGGACATTGTGTACCCATGCACAAGGCAGACAAGAATGCACCATATAATGTTAAACATGGTGCATTCCTTCCCCTCTCCCTTTCACGCACAGCAGCACAGCAAGGTGGCTTGCTGCACTGTATTGTGTGAATCCTTGATAAATCAGCCCCTAACTACTCTGCTGATCTTAAAGGATTTATTTCAGCTCAATCGGGTCAGCCTGTTGTGTAGTTCCTTGGAGGAATTTCATGTGCCCTTCACACCTTTTGCAGGCCAAGTACAGGCTGAGGGTTGCTGGAGAGATAATGAAAATTAACATCCAGAAGCCCAAAGCAGGCTAATGGTAACTTTCTAAAATATATTTTTTCTATTATATATTATTAACCCAGCCTTGTCACTGAAAAATAGTAGTTGCATTATTTCAGATAGTTGGTCCTGTTCCCAAGATACATTGTTATTATTATAGTATTGCATTCTGGTTATCTACATACCAAAATAAAATAGATTTGTGAGCATTGTAAATGAAGGGGCACATGCTAATATTAATTTTCTAAAATAGCATGCACCCTGCCTTGTTGAATAGGAGGCCTACATAGGGCTGACTTCCTTATATTTGAAAGGGAGGTGTTTACTTGTCATAAAAGGATATTTTGAGAGATTGCACTGCAGATTGTACACTGCAGCAGTCAGGCTACACAATATAGGCCTTTAGCGATGTTTGCACTGCCATTTTAGTGGGTAGCACAATAAGTGTCAAAGTCCACAAGTGACATTTAACTTCCAGGACCTGGGTTCACTTTCTACACAATATATTAGGGACTTTTCAGCAATTTAAATATGCCAATCAGGAATACACTAATTTACCCATGTTGGAAGTGGGAGCCCTAGCAGTTTACTCCTGATTAGCAGGGATAAATGCATAGTTCCAAAGCCATTGAAACAGAAAGTCCGAAATATGTAGGGATGATACAGTGTGTTAAAAATTGTGATATCTCTTTAAAAGAAAAAGCTCAGCCAGGACAATTATTTATCAAGTGTTGTTTGTTGCATGCCTTCTTACTGTGTCAGTAACTCTTACCACATACCTTGAGCATCCCTTGCATTGCTCTGCCTCACTGTCCTCAGAGAGTGAGGTGCTACAAAGGGGTACTTCGTTCCAAGGAAAATAAATACTTTTTTCCTTAATACCTTTGAAGAACTTGCACCCTTCCCAACTAATAACCAACTTTTGTACAACATTAATTTCAAGGAGTATTAAGATGGCAGCATTTGCATCATTTCAGTAGGTTCATGTAAAAAGCAGTATATAGGAGCCCATTTTCATATTTAGGATTTAGATTCTGTGAACACCTGTGTGGTAAAGGCAGAAGAAGAATATCATCAAAAAATTTTAAAACATTATAAGCTTTATTGCTAATAACAGGAACTGTTTTAGTGAGTGTCATATGAATTGAATTGCCAAGTATAAACACATGTCAAAGTAACTAAAACCTAATGTGGATCTGAGTGACTGAAAATATTTTAAGTAAGGTTATTAAACAAAACATGTCTAACTGAGCTCAGCACAAGTCTCTAATAGCACCTCTATTTTGGTAGTTGGATATTTCTCTGAAAATTAAGATATGTAAGGCCTCAATGGATGGAAAAGGGTATCATGTTTGGAAAGTGGGCTCCAGAACTGAAATATTCTATATTTTTTGTTTTAAATATGGTCAAATACTTTCTGCAGCATAAAAGCAAAACTCTTGACAGAGTGTATATGCTGAGAGAATACCTGAGGTTATTAGGATCACAAGCAGTTCGAATTTGCAGAGATGAGTGTTATTTTTAGATCAGTAAATCATAAGTCAATGCTTTCCTTAGCTACATATGCTCTACTGCTCAGCACCCTAGTCAGGTTCATGGCAAGATTCACTACTTTTGTTTCTGCTTGAAATTCATGCTGTGCCTCAGTATTTGTGACCTTCGCTTAGCCCAGTCTAAGGGATAATCCTTCCAAACTGCTTTGATAAATATCAGCTAGATATACTAGCCTAACTCTGACTATATCACTATGGTCATTGTCCTCTTTGTCCTTTTTGATGATAAGTATGAAGTGGAGATTTTGTTACTCTTTAATATAGCTGTTAGAAAATTACCTTTTTTGCATGGATTCACCTACGTGCTGTCCTGTGCCCAGTGGATGTGCTCTGACTCGTAAAGCATGTACAAATTGGCTAATCCCTAATTAACATATATAACTCTTCTATAAGGCCATAGTATATGTTTTAGATTCCACACCCGTGGCATGCCAAGTTAAATGTCATCTGTGGACTGCAGCAAATACTGTGCCATTACTAGGTGAGTAGGAAAATGTAGCTTTAGGTCTCCAATTCCAGCCTGACTCCTTGAGTTTAAACCTGCAGTTCAGCCTACCAAAATGACCAGTTTTATTGGGGAAAAACATTCTATTAATTAGTCACCCTACATAGGCCATGTAGTCACAAGTTAGAATGCATGGGATTTCAAAATAGGACATCTAGGAACTTAATGTCACCATGTCCCTGCTGTATCATGCCCCCAATACTATTTTCATAGGGGAAACCCTAGCTATCTTATGAGAAAACTGGCACAGAGAGTAAGGGCCAGATGTATAAAGGTTTGCAGTTGCGAATACCAAATAGCGATTTTTGGTGAATCACTAACTGGGATTTGCAAAATGGGATGTAACAACACCATTGCAGAATTTCTTGTGATTTCTTAAAATTTGCAATCGCACATACCGATTACCAAATAGCTATTTGTTAAAATAACAAATCGATATTTGGAACTTGCAAAGTGCAATTTTAGTATGCATGATGTTTCCAGAAGCCTCAGACACAGCAGCAGGCAGAGAGACCCAGCACAGCACCAGGAAGGCACTCAGGAGAGTCAGCCAGGACCATAAGAACCCAATGGCTACAGATGGAAATGGCAAGGGCAGAGGAGAGAGAAAAAGAAAACCTAAATTCAGAGAGCAGGATTTAGAGGTGTTCACAGAAGAGGTGGTCAAGAACCATGACCAGTGATTTGGCAAATACTCCCTACAGGTCCCAGAACATGAGAAGAGGAAAATGTGGACTGACATCCAGACCAAAATTTGCGTGGTGGGTGTTGTGCAGCATTCAATTGAGGAGATACACAAGCTCTGGTATGACTTGTGATCACGTGCCAAAGAGAGGATAGCAATCAGGCTGAAGGAGGCAAGGAGCACTGGTGGAGGACCACCCACCCACACACTGTCCACCCCCTTGGAAGATGTGGTGGAGTCAACACTGCTGCCTGATGCAGTAGGTGGGGTCACTGACATTGACACCTCAGGCACACCCAGCACCAGCAGAGATAAGGGTAGTAATGATTTGAATCACCGTATGCGCATTTACAAATTTCTCTTAGAAAATTGCAATGGCACTATGCACTGTGATAAATAGTCCATGCCACATATTCCATTCAAAACAACAATGCCTTATGGTAGCGACAGTCCATACCCCAAAAGTGCATCTACTGCAAAAATAGAAGTATAGTGGAAAACCAAACAGAGAAACAACACAACAGACCATGAGAGACACTATGTCAGGGGAAATGTTGATCATGAAAGTAACTGTAAGATTACAAATGCAAGGTGAACATTATGAATGACATGCTGCACATTGTTGTTGCAGATGTTCCGGACCCTGATGCAGCAGAAAGTGAAAAAGGGGGGAATGATGAAAGTCAGCCACAGTCAGATTCAAACACCAGTGAGTCCATTATCCCAGCACCAAGCAGACACAGGGCAAGAGTGGAACCCTTCCCTGAGTTTACTCTGGACTCCGATGAGTTGCAGGAAGATATTCCCACACCAACTTTAGAGGGTTGAAGCATCCACAGACAACAGTCTCTGTTCCAGTGCCAGCCTACTCCGCTCAGGAAGCGTTATGAAGAAGGAAGACAGCGAACAGAGGAAGGTGAGGGCCCATCACTGTTCGGTGGTCTTGAGGCATCCATGTTGAAAGTGCGGCACCTGCAATGTAAACACATGAGATCAATGCACAGGCAGTTGGTGTATCTCAATCACAACATGTGTAAGCTGCATGAGGGACAGTTAGCTACAGCAGTACACCTAGCGGACACGAAAAATGCCATTAAGGAACTTTGCACTGTGATGCAGCAGCAGCATGTCAACCACCATAGGCACAATCACCAATCGATGGGTAGGTTGGTTGGGTTCAGCAGATATGTCCATCAGCTTACTAAAACAACTGTTCTGCTGTCACGACGTGCTGTGGGCATGCAAATACAAATGGCACATTGAAGTCCGGACGTTGCACGAGGATTGGTGCAAGTCACCAATATATTGGAGACAATGCAGACAGTCCAGAGTGCTGCAAACAGCGAAATGGGTAGTGGGGATAGTGAGGAGCTCTCTAGCCTCAGCAGTGTCACAGCAGCCCCTGTGATGGATCCTAAGCATCGCAGTTTCAGACACAGTACTGTCTCTAAACCCGCAAAAAGAGGTTCCAGATTATGTTGCAATGCATTGATACTATGATGTCAATAGTATCACACTGTAATTGGGACCAGAGTGTGTATTTTGTATTTTGCAAATGCTGTGGGGTGTTGGGGACTTTTATGTGCAGCTGAAGTTTTGTTAACATAGCGTTTAGGAATGCATTAAATAAGTGTGAAAGTGCATTTTGAGATACACCTCCAGCTGCTGCTATGACCCATTGATAAATTCCTGAGGCTAAGAGGTGCAGGGAGCATAATACCTGCACATGAGTGGGTATGGCATTAGTTCTGTGTGTGTGTCGCTGCAGTGGAGGTTGTAAATCAACTATTAAGTCATGTACAATGACAGAGTTCAACCTGTACTTGTCATAAATCTCTTCCTCTGTCTGATCAAATAGGGTAATGTGCACTCTGAAAATGTGCTCCTGTCTTCTCCTCCCTCTCCTCAAACCTGCCAGGATCCTCATCCTCCTCACCATGATGGAAATTGCAGCCATTGTTGAGAAGGGCAAATGCATTCTGGGCATCTTTATATAGGTTGCACCTGTTTACCACCTGATTTCCATTTGTGGTAAAATGCACATTCAAAAAACACATTTTGTGACTAATCGCAATTTGCGAATGCTTGATAAATTGAATTGCGATTCATTATTTTTGAATCACAGTCTGCGAATTGCAAAATCTAGTTGCAATTTTAAGGACTCACTATTTTAGCGATTCCTTAACATTGCACTGTGAATGCCTTTCATACATCGTTAAAGGCGATTTTACATTTGAAACAGTGGAATTTACAGATGCGCAACATTTGCGAATGAAAAATCCTTTCGTACAGGTGGCCCTAAATTATTATTTTTTTATTTCAGTTTTGCAAATATGTAGAAAAAGAAATCAATCACTCTTGTAATATTTCTTTAAAGCCCCTTTCAATTGTGAAGAGGAATTTGTAATACGTTTCATTTAAGAAAATTACCTTTTCCCTTCCTGAAGCTTCTGGATGCTAATTAGTGGTGGGTGGAACTTGCGGAGTTTCAGTGTGCGGAATTCCATGGAGTTAAATAAAAACTCTTTGAGATTCAATGGAGTTCCACAAGCAGGTGGAATTAGGACACATCATGCAGCTCACATTTAAGTTTAGACTCTGGGAACTTGTTCTGTGCTTTAAAATCACTACTTTGTGCACCAGAGGATGCTGCTTTTTTCTGCCACTTGAATAGATTTTCTACTTAAGCAGCAGCTTTCTCATCCCGAATGATTGTGATCTGCAGCGATCGTACACATTGAGAAATCTCACCTTGGAGTTTTCTAGCACCTGAAATTCGTGTTAGGGCACAGAAATCCTCACTTGCACATAGCAACTTAAAGTTAGCAAGCCGTGTGTGAGAAAAAACTCTACCAAGCAGCAGTTGCCAGAGTTTTGCTAGAACTCTGTGGTCCAAGCAGAACTCGGAGTGGGCAGAAACCTCCCCGATGGAGTAGAATTTTTCACCCACCCCTAATGCTAATTTACTTTTCACTACACCCAGTGTTTGAACCTAATGAGGTGTTAAAACTGTTCCCTGAGCACAGACAGAGGACTGGGTGCAGGCAGGTGTATTTCATCCTGAAAAAGAAGACCAGTTAGGGTGGACCCAGCAAATTCACTAACTTCTAACGGGAAACCCTGCCACAGGTAAACAAAAGATGAGACCTGGAGAGAGCCATTCTTTGTTCCCCAGTCAGGATGGTACAAAACCAAGGGGTAAGGCTGCCTCTTTAACTGGGTTTGAGTGACCACAGAAGAGGATGCTGTTAAGTACCTTGACCTAACCTGTGGGTACACATGCTTTGCCTAAAGGGAGAAGGATTGCCCTTGAATTTCTCTTAGTAAGTGCACTGCAGGATTGTCTGCAGTAGGCAAAATAGGAACTGAGGCAAATGTGGGTAGGGTTGCCCCTCGGAACATTTGCCTTATTGGTTTTGGAGGAGCCCTGAATCCCCTCTGTTTACTAACAGGTGCCAACCATAAATGTGGCACCCCAAGTCACACCTCTCAGAACACTTTCTGGACCTGTGGAAGAATAGAAGAAGTATAACATTTGCTGTTTGAGACATGGGAAGAGACATGACGAGCTGGACCTCATCTCCCTTGTACCCTAACAAAGAAAAGTTCTTCAAGGCTCTACTGATTGACTTTCTGTGTGGCAACTGGGACACAACAGGCTTCAGAAGGCCTTCTCCTCATGTTCTAACTGACCATTTGCCAATAACTTATATATTTAAGCAAGCTCTTTGCAATAAGATATCTAGCCTCATGAAACTCATTGTTGGCTACAGACTGCATCCATGCTTCACTGGAGGATGCGGAGCTCCAAAGAAAAGACAAAAGGCCTAATTTATTATTTTGCAAGTTGCCCCTACTCTACCCGAGTGATTGAGTAATTCACTCCATCACACTGGCGAAGGTGGAACAAGATAAATTTAGAAATATCTGCTTGCTCATCTGACATTTTAAGCACAGACTGGAAGCACTGCTATGGTAGTAATCAACCAGATGGATCAGTACAGCAAAATTACATTTTTGGGGTTTATTTTCAAAAAAGTAAATGCCAAAAAGGGATCTTTAAAAAAAAAAAAGCAATGCTCCCCTTGCATGGTCAGAGAGACATTAAGCATTTTTCAATTTGCCTTACATCCAGGATTTTTCTGGTGGTGATGGGTATTGAAAAATTGTGGTATGTCCACCCATCTAAATTAGGTGTGCAGCCAAGCCTACATCTGCCCTCACTCCATCACCCAATGGATGGTTTTTACTACTGCAGAGATGGAGTAGTCCACACTATCATCATACCATGGCCTGCCAGCTTCTAAATTGGGTGGGTGGACCATAATGACAGCAGGGAAGAAACCTTGTCACCATCAGGTACCTAAGTCTGATTGTAGAAATCTAGACCAGGCGAAGGCACAAAATTTGAACTTTCCCCCTCAGTGCTTTTCACATCCAAACAAGTGTATTTGGCAGGACCTCCTCTAATCACCATCTGTCTTGGAGAGTGCTACCTCATACACATCCTGCAACATTGTTCTGCAAGGTCCTAAGGGAAAATCTCTGATTGGGGCTTAGCATATCCAACCTGCATATCACTGTCAGCTTGAAACCGTGTATCGATGTTTTCCAGTTGTGACCATTGACTATCATTGGCAATTAAGTTTTTATTGGTGCTTCTTCTCTAATTTCTTTAAAAAGTCATATACTGTGCTTCCCTTAATGGATTGTAGTCTTTTTGTTGTAATTTGCTTATTAAAGTTTCCTATTTTTTATACAATTGAGTGAGATTTATATCTTGTTTTTCATTGACTTTAAAACTGTTGTTGATACTTCTAAATACTTCTCACATTTTCTTCAAAATAAGACTGTCCAATCTGTGCCAAAGCTACCAGAGGTTGATCTTAGATCTAAACTACTAAAACATTTGACTGAACGTAACAGATTAGTCATTTTATTACTTTTGCTTCACTTTCATCCACCCCAATTAATAATTCAGTTTCTTAAAATACCGATGAGTGAGCCATGGAGTGAGATAGTGACTCCAGAATGTGCTCCTGAGCTCAGGAACCTTCAAAAGGGGATCCTGTTGCATCCTGATTTACAGGAGCAGCCACCACTGGAGCGGGGATAGTGTGAATTGTTTCCCGACCAGCCTGCTCAACAATAGTCCTGTTGTCTCCCAAAGAATAGAGAATCAGCATCTTGACTGCCACGCCACCCCTCTGCAGTAGATGAGGCCTGACAAAGCCCGCTGTCCTGAAGTTACAGGATGATGTGCTGACCACCCTCATACTCCTTTCTCCTGCTGAGTAACCTGAGAAGAGCTGGTGCCATTCTCTGCCTACCAGTCTGGGTGGCCAGTGCCCTCCCAGCTGAAGAACACATCCAACAACGCTGATGCCTTACAGCGGCATAGGCCCATGAGGGAATCCCACTACAGCACCAGGCCAGGCTGCATCCTTAAGTGCCAAATGCTGCTGAGGCCCCATTAGAGGCTCAACTACTAGGATCGGAGCCCACTGTGACCCCCATTAACTGCAGCTGGCAGGGTTCTTCAAGGGGCATCCAGAGTGCAGCCCGTCAGCCTATGCAGACCAGCATGAACTCTGAAATAGACGGCATGTGCAAGAAACAAGGGGCCTACTAATACTCCATCGGTAGTCCTGGCCATAGTTCCACTCTACTTCTCAGTCTGGAGTGGAAGTGGTGCTACAGCACCAGAATGTTTAGTATCTCTCAGATGAGGGCAGGTAACACCTCTAGGCCTGCTCAGGGGTCTGCCACCTGGGGGGCTCTGCATATCCTGCGTATCATGTGACCACCCAACACCTACAGGTACTTTCTGCTAATCCACACCCCTATAGTTCTGGGGAGTTCAAACTGTAAACTTTGCACTTACATAGCGCACTACTCACCTGTTAGGGTCTCAAGGCGCTGTACGCATACCGCTGTGGAACCCCTCCTGGCTTTTCCACGTGTGGCGCCCACTCCTGGACAGCCCCAGGGTGAAGCCAGGCATCCAAGCGCTGTGAGGGCCGTTGTGGAGATTAAGCAAGCTATTGCCCAGAGTTACAGAGTGGGACCCATTAATTAGATTAGGCACCGAGCTGAGAATTATCTGGTCCAAGGGAATTGAGCACAAGAGCCGCCAAAGTAGGAATTGAACCATGGTCCTGGGCCAGATCTCTGCATCAGGGTCTGCCGCTCTAACCATTGTGCCACACTTCTCAGGGGACCCTGGGCCCATCTCCCAATCCCTTGGTAATCCTTACCCCTGCCTGAGATGAAACGGAGCCTCCACCCCATTGGAATTCCAGGTAGCTGAGGCTGCCATGCAGGGACATCCCTTGCTCTCACCCAGTGCACCTCTTACAATCTGCTCCCTTTTTAAGGCACCTTGCTGGTTACCATTCTGCCCAGATGAGCAAAATTCCTAGAACAGCCACATATCTGGTCCAAAATCGTCATGCCAACTTTCCTTCTCAGAGGCACTGGCAGGTCCCAAATCTGGGTCTACCTCAAAACAGGATATGGCCCTGGACACCAGCCTCAAGGAGATAGTAGGACTTGGCTCTAAATTTTCCAAATGTGATGCCACGGTTAATGGCCTTTCTCTGGAAATCAAATTACTCCACTGTGACTTCATGTCTGTGCACAAACACCTCAACATAGTGGATGAGCGTCTGGATGACTTGGACCGGTTGGTGCTGGAACAACCTGACTGAAGGCAGAGCTTTGGCATCTTCAGCAGAAAGTCACAGACTTAGAAGACCACTCCAGACGGATGAACATTTGTATCCTCGGAATCCAGGACGAGGCAGAAGTGTGTGACATGGTGGGCTTCCTGCAGATGCTTCTGCTCCAAATTCTGGGCATTAGCTTTATGGAGCTGAAGGAATTTCAAGGGTGCATATATTACACTCTTGCAGCTCTCAAACTTCTTCCAAGCCCAGAGCAATCATAGTGTGTCTGCCTAGACACATGCAGGTACAATCCTACTGTAAAAGAAACAGGGGTCCATTTCTCATGGAAAGCTAACGGATCCATAACACAGCTGACTGCACACATGAAACAACACTGCACTTCTGCCATCATGGCATCAAATACAGCTTACTCAATCTGCTGGTGATGCTCATTACCTGTGAGAACTATACGCTGGAATTTTCAGACCCTGATGTCCTAGAACACTTCTTAGATGTGGAGGGCTCCACCCCATGAGACAGCCTCTCAGAAGCTGGTGTTTCCCGCCTAAAGCCGACAGGAATGTGCACCTCCGAATCCCTGTAACAGGGCATGGGCACCACTTTGCAGGAACTGCCCAGGAGGACTTAAACAGGATAGTCGAGGCTCTACATATAGACTGTGGCAAATCACATTCACCATTTAAGGATCAGCGCCCTGAAGGGGAAACTACTGCCATCCCAATGCCCCTGTGAACTCCCCTCAGAGACACCTTCTACTGAGAGATGCTTGAGTGTGAACTGCTGCTTCAGCGGTGGCTACCAGTGGACTTCCTGGTCCTTTTTTTGCCCATAGTGCCCCAAATGATGGTGTCCTGTATGCTGGAGCATCATGTCAGACCATCTTACCTGTGGTCTACTGGTTGGCCTCAAAACATGGAGGTTACTTCTCCCCTCCTTTTGCCCCTGCATTTCTTGTGTCTCCACTGCCCCCCTTTTTTTATTTTCTCTCCACTTTCAGAGTTTGGTTTGCGGACTACATTAATGTTTTGTAACTTCCTCCGCTTCACCTTTTCCTTTTAGGCACTGCTACTGATCTACAGGCCCTACCTTCCTTTGGTCCAGAGATGGTTCCGAGCTGCTGGCCAGAATTTACACCCATACTCACCACTTGCTCTGTGATGCCCACTCTCTCACTGCAGCTACCCTCACACACTAATGTTCAGTCTCGTCATACCTACGGCTCTAGCCTCTCAGGTCCCAGTGACCATGCTTTCCATCAATGTAACTGAGCTGAATAGCTATATCAAGTGCCAGAATACCCTGATTTATCTGAAACATAAGAACACAGATATCACACTGCTCAAAGAAACGCACCTTTCCCTGACAGAGGCTCATAAATTGAAGATGGGCTGGGAAGGAAGAGTGGTGCACGGTTGTTGAACAGACCCAAGGGACATTGTTAGCTGTTCCACTGCCAATACCACAAAGAAGTGGGGGGATGTCATCCTTTTCAGCAAAGCTTTCCCGCATTCCCTACTACACTCTGAAACAGACCTGGAGGGTTCGTTTGTCTTTGCCAAACTTAAAGTGGGGCACATGCTTATTGTTGGTTCCATCTATGTGTCCACAATTACTGAAACCCACTTTTTGACATTCATTTTATTGATGCTTATGGAGCTTGGGACTGCCCATCCAACAGACAGGAATTACAGCCACTACTCAAGGATTCACAGCATATTTCAAGAATTGATTGTTTCCTCACGAAGGGTCCCCTCCTCCATTATAAATTATGGGTGACTACCCTACCTGGGGGGTTCTCAGATCACTGCTCGATCAAAGTTGCCATACATTTGGGGGTCACACCCCTCCCCAGAGAGAGGCTGGCAGACTGACATGGCACACTATAGGACAACCATTCAAATGTACCAATCTGATAGTTCTCACTCACCTTGGGTCCTTTGGGATGAAAGAAAGGCTACATGGTGAAGAATACTTATTGGAGATACAGCTATTAAGTGTGACAAAGCACAAACAGAGAGGAGGCAGCTGGGTGTAGTAGTCACCTGATACATGACTGTTAACAGTGCATCCCTCACAGTTATAAATCACCACCAGCTGGAGGCTGAACAATTCGTCCTCAACCAAAAAGCACTGTGAAAACTCAAGTGTTCACATTACAAATGTGGGGAGACATGCTAATGCCTTTCCAGCTTCAACGGGGTGAAGCTCAGATGACAATATTGGCCAAATGAGATGCATGAAGAACACTGCAAATGCACCCAGAGAACATAGTGGAGGCTTTTGCCTCCTACTGTCTAAACCAATACACTGCGTCCACACTGCTTAACCTACTCTCTCAGATGAAATTCGGCCACTCATGGAGGGCAAGATTGCACTAGAAGAGATTAGGAAAGCTGTAGGAAAGTACTATCTTTCTTGGCATGTTACCGCCATTTTTACCTGTATGTGAGTATGTTTTTGCCTGTCTCACTGGGATCCTGCTGGTCAGGACCCCGGTGCTCACAGTTTGTGGCCTAATGTGTGTGTTGTCAGTGGTGCTTATCTGTGTCACATCTGTGTCACTGAGGCTCTGCTAACTACAACCTCAGCGTTTAAGCTCTCTCTGCTTCTAAATTTGTCACCATAGGCTAGTGACTTCAATTACCAATTTCAATTGGCACACTGGACCCCCCTTATAAGTGCCTAGTATATGGTGCCTAGGTACCCAGGGCATTGGTGTTCCAGGATATCCTTACGGGCTGCAGCATTTCTTTTGCCACCCATAAGGACTGCCACAGCAGCCTGTGTGAATTAGTGCACTGCACACACTATTTCACAGCCATTTTCACTGCACTTAAGTAACTTATAAGTCACCAATATGTCTAACCTTCATTTACTGAAGGCTAGGTGCAAAGTTACTAAATGTGAGGGCACCCTTGCACTAGCAAAGGTGCCCCACGCTGTCTAGGGCCAAAACCCCGGAATTCGTGAGTGCGGAGATGCCATTACACGTGTGCACTACATATAGGTCAACACCTATATGTAGCTTCACAATGGTAACTCCGAATATGGTCATGATTCCCCTATTCCAAGTTTGGTATTGGGGAGCCAAATCCATGCATCCTGGGGGCTCCACCATTAACCCCCAGAACTGACAAACCAGCTCTCTGAGGCTTGCACTGCAGCTATAGCTTCTGTCACCTCACAGACATGGTTCTGCCCTCCTGGGGTCTGGGCAGCTCAGTCCCAGGAACGCAGTACAAAGCATTTCATTTGGGAGGAGTATGTTACACCCTCTCCCTTTCGAAATAGGTGTTACAGGCTTGCGAGGGGTAGCCTCCCAGACTCTGGAATAGCTTGGAAGGTGCCCTCTTGCATAAGTCAGTCTACACCGGTTAAGGGACCCCCAGTCCCTGCTCTGGCGTGAACATGGAAAAAGGAAAGGGGAGTGATCACTCCCCTGTCCATCACCCCCTCAGGGGTGGTGCCCGGAGCTCCTCCAGTATGTCCCAGACTTCAGCCATCTTGTTTTCCAAGGTGTGGGGACTCTCTGCAAGCCTCTTAGTGGCCAATGCCAGCAGTTGAACTCAGAGACCCCTCCTGATAGGTCCATACCTGATAAGGTAGCCACTCCCCCTCTCAGGGCTATTTAGGGTCTCTCCTGATGGTTTCTCTTCAGATTCTGCTTGCAAGTTTCCATCAGGAATCCTCTGCAACTACTACTTCATCTTCTGACCTCGGATCGACCGCAGACTGCTCCAGGAACCGCTGTAACTGCAACAAGGTGTCCAGAAGGGCTACTTCGACTATGCAACTTCAGCCACAGCCAGTAACTGCAACAGTGTCCATGTTTTGCATGCTCTGAGGACTTCCTTTCTCTACTCTGCACCAGAAGGACCAAAGAAATCTCCTATGGAGTGACAGAGTCAATTCCCTGCTCTAGAAGGCACCTTCTAAGACGATGATCAGTTCTCTTGGACTCCTCTCCTGGTGATGAGTGTGCTCCTTGGAACAGAGGCGGTGGACCCCTTTGACACAGACTGTCCTAAGGTCCTGCTGTCCAAATGTGGAGGAGGTAAGAGCTTGTCTTCCCCGTTTGCAACAGTACCCCTGTGCACCATGTCATCTTCACCTCCTGAAGCCTTTGTGCACTATTTGCAAGAATACTTGATGCACAGCTTGGCTCAGGTCCCCAGCACTCTTTCCAGCAATGCTCAACTCGCTGAGTTCTCTGGCAGTGTGGGACCATCCTTTGTATTGGGGCAGCATCCGCAATTTGCACATTCTTTATCCCGGTGTCCTGGGACCTCCGTGCGTGCTGCCTGGTCATCTCTGGGTTCTCTCCAGTGTTGGGAGCTCCCTCTGCCTCCTCAGTCTGAGTTGAGGTTCCTAGGTCCCTCCTGGGTCCAGGCAGTGCCATTTTGCCACAATCCACAACATTGCTTGAACTATGGCTTGTTCGACTAATCCAGCACTGCAACTCGCCTGCATCCAACATCTTCATGTGGGATATCCATTGCATCATGCAGGAACCTGCAGCCATCTTCCTTGGTGCTCTTCTGCAGTCTTCTTCCAACCGTTGACTCCTCTTTTGCACCATCTTCTAGGTTGGCAGGGCAGCAGTCCTTCCTGGAATCTTCTGTGACTTCTGGATTTAGTCTCCTCTCTTTAGGTCCAGAAATCCACCATTTGTTGTTTGCAGTCTTGCTTGGTTCTTGCAATAACTCTAATCACAACTTGTAGTGTGTCCTAAGGAAACTTGTAGTACTTTACTCCTACTTTTCTGGGTTCTGGGGTGGGGTTTTGTACTCACCTTTGTGGTTTTCTTACTCTCCCAGCCATTCTCCACAAACCACACTTGTCTAGGGGGGAATTCATGATTTGCATTCCACTTTCTTAGTATATGGTTTGTGGTGCCCCAGGACCTATTGTTTCCTATTGCATTCTATAGCATTTCCTATTGTATGTACTATCCTATGTCTAATTACTTACTTTATTTTGGTGTCTAGTGTATATATTGTATATAATACTTACCTCCAGAAGGTACTGCCTCTAAGATATTTTTTACCTTGTGGCATTAAAATAAGCTACCTTTATTTTTGGGAACACTGAGTATTGTCTTTACGTGTGTATACGTACTGTGTAACTACTGTATAGTGGTATTGCAGGAGCTTTGCATGTCTCCTAGTTCAGCCTAAGCTGTTCTGCTACAGCTACCTGTATCAGCCTAAGCTGCTAGAACACTACTACATTTCACTAATTATGGATAACTGGACCTGGTATAAGGTGTAAATATTCAAGGTACCCACTACAAACCAGGCCAGCCTCCTACAAAGGCTATCACCAATCTCCACCTGCAAGTCACTGCAGGAGGATAGATTCCTGGTGTAATTTTATAAAACTTTCAAACACCTGATCACACCAATGCTGTACAGGGCCTTTAAGGAGGCAGGGACCACCAACTCCTTATATGCCCTCTCTAATAAAGCAATCATTACCCTCCTGCCAAAGGATGTTGAAGAGCTATATACCTGTATCACTGATCAAAATTGATGTCAAGATTCTGGCAAAACTCTGGGTAACCAGTCTGTGTAAGGTTATCCCCTCTCTTATACATCATTCTCAAGTGGGGTTTCTACTACAATGCTCATCCCGTAACCATCTCTGAGCCCTGATGTACTTGCTGTGGGCCTCTGTCCTCTAGGATTAGGAGACTCTCTCACTCTCCTTAGATGCAGAGAAGTCCTTTGACCAGTGGAATGACCTTAAATATTCAAAGAGCTTCAGAGTTTGGCCTGGGGCAGTAACATATTTTCAAAGTGGGATGACTCTGAAGAACCCAGAGGCCAGTTCCAAATGTGGAGGTTTTTCAGCATCCCAAACAACTGCGGTACACAACAAGGATGTCCACTCTCACAGCTGTTATTCTTACTGGCATTAGAACCCCTGGCCTTGGCAATCAGAACATCACCCCAGATGCATGGTGTGGAGCTGAGGGGCATCACATTCAAAGTTTTTTTATTGGCAAATTATAATTTCCTAATGGTGACCAGGCTAGAGGACTCCCTTCCAGCCTTTACCCCGCTGTTCAATACATTCTCCAAATTTTCAGGCTACAATGTCAACTAGACAAAAAGTCAGGAGATGTCACTGTTACGGGTTACCACCAGTGCATGTATTGAAGGTTTCGACTTAACATGGGTTCCAGCTGAATATGGCCCTATCCCACATGGTGGATGACAACCTGCTCTGTTTGCTCGGAAGACTAGGAATAATTGCAGCAACTGGTCAGTTTTCCTGCTCCCCCCGAAGCAGAGGGTATGCTGTCAAAATGGTTATGGTCCCATGCTTTTTAAATGTGTTCGGAATGCTTTGACTGCTGGTCCCTAAGACACTGATATCACAAATTGGGAACATCATCAAATCCTTTATCTGTGGGTTGATGCAGCCCCAATTGAAACTAAATAAACTTCATACCCATACAGAATCTGCCCCATATGTCTGCATTCTATATAGTCCACCACCTCTCCCTGCTCACCTGTTGGTTGGCCCAAGTTCTTGACCTGCCCCTGTGGGTTTCCACTGAGACAAGACTTCAGGACTATAGCAGGTTCCTCTATGCTCTATTTCGTGACCTGTCTGGGGGAGGGGGAGATTAAGGAGCATTAACATATGAATTTGGCTTTAAGTCGTTACGAGCACTACAATTAGAATTTATCTTCCTGCGTCCTAGAACTAGGGATGACATCAGGAAGAGGTAGAATGACCTACGGGGGAAGGTATGTTCCATTGCAGCAACACCAGCTTGCTGTACAGAGGACTAGTGATGGACCCCCACCTCCTCCCCCACAACTAACAGCATGGGAGGAGCAAGTCTTGGCAGCCCTGTATCCTGAGGGCCTGGACGGGGTAGGAGGAGAACTGGACTCGGGTAAGTCAACTCTCTACTACTACTAACCCTCCCTCCATGCCATCACGTTCCCCCACCCTCACCATCACACCCATCACTCCACTTCATCCCACACACCTCACTCATCCCAGTGCCAAGCCCTGCATGCTCTACCAATGCATGGACACCACTGACAGCCCTCCATGGACACTCATCACTAAAGCATGCACACCATAGAGAACTAACAATCCCACCATACACTAACATATACAAGTGAAGGCTGCCAGGGTAAATAAAACCAAAGAGAGCAAGCCACCTATGCACAATATGTCAGATACAGAAACAATAACACATCATTTACATCCCCACAGGTACCCCAGCCAATGTCAGTGGAGAGGAGGTGCCAGCAATATCCAGTCCCCCAACTGAAGAGGCCTACACTGATGACAGCAACTCTAGTCTTCAGGATCAGGATGACCAAACAAGCCCATCCGGGACCTCTGGACAGCCAGTTAGCCAGGCTCAGTCACACACCACCAAAGAGCCTCCCCCATCAGGAAACACTACCACAGCACCCACCCAGCGTACTCATATCTCTGTCCCCAGGACACGTCAATCAGCAGTGTGTCCACTTCTTCAGGCACCCCAGGGCACACCTCATACCCAAGGCAATCAGGGACCTGGGGTCAGTGGCAGTGGGCACACGGTTCAGGGGACAGAGGCAGAGGATAACAGAGAGTGCTGTGCACCAGGGGGAGGACAGGCCCAGGTAACTGACTCTCCAGGAGGAACTCGCAGAGATCCTGGGAGCCTATCAACATTCCCAGGGCATGATGGTCCAGATCCTGAGCAATGTGCAGAAGAACAGGCGGTTGCAGGAGGGACAGTACCAGGGGATCAGCGAGGACTTGCAGGCCATCAACAACACCATGATCTCCATAGCAGGGGCACTGGCAGACATAGTCAACATTATGAGGGAGGCAGTCACACAACAGCAGGCCCCTGCTACTAGCCAGACATCTGAACAGCCATCCACTTCCACTGCTGCTAGTGGCCAGGATGCCCCACCACAGGACTCACAGGCCACCAGCATCCCTCCCCTGCAGAAGGAGAACCACCCCACAAATGTTCCCTGTGGTCCAGAAAGAAGCCCGAGACACTTGCCAAGACCCCCACCAGGAAATGAGACTCTTGTGATTGTCACCTTTGGTCCCACTCAGTCACCCTGTCCACCTTGAACTGCCATTTACTCCCCTTCCTATGTCCCCTTGGACAATGCATCTGTGCTACAATTAGAGTGGAATAACACCCTTGACTTTCTTCCATCATCACCCCATCCCATTGTACTTGCCTCTCAATATTTTAGCACTTCAATAAACACCCTTGGAAAAAAAAAGAAGTTTGGAGTATGTAATGTTTATCAATTATGTATTAATCGAAACAGATGCAAACATTGCAATTCAACTGTAAAGAAAATGAGCATAGATTAATGACCTGTAGCTGGCTGCAGTGATCACACCAGGAATATATATGAGGTCACCAACATCTGCAAAATGAATTGCCAGAGGGAACAGTAAGTGGGCATAGAGGTGGGAAATATCAGCATGCCAGTGCCACAGAAATGTAAACAAATTTCATTGAAATGTGAAGTAACACTCTCCTACCTGTGTGTCATTGGAAGTATTGTCTGATCACTGATGTTCTGTTGTCCTCATCCTCATCCTCTGCCTCCTCATCCTCACTGTCCACAGGGTACACTGCTGGCACAAAGGCATCTCCAGCCTCCTCCCCCTGCAGGAATAGGACATGGGCCTGATGACCAGGTTAGGCAAAATGCAGCAGGCCATGACTATCAAGCAGACCTTCTTGTGTGAGTAGCACAGGATCACCTGTCAGATGGATACACCGGAACCTGGCCCTCAGGAGGCCTAAGGTCCTTTTAATTATCCTTCTGGTTCACTCATGTGCCTCATTATAACATTCTTCTGCCCTTGTCCTAGCATTCCTCACGGGGTCAGCAGTCATGATAGGTTTGGGTAACCAGAGTCACCTGAAATATTGAGGGACAACATTTAGGCACACACTATCCAATATGGCCCACACCATACCCATACACCAACATCTACTGGGTGGCAACCAGGGCTTACCTATTAGCCACACCCTGTGCCTCTGTAGTTGGCCCATCACATTTGGGGTGCTGCTATTCCACAGGACAAAGGCATCATGCACCGAACCAGGATACTTAGCATTGACGTGGGAGATGTACTGGTCCGCCAAGCACACCATCTGAACATTCATAGAGTGGAAACTCTTCCGATTTCTGAACACCTGTTCATTCTGACGGGGCGGGGAAGGACAAATGCAATATGTGTTCCATCAATCGACCCAAGTATGTTGGGGATATGTCCCATTGCATAGAACTTGGCCTTCACTGTGGCCAAATCTTCAACCTGAGGGAAAACAATGTAGCTGCAAATGTGTTTAATCAGGGCAGACAACACTCTTGTCAGCACTATTGAGAACATTGGCTGTGACATTCCTGCTGCCAAGTCCACTGTTACTTGGAAAGAACCAGCTGCCAAGAAATGAAGCACTGACAGAACTTGCACTAGAGGGGGTGACGGATATCAGATATCAGGTCAGGCTCCAATTGGGCACAAAGCTCAGTGATTGTGGTCCTGTCAAGTCTATAGGTGAGTTTTATATGCCTGTCCTCCAGTGTTGCCAAGTCCACCAGGGGTCTGTACACGGGGTATGTCTCCATCTCCTATTAATCCGCAGTGGTAGGAATCTATGGGGCAAAAGAGTGAGGAGCCCGTCACAAACTGAACAATGGAGCTACAACAGAACTTTGCATGCTGTTAACTTGTAATGGGTCAGTGTGATTTGTCCTGTATGTCCTAATTTCACCAGTGACACAGCAATTTTCCTGGGCCTGCCCCTCCCCTGAAATGGCATCCGCCTGGCCTGTGTGGAGGGAAAGGTGGAAGTTATGTATTTCTGCTGACATTGTGCGTAGTTGTCGGATGTGGTCGGGAACCGCTGTGCAATTCCTCATTAGTTAACATTGTGCCCTATAGGTTACAGTGGCCAATGGTAATCTATGTTGGCGGTGACGGTATGCACCACTGTGGACGTGACCCCCATTTTCTATCTGATCCCTCACTAGCTACCTGATCTACAACAGGAGAGGACCTACACTGCATGTGCTACTGTGACCTGTGTCTGAAACCCACCATGGCTCGTGTGACAGGTGAAAGGTCCCCAGCCTTCACTTCGGAGGAGTTGGAAAGACTGCTGTATGGGCCTCCAGATCAACAGGTGACTACACTGTGGGCACGATGCATGTGGCAGAAATGCATGGAGGGGTGTGTTTGAAGGCCTTGTGCAAGGGGGGTGGGTGGATGTTCTCTGGGTGGCGTATTGGTTGTGTGGTGGGCCATGTGTGTGTAAATGTTGATGTGAAGGGGTATGGTGGGCCATAAGTGTAACAGGCAGGACTGTTTGTCTAATTTAATTTTCCTGTGATTATTGCCTGTGCAGGTCAGCGTCCATCCAAAGAAGGGTATATGGCGTGCCATCGCCAAGCAGGTGCGGACCCTGGGGGTCTATGGCAGGTGGAGCACCCACTGTCCCAAACGGTGGGAGGACCTGAGACGCTGGGCACGGAAGACGGCGGAGGCTCAGCTGGGGATGGCATACCAATGAGGAAGGGGCACCCGTCGAACCCTGACCCCCCTGATGGCCTGCATACTGGTGGTGGCCTATCCAGAGCTGGATGGGCACTTGAGGGCATCACAGAAGCCACAAGGGGGTGAGTACAGTGCCCATCATTTCAAATTATGTATGGTAGGATGGTATCCGGGTGGGGGATGTGTGTCTGTGGGTGCCTCTAGGCCTGGCCTGACATTGCAGCATAGGTCCACTGGAGGCAAGGTTCTGAAGGGATAATCCTGATACCTAGCTCGTAAGCATCCACTACTGATCAGGGCTGCATTGGTCCCAGGAGTGCTGCAATTGGCGGTGCGGGCCCCTCCTCATGCCTTGTTGGCAAGCTGTTTCTCTGCTAGTGCTATGGCATATTGAGTAGGACTGTTCCCTCTGTGTGAGGGTGCTGGGTACGCCAACAGTGGTGTTGGTGCAGCCATGGACCCAGTGTATCCTTTGTCTCTCCCCCCTTTTTTGACATCAGGTCCTTATGTGCATTAGCATCAACTTCCCAGAGGAGCAGAGGCATCGACGATGAGGGAGCTGCATCCCACAGGAACCACGGATGCTGAGGCCACCAGTGGGACGGAGGGCGAGGGGAGAACCACGGCGGAGACTGGAGGGGACAGTTCTGATACAGATACCTCCTCTGATGGAAGCTCCTTGGTGGTGGTGGACACTTCTGTGACCACTCCAGCTACAGGTACATCTGCAAACCCCGTACCAGCACCCTCCACCCAGCAGCCCCTCATTGAGTTACCTGTGCCTGCTATTGCCCTCCTGAGATCCATCTCTGTAGGGCAGTCAACCATTGTGAATGCCATCTAGGGGCTGGCAGCCCAGATGCATCTGACAAATGTATTCCTGGAGGTCATTCATACTGGATTGGCGGCCCAACAGAGATCGATCCAGGCTCTGGCCTCCTCTCTGAAGGCAGCCATTGTCCTGTTTCTACCTTCCCCCCATCAACTTCCTCTTCCCAGTCCCATTCTCCTCATTGCCAACCCATCCCAAGCACACAGCCAGACAAGCATGCACACAAGACAACACACAAGAGTGGTACAGGCAAACACAAGCATCAAACTTCTTCCCACAGGCATTCAGACAAACACCATCCAGATGCAGACACACCAACATCCACTATTTCCACTGTCTCCCCCCTCTTCCTCCTCCACCTCCTTCCCAGTTCCGTCTACACTCACACCTGCATGCACTACATCATCATCCACTACCAGCATCATCACCACACCAAGCAGAACACACACCTCACTGTCAGACACCTCCACAACAGCCATGCACACGTTCCCTATGTCCTCTCCCACTGAGTCTGTCCCCCCTCCTAAGGTACACAAATGTAAGCACCCAGACACCCAACAGCCATCAACCTCATAGCTGCATACAGGCCATGCACCTGCACCCAAAAGCAGCAGACAGACACCTCTAACAACTACTCCCTCTTCCTCCACTCCCATTCCTTCTCCCTCTTCTTGCCCTAATGTCTGTAAAAAAACTGTCCCTATCCATAACTGACCTGTTCCCTACCTCTGTCCCCCCCCATCCTTCACATATGGCCAGGGTATCAGGAACCCAGCCAAGCACCTCAACCACACAGTCCACGGGCCCAGTCCTCACAACACCCAATCGTGGTGGAAAAGGATCCAGGCCACATGTCCTGAAGGTGAAGGATTCTGCACCAGTCAGCCTCAAGGGAAAGGAGCCTGCCCCAGCTGCCAGAAAGACCAAGGAGCATGCCCCAGCAGGCAAGAAGGGAAAGGAGCTTGCCCCAGCTGCCAGGAAGAGCAAGGACCCTACATCAGCAGTCAAGAAGGAAAAGGAGCCTGCCCCAGCTGCCAGTAAGGGCAAAAAGCCTGCACGAGCAGGCAGGAAGACCATGGGGCCTGGGGCAGGAACTGTGACAGAGCCCCCACCACCAACCATGGTTGTACAGCCGTCGAGGTTGCAGGGGATGAGCAGGAGCCTCCCCCCCAGCAGCATCACCACCACCACTGAGCAGCCATCCGAGGTTGCAGGGGATAGGCAGGAGCCCCCCCCCCCCAGCAGCATCACCACCACTGAGCAGCTGTCCGAGGTTGCAGGTGATGGGTAGGAGCCTCCCCCCCAGCAGCACCAACACCACTGAACAGCCAGCAATGCCTGCCAATGGTATGTAATCCTGCCTCCATGGGATGGTGTGTGGCCTGCCCCCTGCAAATCCAGTGGGTTTGACACACACCTAGGAGAAACTGTGACCTTGCACAGCCTAGGATCAAGAGCACAGGGCACTATGCCCCCTCCAGAACCAGTGGTTAAGACACCCACAGGCCCAATACTCCCCAGGATCAAGCGCACAGGGCACGATGCCCCCTCTAGAACCAGTGGGTAAGACACCCACATGCCCAACACTCCCCAGGATCAAGAGCACAGGGCACAATGCCCCCTCCAGAACCAGTGGGTAAGACACCCACATGCGCAACACTCCCCAGAATCAAGAGCACTGGGCACTATGCTCCCTCTAGAACCAGTGGGTGAGAAACCCACATGAGAGACTGTGACCTTGCATTCCACAGGACCAAGCACAGGGTATGTTGCCCACTCCAGAACCAGTGGTCCTGTAACATCTCCGGCTGAGGTGCCCACCTTTCCCCTGTCCCCCTGAGGTGCCTGCCTATTTACCAACTGATGCCCCTGCAGTGTCCTCTCCGTGTTGAAGCAGGTGACATGTGTGGCCTTGGACTTTAGCCTGTGGCCATGTGGACTGTGCAAATAGTGGACTGGGATGTGTCCCTTTTTCTGTACATATGTATATATCTTTTATCTTGTCTGACTTATTGTTCATGCTGCATTGATCTCATTACATCCACTTTTGAAAAATTGTTTTGTCCTTGCATTATTCATCCAAGTTACTGGGTAAAATTGTTTTTGTAATGCAACTGATTGTGTGTATGGTGTTGTGTCTGTGTGTGTCACTCTCTTTTTCCTCCCTCCCTTGTGTGGTAGGTGGCTGTACTCACCGTCATCGGCTTCGCTGGCATTGGTGCTCCTGGTGGAGCAGAACATAGAAGATCATGGGGAAGACATGCGGTTCTGGTTCCATGGCGGCGTTGTTGCTCCCTGCGTCTCCAATGGTGAGTCCTTTCCCTTCTGAGCTCAGTTTCCGCCAGACTTTTGATGTCATTGGTACCTCCCCCGGAAAAGGTGGCGGTTTGCTGTGTCATAATATAGTGAGTGGAACATTGACTTCCGCATGACTGTAGGCAGCTACCGACGTGGTGGCTGTTGTTTCCGCCCTGGCAGTAGGTGTGGTACATTGGCTGTCTTTCAGAGATCTTTCCTCCATTGTCATAATTTGGCGGTATTTACCGCCAGCCTGTTTGTGATATTTCCGCCACTTTAACACCAACCACCAGGGTTGTAATGAGGGCCTAAGTGACCCAATGGAAATGTTTGTGACCATCTGGGAACCCTTTCTGCACCCGCTCTCTTACCCCTGAAGGGTACCTCTTGTGAGTTGATGGTAGAGTGCTCTGATTCAGTGTACTCACCTTCTCCCACCCTGTCTCATGCTCCCCCTCTGTTTCATGGTAGCAATTCCCACACCCCCTTAATGGAGTACCACATCAGCAGTGCTTCCTCTTACTTCATCATCAGTTTCATGCGTGTACCTTGCTAGGCTCATTGTAGATTTTGGAGGGGATCCCTATGGAAGCACGCAAGTCAAATGCTGTCACCCCTGCTGCTGACTGATATTCCAGACTAATTTAGTTCCTGGTAATAATAGGGAGGCAGCACTGTCAATCTCTGTTAATTGGTTGTGCTTTTCTTGTGCAGTTGACTGCTTATGGTTTTGAATCTGTACTTGATACCTAAAGCTTTTTGTTGTGTTACAGCCACATGTTTGAATGGCAGATTATGCATGTGCTGCGTCATTAACAGTGAATGTGTAACTGAAAAGTCAATAAAGAAATGTTTTAGAAAACAATAGCCATGAGTACCGTGTCCAAGAGCAAGAATCAGATCTTGGATCCTCATGATAAAGATATATTGGTTCATAATCAGGTAGTGTGGCATTCCCAGTTGCTATTCAAGGGCCACACACATCAACAATGTAGACAATTATCATCTTTCGTGTTATGTCCCCACAGATTTATGACTCATCTGCTTTGCTGGCTTGAGATCTCTATGCTCTCCCCCCAGCTAAAAAGTGGTAAAGTGCATGTACTCCTCTCTAAACGTGGTTGAGGTGACTCATTTATAATTGGCACATTTGACTGGCCTATAAACCACGTTGTAAAGTCTGCAATGTAAATTGTTACATTGCTGTAAATATTAATGTTGTCCATGTAGGACTTGCAACTTAAAAGTCAGAGTCCATGGCATTTAAAATTAGGACATGTAACACTTAAAACTGACATGTCTTTACAATGGCTAGCATCCTAAAACTGTTTTCACTGTAAGAAGGTTCTGGTAGGCCCACAGAAAATAAGGGAAAGTGGTATTAAATAATAATTCTGCTATCTCTGGAATTGGACCAGCTAGAAATGTGATTAGACTATGTTTTAATATGTATTAAAAATCCAACTTATTGGTGGTTTTGGATTTTAATAATTATTAAGCAAAAGTAAATTTTAAAAAGTAAAGTTACCTTTTCCCTGCCTGAAGCTCCTGGAAGATAATCTACATTAACTTCCAGCAGCAGTCCAGATGAGGTGTGTAAACTATGGCTTGAGTGTGTTTCTTCTCTCAGTAGGAAGGTCATTTGGGTGTACTCATCAAATGTTGAGTGACAAATGGAAAGGGCCCAGCTCTTGTTCTTCCAGTTAAAGGTTTTCACAGAGAATATATCTACCATTAGACAAAATAATTCATAAACAATCAGCACCCTATAATAACGCCCCTGAACCACAGAAAGCATTGACAATGTTGCATCAGTTACTGTAGATGACTTTCACTGTGCAGTAACACAGGTGTTTCTGAAGAATCTCTCTAAAAATAAGCTTTCTGTAGAATAACAGAAAAATAATTGCATGTTCAGCTAATAGAACTAGCCTCCTCATAAACACAATGCTGATGCAGAGCATATTTCTAAGACTTCTGAAAACTGGTGAAATAGCACTGCCTTAACATAATCAAATAATACCTAAAACATCCCATCCAATTATAGCCTGTCTCCAATTTACCTTGACTAAGAAAGACAATTGAAAAATGTGTGTTCAACTCTTATCCTACCTAGATAACAACCTTCTGCTAGATGACGGAGTTCCCAATAGGGCTACAGCATGGAAACACATTGGAAGAAGAATGTAATGATGCTCACTACATTCTAGGTGAAGGTGGGGACATTCCTACTTAACTTACAGGATATGTGTGAATAACCAAATCCACGATGTTGTAGTAAATTCCAACTGTTTAATGAAATGCCAGCACAACTGCCCCTCCGTAACTCCTCTGTAACAACATTCTTCATCCAGACCACTCCCTTCCCATATGCTACTTATGATCTATCCCAACATTCTAATCACTACACATCTTCCCCCAAAACAAAATATGATAACATCCTAAAACGACACAATTATACCCAATTTTACCATTGCATCACAATTTAACTATTTTAATTAAACAGAGTGCAGCAAGCTCATAAAGAGACGCATCAATCCCTAATAGTTTCCAAGTAATCACAATAAACACAAATAATATTAAAAAGTAGAATGTAGTGTGCACCTCCACAAAAATTCCTGCTGCACTAAGGAACCACAGGGGTGAAAAAAACACCCCAATTGTTAAAGAAGAAAAGATTGGGTGGTGCACCACTTTAAGTTGTAGACATATTCTTTATATACTAATTGTAGAAGAGTCCCAGATAATTAAACAGGTGATGATACACGGTTTCTGTTCTTTTTCTTCCAAAAATTCTTTTTATTTGATCAAGAATACTTTTTATAACAGTAAGTTGATGAAAGCAAGCAGCCAACGCGTTTCGCCCTATACACTTGGGCTTCTTCAGGGCTGCAAGAGTAACATATAACCATAAAAAAGTTGAATGATAGTGGTATTCCTGCTATCATTTAATATGTAAGAACAAACAAGAAAAGTTTTTTACATAAATTTTATAGTGCAAGGCACAAAACAATATTTATATACAGTTGTGATTTATGTCCCAATGGAAAGAAACGATTTTTTATATTTGCCATAATTCCGTGTAAAAGTCAAACTCGAGTTATAAGTCTAGAAAAGAACCGGCAAGGACCATAAGAACTGTGGTAAGTAGAATAATTTAGTGAACCCTAAACGAAAAAGTGCCAGCATTACCATACCAGTGTGTTTAGAGAATATCATTGTGCATGCAATAATGAAAAGCCCTAAAAGAGAGCTGAAAAGTAAGATATTTTAAGTGAAACTAAAGTGAGACAGAAGTAGGATAAATGAAAAAATATATAAATTGGTATAACCAACAAACCACCTACCAAATGGTAAGTTCCAAACTGTATTGAAAAGTTGTTTGCAAAATATGACTGAGCACAACCAAGTTTCAGAGTGCTAAAAATAAATAAGAGAAGACAAAAAGAAAAATGATTCATATATCCAAGAAGATGTCACCGATATTGGATAAAAGCGGACTGGGGGGCTTTTGTAAAGGCTCAAGGCGGCATGAAGCCATAACAAAATACATTTAATAAGATAAGGTAAATGATATCCAATTTTAATTAAATACATGGGCCAAGTCGTAATTGCGAGTTAAAGTGCCGTATATCCGCCTTACCTGAAAAGGTATGAATATATGCCGTTTGTCGATAGATAGGTGTAGCAGGCCGGTTAGAAGAGAATACTACGAAAAATGCCGGAAATTTATAAAAGACGCCGTACGCGGAAGGGGAATGTAAACATAGTCGACGGACTATGTCTAACGGGCCGCATTGCCCAAATGAAATAAATAGCGGCCATATTAGAAAAGGCAAAAGTGAGCAGTAATCATTTGTGGAAATGTTAAATGAAAAAATATGGAGGATACTTAACAAAAATAAATAGTGAAACAGAAAAAACTGGAATATGTACATATATGTATATGTGAACATGGGGGAAAGAAGGAAAGCACAAGAAAAGGAGAAAGGAAAGAGAGCAAACCGTTCATAGTGGAAAGCCAATTAGGGAGAGAATAACAAAACCCCAATGTGAAAGGAGAAAGTATATATACTCAAGATTGATATTACAATGATAGTTATACTAATGGTCAGACCAATAGTCCCTATATTTATACAATCTCCGTTGTAATAAACAAGTAATCCATTAGCATAAAACAAACATTTGTTACAATAGTAATATCATAACAGCAAGATAATTACCACCTGGTAGTCATGTAACCATAAACAAAATATTGTCAAAAAATAATAAGTCATATATTGCAAAGTGTAGAACAATCTCAATCATTGTATACAAAGTTGTAACATTTTTTAGTAAGATACTCAAAAGAAAATAACTATATACTGAAAGGGAATATTAATATATACAACAAGCCCATTACAGGAAATAATGAAACTCATGGTCAGTATTATGTCCCAACTCGACTGAACGTAAACGACAGATCCAGGCTGCTTCTCTCTGACGTAATTGCAGTTCTCTATTACCCCCCCTGGGATTTGGTGGGATATGGTCAATCCCGTGAAATGAGATTACATCATCATGTTTGTGCATCAATGCCATATGCAATGAAAGCGGATATAGGTTATCATTGTTCTTAATAGCACGTATATGCTCCTGTATTCGGTGTTTGAGCAATCTAATGGTACTACCCACATAAATTTTATTACATGTGCATTTGAGAATATAGATCACAAATTTAGTGTTACAGTTGATAAAACTGTTGATGGTAAAGACCACTGTATTGTTATAACAGAAAGTGCTAGTTTTATCCAGACCAAAAGCACAGACATTGCATTCATGGCATGTATAAAAGCCCAAAGGCTTGGCTGGGAGCCAAGTGGATACATTAGGTACAGATACATAACTCGGACAGAGAAAATTTCTCAATGTTTTGCCTCTTCGATAGGTAATTCGAGGTGTTTCAGAAAGAGACCCTTTAAGTCCCTGTAAGTCAGTGAGTAGATGCCAATGACGTTTAAGGATTTTGTAAATGCCCTGACTATGGGCCGTATATCTAGTTACGGAGGACAAGCGTGCATTGTGTGAAATCCTTTTATTTTTAGGTTTTAATAACAACGTGTTTTGTCTAGATGTGTTCGTAATACGCTGTTCTGCAGTTCAAAGAATCTGGTGGTTATAACCTCTGTTGATAAATCTTTGTTTAACAAGTCTAATTTGTTCACAAAATTGATCTTCAGTACTGCAATTTCTTCGCACACGTACCATTTCACCAAAAGGGATGTTATTAATGGTAGAAGGCGGATGTGCGCTAGTTGCATGTAGAAGGCTATTGCAAGACGTGGATTTCCTATAGAGGACACTCTGTATAGAATTATTATAAATGAAAAATCTTATATCCAAAAACTCAATGCTTTCTCGACTGTAATGCAGGCTGAGTTTCACATTATAAGGATTGTCATTGAGAAATGTGTGGTAAAGGGTGAGTTGTTCAATAGATCCATTCCAAATCAGGATGATATCATCAATGTACCTGCCCCAGAATACAATAAATTCAGTCCAGGGCGAGGCATTTCTACCCCATGCATGTATTTTTTCAAACCAGCCCCTAAAGAGGCAGGAAATTTATATATTTTTTCATTTATCCTACTTCTGTCTCACTTTAGTTTCACTTAAAATATCTTACTTTTCAGCTCTCTTTTAGGGCTTTTCATTATTGCATGCACAATGATATTCTCTAAACACACTGGTATGGTAATGCTGGCACTTTTTCATTTAGGGTTCACTAAATTATTCTACTTACCACAGTTCTTATGGTCCTTGCCGGTTCTTTTCTAGACTTATAACTCGAGTTTGACTTTTACACGGAATTATGGCAAATATAAAAAATCGTTTCTTTCCATTGGGACATAAATCACAACTGTATATAAATATTGTTTTGTGCCTTGCACTATAAAATGTATGTAAAAAACTTTTCTTGTTTGTTCTTACATATTAAATGATAGCAGGAATACCACTATCATTCAACTTTTTTATGGTTATATGTTACTCTTGCAGCCCTGAAGAAGCCCAAGTGTATAGGGCGATACGCGTTGGCTGCTTGCTTTCATCAACTTACTGTTATAAAAAGTATTCTTGATCAAATAAAAATAATTTTTGGAAGAAAAAGAACAGAAACAGTGTATCATCACCTGTTTAATTATCTGGGACTCTTCTACAATTAGTATATAAAGAATATGTCTACAACTTAAAGTGGTGCACCACCCAATCTTTTCTTCTTTAACAATTTAACTATTATTTACATTTCATCACTAACATTTCACTGCATCATAAATTAACTATTATTTACATTCTATCACTAACATCTCACTACAATTCTTTACTAATATTTCACCACAAAGATACCCATGTCATTTCTTCTCCCTTTGACTTAGTCAAAGAAGCAAACCACCACTATTTGGAACACTATTGTTTGCATCATAACCAGAATAACCCCCCCTGTACAAGAATCTACACTGGTAGTACTGCCATCATCTGAACGTATATCAAAATGTCTACCAGGGACCACAACTGGTTGCAACTTAGAATCACTCCCCAACAAATACCCCTCAATATCACCTTGCATTCCACAATATTCATTCTCATGCATGTTAACTTCTTCACACAGACTCACATGCCGCAAATTACGTATCCTACCATCTTCAAGTTTAACAGCTCCATCCAGCACATTCATTATTTTCATTAGACCTGACCAACGGGCTGCTCATTTTCTATTAACCTAGGGTTCCTTACATGTACATACTGCCCTGCTACAAGATTAGTCATAGTTATCCCTCTATTAGCTATACTCAGCACTCGCCCTTGGTACTTTCAATATCTGTAAATATCTGCTCCTTTTTCTGACCATCAATATCTGTCAACAGCTGCTTCTTTTTCTTATTCTTTAACCACCATGGAACTAACTTGGAAGACGGTTTCCTTCCCCTCAACAAGTCAAGTGGTGTTTTTCCTGTTATAGAATAAGGTGTAATTCTATGAGTTAGTAACATACTATGAAGAGCCTTTTCCTATGACAGTTTAAATTTCAACGCTAATTGTATAGCCTCCTTAACCACCCTATTGGACCTTTCAACTTGACCATTGCCTTCTGGATGATACAATGACACCCTTACATGAGTCACACTGTACATTTTTAAGAATGATTGCATTTTACTAGATTCAAGATGCACACCATTATCTGATACAAAGGTTTTAGGAATGCCTTCCCTAGGATACACAGCTTCTGAAAAATCGATGACCACACATTACCAACCATGCGAACTTCCGGCCACTTAGAATAAAAATCAATAAGGATGATAGCATACATCTCTCTGGGTGGTGATGTGGCAAAGAGTCCCACAAGGCCCTTCAGGAAATTCAACCATTTGTAGAGGTAGGACCATTGGTTTAACAAACTTGTCACTTACTTTACATGCATTGCACTCCAACACCCAAAAGTCCATCATATCATCCAGACACTGCCACCAAAACCTCGACTTTATCTTCCTTCTGGTACTTGCTATACCACCTGGTCCTTCATATCCTAATTTAACAATAGTTTCACATATTCCACAGGGAAGTGCTATTTTATTACTGCTCAGAACAATACTATTGCACATGGATTACTCATCATTGTCCTTCCAAATTTTACTACATTCCCCCTGTAACTATTGCTCAGACGGCCACCCCTTCTTAAGAAATTTCTTTACCCTTGACAAGATTCCATCTATTAGCATTTCTTCTATCCACCTTTCCTCTGATAGCTCCAACTCTGTTCTATAATATTCAATAGATACTACGTCATCATATGTAAATGCCACATCAAACTCATTATTGTCAACCTTCTCAATGTTATCATTCTTTAAAGGCAACTGTGATAACCCATCTGCCATGTAATTTTTTTTTTTCTGGCAAATGCGTTACCTCATAATCGTACTATACCATTTCAATACTAGAAACATTTACACAAAAACAAAATAAATACACCACAAATTTCAAATCATTGATTATAATAATTATATTAATCAATTAATGCAAATTCATCGTATCAACAAAACAAGACAAATCACTACAGCCCTCATTACGACCCTGGCAGTCAGTGAGAAGTGGTGGTAATACCACCAACATGCCAGCAGTAACTACTGCCAAATTATGGCTGTGGCGGAAAGATCTCAGAAAGATAGCCAAGTACCACACTGACTGCCAGGGCGGAGACAACAGGCACCACAGCGGTAGCCGCCTACAGCCAGGTGGAAGTCAAAACTCCGCCCACCATCTTATGAACAGACAATCCGCCACCTTTTCTGTTGTGGTATCAACAACATCAAAAGCCTGGCAGAAACAGAGCTCAGAAGTGAAGGGAATCACCATTGGAGGCACAGGGAAGAACCATTCCGCCTTGGAACCTGAACTGCATGTATTTCCGATGATAATCTACGTTCTGCTCCACCAGGAACACCAATGCCGGCAAAGAGGATGATGGTGAGTAAAGCCGCCTAGCCACAAGGGAGGGGGGAGGAAAACAAGAGTGACACATACGCACAAAACACAGCCCATACAAACACACCGTACACCCAACCAGATGCACAAGAAAACAAGTTAATCCCCTAAATCAGATGAATAATGCAAGGACAACACAAATTTACTAAAGTGATTGTATTAAGATCAACACTGTATAAAAATAATTTAGGCGATGTTACATATAACTACAAATGTACAGAAAAGGGACACTGCCCAGTCTTCAGTTCGCAAAGCCACATGGCCATAGGGCAAAGTCCAAGGCCCCACTTGTCACTTGCATCAATATGGAGAGAACACTAAAAGGGCATCAGTTGGCAAATAGGTAGGCACCTCAGGGGGGGGGGGGCACCTCAGCCAGGAGTGGACACAAGACCACTGGTTCTGGAGGGGGCAACATGCCCTGTGCTTGGTCCTGGGGAATGCAAGGCCCCAGTCTCTCGAGTGGGTGTCTTCCCCAATGGTTCTGGAGGGGGCAACATGCCCTGTGCTGGGTCCTGGGGAGTGATAGGCCACAGTCTCTCGAGTGGGTGAATACCCACTGGTTCTGGAGTAGACAGGCTGCACAGCAGCCAATGGAGGCAGGATCACATTGCGTCTGCCGGCAGTGACGGCTGCATTGTGGTGATGCAGATGGTGGAGGTGGGAGGCTCCTGCACAGCCCCTGCACCCTCAGATGGCTGTACTGTGGTGGTACTGGTGGTGGTGGTTGGAGGCTCCTGCACAGCCTCTGCACCCTGCGATGGCGGCACAACCATGGTTGGGGTTCCACGACAGCTGCTGGTGCAGGTTCCTTGCCCTTCTTATTTGCTGGTGCACGCTCCCTGCCCTTCTTGCCTGCTGGTGCAGGCTCCTTCCCCTTTCGGGTGGCAGGTGCAGGCTCCTTCCCCCTTGTTGCCTGCTGTTGCAGGCTCCTTGCCCTTCTTGTCTGCTGGTGCAGGCTCCTTTCCCTTTCACATGGCAGGTGCAGGCTTCTTCCCCTTTCAGCTTGCTGGTGCAAGCTCCTTCTCCTTCTGTATATGTGGCCTGGAATCCCTTCCACCATGAGTAGGTGCGGATGGAACTGGGCCCATGCACTGTGTGGCTGAGGTGCTTGGCTGGGTTCGTGATACCCTGGGCGTACGTGCAGGATAAGGGGGAGAGGGGTAGGGAACAGGTCAATGGCGGAAAGGAAAAGCTTCTTGGGGACAATGGGGTGGGAAGAAGGAGAAGGAATGGGAGTGGAGGATGAG